>NC_091438.1:153121753-153452250 GCF_964237555.1 Oryctolagus cuniculus
TCAGAGATTGATCGTCCATCTGCTGGTTCACTGCTCAAACGGCCACAACAGCCAGGGCTGGCCAGCCCAGAGCCAGGAGCCCAGATCTTCAGGGTCTCCCACATGGATGCAGAGGCCCAAGCACTTGTGTCGTATTCCAGTGCTTTCCCAGGTACCTTAGCGGGAAGCTGGATCAAAGCGAAGCGGCCGGGTCTCAAACCGGTGCCCGTACGGGACACCCATGTCACAGGCAGGGGCTTAACCTGGCCCCAGGCTTGTTTTGTTGTGTTTTTGTTTTTAAGATTTACTAATTTATTTGTTTGAAAGGCAGAACAACAGAGCGAGTGATCCTCCATCCACTGGGTCACTCCCCATGTGGCCACAACAGCAGGGGCTGGGCCAGGCCAAAGCCAGGAGCCGGGAATGCACCCCCCGTCTCCTACGTGGGTAGCAGGAGCCCAAGGACTTGGGCATCTTTCCCACGTGCATTAGCAGGCTTGGAAGTAAAACATCCGGGACTTACACCAGCCCCATAGAACTGTGTGATGGGGCTGTCTGCCCGTGTATGGCAAGAGGAGGACCTCGGTGTCAACCCAGTGTCACCGGGAGGGTCAGGAAAATCCCTGGATCTGAGACCATTGGCCTCAGTTTAATTAAAGAATTTGAATAGCAGAAGGTAAGCACCCGGAAATCCTCAGCGGCTCATTTGCCGAGGTCCGTGTGGGAATAACGGCACAGAATCCGAGTGGGAATAACGGCACAGAATCCGTGTGGGAATAACGGCACAGAATCCGTGTGGGAATAACGGCACAGAATCCGAGTGCTGGAGCTCGCGTGGAGCCCGGCAAGGAGAGCAGCCGCTGCTCCTGTGGGCGTCTTGTCCCTGCGTGGGCTCCCCGTCCCTGTGTGGGTGCCCCGTCCTGCGTGGGCTCCCCGTCCCTGTGTGGGCTCCCCGTCCCTGCGTGGGCTCCCCGTCCCTGTGTGGGTGCCCCATCCTGCGTGGGCTCCCCGTCCCTGCGTGGGCTCCCCATCCTGCGTGGGCTCCCTGTCCTGCCTCCTGCACTGGCCCCCTTCGCTGACTGGCTGTGTCCAAGGGTGGGCACAGAGAGTGTGTCCTGGGTCCGTGAGGGAGAGAGCGGGCCCATTCTGCCCCTGCAGCCTGTGTGTGCTCACGCGGAGCACAGGGCTGTGATGCGTGTGTGGGAGGCGGCCTGCAGGAGCACGGGGCAGGTGGGGTCTGACCTGGGCCTCCCCTTCCTCTTGGCCACAGGACCTGAGCAACTTCTACGCGCAGTACAAGTCCATCGAGCCCTACTTGAAGAAGAAGGACGAGTCGCAGGGGGGCAAGCAGCAGTACCTGCAGTCCATCGAGGAGCGGGAGAAACTGGTCAGGAGCTCTGCCTGCTGGCCTGGCTGGGGGGTTCCCTGCAGAGTGTGCTGGGAACGTGGCAGTGCAGGGGCAGCACGCGGCGGTGACAGACCATGTAGCGTGTTCTGGAGAGGAACCTCTTGAAGCAGAGACAGCTCTCCCGTCCGGGTTCACTCCTCAGATGCTCAGGGCAGCCAGAGCCAGGAGCCGGGAGCGCCACTGCATCTCCACGTGGGCCGCAGGGACCCAGGGACCTGATCACCCGAACCTCTCGGGTGCACATCAGCAGGAAATGGGAGAGGGGAGGGGAGCAGGGGCCTGGGCGCCCCTTGCACCTGGAGAGGACACGTAATGGCATCTGCTCTGAGGGTTGCCTGCCCTCCTTTTGGGGCCAGGTGGGCGCTAGGAGCCCTCAGGCCTGGAACGGACCAAGGAGCCGGCACGCTGTGCCCTGCTCGGGAGGCCGGTTGTTGCCATGGTGCCATTCGTCCTTCCCAGGAGTCCGTGGAAGCCGCCTCCCTTTTAAAAGTTGGCAGTTACATCAGAGCTGTTCTCACCCCAGACAGGATAAAGCAGATGCGGCATCTGCACCCCAGCTGCCACCTGCCGTTTACAGGCAGCCGGGAGCTGGAGCCTTGCTCTCCGCCGACACCGTCTTTAGGGGTTGCTGTGGGGTGGCGGCTGCGCCTGCTGCAACCACCCTGCCTTGCTCAGAGCCGCGCTGTCCTGAGAGGGCCTCTCTGCTTGTTGGCCAGCGGCCGTGTCTCTCCTTCCTGGGTCCCTAGATGCTGACACGTGATCCTGTGTCACTAAACACGAGTCGTGTGGGTGAAATGCTGAATGCGCGTTAGACCCTGGGGCCTGTTTAGCCTCCCCTGCTCTGCCCCACAGAACCCGAGGAGAGGGCCGTCCTAAGTCACGGCCGTGACAGGCAGCAACGCGGCGCTGGTGTGAGTCTGGGAGCCGCTGCGACTCCGCCAAGCGCACCAGCACACCTTGCTCCCAGCCGCTTCCGACTCCACAGGGCCACACGCCCCCGGAGCCCAGCGTGGAGCCAGCCGCTCTGGCCCAGCTGGTCCCCCGGCATTCCGCCGCTGGGCACGTCTCCTTGATGTGGTTCCCTGGGGCAGACGGCTCCCCCGAGCGTTGCACTCACTCAGATACCAAGCACCACCTGCGCAGCATTTTTTGCTCTTTACATTAGTATGCCAAACCTAGCAAAGAATTGAAAAATACAGGGAATTTTTTTTTAATTTACTTACTTGGAAAGAGAGAAAGCTGTTCCATCTGCTGGTTCACTCCCAAATGTCTGCAACAGCAGGGCTGGGCCAGACCAAAGCAGAGGCTGGAACTGGGTCTGGATCTCCTGCGTGGGCGGCAGGCCGGGCGTTCGAGCCATCACCTGCTGCCTCCCAGGACGAGCCTTACCCCTTCTGTCTGCTCTTCTGATCCATGTCTCTGGTTTCCAGGTCAGAAGTAGGGTTACTCAGGAGTGGTCAGGCGGCAGGCGTGAAAGAGCCGCGAGCCAGAGTCAGACCACGGGGCCCAGAGCCCAGCCCTGCCGTGCGCCCATTCCTGACCTGAGTGGGAGTCTGCGAGGGTCCCCCCCCCGCGTGGAGAGCGTGTGGGGCCTTGGCGGGCGCCGAGGTCCCTGCTGAGCTGTGGCAGGCACTGCAGTGGCTGCCAGGGCGCGTCCTCCGCTCCGCCCGCGTGCCGGCTGCTGCCTTTCTGTTTCTGTTGATTTCACTTTTCGGGAAGTGAGAGGTTGTTGTTTATTAAGGAGGAAGCACTTGGATTTAAGGTCTCTGGACTGTCATCAGCACTGTTTACGTTTCAATTACATGAGCTTTTTATGAACCTGATAAGTGTGCGGGGCACCCCTTGGACTCTGCCAAGAACTTGCCCGTGCACGAGGGCGCTGAGCCCGCGCACGGAGCCGACGCCGCGTCCCCTCTGCCACAGGACGGCCTGTATGAGTGCATCCTCTGTGCCTGCTGCAGCACCAGCTGCCCCAGCTACTGGTGGAACGGGGACAAGTACCTGGGGCCCGCCGTGCTCATGCAGGTGAGGGGCCTCCCCTGACGCGGGAGGGGGCGGGGGGGCTGCCGGCGCCGGGTCACCCAGCGGGGTCACTCAGTGTTGTCGGCTGCGTCGGGCCCGCGTGACTTCCAGGCCGCAGCGTGCCTTTGGTTCACTGCTTTGCGCAGACCGCGCCTTGCAGGGGTCTAGAGCGGTTCCCTGGTCCGCTGCCGTGCCCGTCCTCCGCCCGTGTCTGTGAGAAGGCTCCCGCCCTCTCTCCTTTCGGGCAGCTGTCCTGCTGGGCAGTGGGAAGAGGTGGCGAGGGACAGCCCTGAGCAAGGGGCCGCGTGGGGCTCCGCTGCCGTTCACCACGGGCCCGGGTCGCTGCCGCGAGGTCACCAGCCTTGTTCCCAGAAAGCTGTGGGCTTGCAGAGTTGTGGTCTGTGCTTTCCAGAAGCCCAGAAGACAACTTCCCGTTCTCGCTTTCTCGTGAAGAGAGGTTTCCTGATCGTGTGACCACGTGCACGGTATTGACTCCTGGCCTCAGACAGCTTGAGTAATGAGTGCAGTCCTGTTTGTCACTTGCACCGGGTGACCTGAGGCGCTGAGACACGAGGGGGTCCTGTCGGTAATGCTGCCGGAGCAGGCCCAGCAATGCTGTGGTCAGTCCCCCTCCGTGAGCTGGCGTCTGGACAGGACTGGCCCGTCATCGGTTCACTCCCGCAGTGAGAGTCCAGCGAGGACAGGCGTGGGGACAGCCACGTGCCCCAGGCCGTCGGCGAGCACAGTGAAGTCGTTAGGCGGTGCTCATGAGCTGGGGTTTAGCTCCTGGGCGCCGGGTGCGGTGTGGACCAGGGAGCGGGGGTCATTGGTGGAGTGAGGCGCGAGGCTGCGCTCCCGGGTGCCCGGGCAGCGCCGAGTGCCCCGGGCTCTGTTTGGCCTGTAACGCGGCAGCCCTGCTCACCTGGCCCGGTCTCCCCAGGCCTACCGCTGGATGATCGACTCCAGAGACGACTTCACGGAGGAGCGCCTGGCCAAGCTGCAGGACCCCTTCTCGCTGTACCGCTGCCACACCATCATGAACTGCACGAGGACCTGCCCCAAGGTGCCGTGCGCCCGCAGCGGCGGGGGCGGGGCCGGAGCCGGCCTGTCATCCTGTGGGCCTGGGGCGGGGCAGCCCGGAGCTGCAGGAATGCACTCACTCAGGCCGCCTCCGGGGACACGGGCACTGAGGAGGCAGGGTCCCAGGGATCTGTGGGCGGGAGCCTGTCTTCAGCCCAGGGCCATCCGAAACGGGCAGCTCTGGGGACTCGAGTCCCTCTTGTCCCCGCCATCCAGAGTCGGTCGCTGACCTCTGCGCTCCAGCCGCCAGCCCGTTCGTTCTGTGAGCCTGGACAGCTTATCTCTGACTCAGGGCTCAGCTCCCCGGCCTTCGGCCCCTGCCTCCCACACATACGGCTGCCTCTGGCTGGCCCGGTCTGGACACTGCCCCGTGACACGCCCGAGGTTCCAGCTCTGTTGCCGTGCCAGCCCACAGGGGTGGGGGGCTGTGGCCAGCTGCCCTTCAGTCGGGCGCCTGTGCTGATGCCGTGGGCCTCAGCGAGGGCCAGGTGGCCCTTTCAAGCCGAGGCTGCCGTGGGGCAGTGAAACTTGGCCATGGCAGCAAGGTGGCAGGCTGGGGTCACGGCCGACAGTTAGAAATGACAGCTGTCTTAGAACACGTGGATGCTCAGTGCCTCCCCTCCTTCCTTCTTGCCTGGAAACGGCCGTGCCCCTGCCCTCAGGACAGGCTGTGGGTGTGGTGGGGAGAGCGGGCTCCAGCGCTGGGTTGCCTGGTCCCTCCGGCTGTGGGCTGTGTGCCGTGCGCCCTGACCTCGGGCTGTGTCACGAGAGTGCGCAGAGCCCGGTGCAGCGTGCACCTTCCTGCCGCCTCCCTCAGCCGTCGGGGAGAGCGTCTCCCGCCAGCGTCGAGCAGCCGCCTTCTCTCCTGTCCACTCCCCAAGGTCTCTCCTGCCGGTTGCGTGTCCCTGGGGTCCCAGGGACGTGCGGCCTGCCTCCCTGCTGTGACGGCGGCGCTCACCGCTCACTCCCTGGGCCCCTGCACGGCAGGCACACGGTGCGAAGGCAGCCTGCAGCTGGCAGCGGCGGCCCTGGCCACACAGGCTCTGGCAGGCGATTAGGAAGGGTTGGCGAGCGAGCCCCTTCCTGCTGCTGCCAACGCGGGGTCATGACGGCAGAGGTCTCGGGTGCCGGGCTAATATTGACATTGGCCTGTGGGCCGAGAAGCGACGCTGTCCTGGGTGAGCAGCGGAGCGCGGGCGCCTGCCCTGTTGGCCTGCTGGCGTGAGCCGCACCAGGAGCCGGCCACGTGGCAGGGTGGCCAGGGGAGCTGAGCGGCGCCCTCAGCCAGGCCTGGCTTGAAGGCCTTGACTTGCATCTCTTAGCTCTGACCCTGCGGAGCCGGGAGCCGGGAGCCGTCCCAGGGCCTCGGGGCTGCTGTCCGGCCGCCCGCTGCTCACCGGTGGTGTCGGTCCTCTCCCCTCAGGGCCTGAACCCGGGGAAAGCCATCGCTGAGATCAAGAAGATGATGGCCACCTACAAGGAGAAGCGAGCTTCGGTGTGACGCCTCTCGGCGGAGGGCTCGGGAGCGGCTCGGGCCCGGCATGATTTATGTCTGATTGACTCCTTCAAAGGTCTCGATTTTCCATGAAGGCAGCACGTATAATGCAAATGTTAAGATAAATAAATGCTATTCTACTTTATTAACAAAAGCAAGTCCGTCCCTCTGTTTCAGAAGAATGTGACGTGCCAGAGTCACTGTCCCTTTGGCTGGCTGACTCTGACTGACTGACTGATTGATTGACTGACTGGCTGGCTGACTCTGGCTGGCTGGCTGGCTGGCTGGCTGGCTGGCTCTGACTGACTGACTGGCTGGCTGGCTGGCTCTGACTGACTGACTGATTGGCTGGCTGGCTGATTGGCTGGCTGGCTGACTCTGGCTGGCTGGCTGGCTGGCTGGCTGGCTGGAGAGGCGCAGACAGCTCCCATCCATTGGTTCACTTCCCAGATGCCGCCGACAGCTCACCTCGCAGGTGGGTGAGGGCGGCTGCAGTCAGGTGCTGGGGCTGGGAGTCCAGCTACGCCAGGGTGGGACGAAGGCCCCTGACTGGCCTCTCAACCACTGGGCTAACCTCGCATCCTGGCGCTGTCCCGGGAGAGATGGACTCCAGGACTGAGCCCCTGGGGAGCAGGGGCCGGGGGAGGGGGTGGTGGAAACGCCTGGAGCTGACGTCGGCTGGGCCTGCCCCAGCTGCTGCACAACCTTGGGTGTCTGCCTTTGCCTCTTTGCTGTTCTGTTTGCCCAGCTGTAAACGGGGCTCCTGCTTGCTGGGGCCTCACCCGCCGGGCCTCACCCGCTCTGAGCACCCGGAGGCGTTGGCCGGTCAGTAGTGCTACTGCGGGCCGGAGTCTGTAGTTTTTAGTGGTGGAATTACTGAGGTTCCCCAGCACAGGGCCGTGACCCAGGGCAGCTGTGAGCAGGCGCCGTCCCTGCAGACGCACAGTCCCCACTGCAAGGCCCACGGGAGCCCTTCACGCCCCACGGGCGGCTTGTACCCTCCCTGCAGACACACAGTCCCCTGATGCCCACTGCAAAGCCAGCGGGAGCCCCTACACCCCACAAGGTTTGTACCCTCCCTGTAGACGCATAGTCCCTACTGCAAGGCCCGCGGGAGCCCCCCACACCCCAGGGGCGGCTTGCGGCCTTTGCCCCACGATACATCTGGGACTCCTAATCACGAAGCTACTGTGTGTGTGGAAAGTTCACTTCCTTCCGTAGCCTTTGTAACAATGGCTTGGGAGCTCTGTGGCACGGGTGTACCCTGACTCAACCAGCGCCCTGTTTGGTTGTAAATTGTTCATCGACCTGAGAGAGAGAGGTCTTTCATCGCTCGTTTACCCCCCAGGTACCCACAAAAGCCAGGGCCGGGCCGGACCAAAGCCAGGAGACGGAACTCCATCCCGGTCTCCCCAGTTAAAGTTTTTGTTCATTTATTTGAGAGAGAGGGAGCGAGCGCGCACCCATGGGCCATTCCTCAGATGCCAGCAGTGGTCCCCGGCGGGGGCGGGGTGGGGGAGACGCTAACAGCAGTCGGGGTAGCAGGCTGAGCCCCTGCGCTGCCCATCTGACCTTCCACGAGTTCAGGGTCAGGAAGGGAGCAAGTGCCCCAGCAAGGCGGTTTCTGTTGGCAGGAGCCAGCACGCAGTCCCCAGTTCCCTCTCTCTAATCCTTACACCAGCAGGCCCCTGAGCTCAGCCAGTCATCGTTCCCCATCGTGCTGCCTCCCCGCCCCCACCTTCCAAAGAAAGTCGCTCTGAAATGGCCAGTCTGTTTCAGTTTTTTCCACCTTCTTCAGCCCTTCTCTGTCTGTAAAACCAGCCTCCTCTGCCAGGCTCGGGGAACATTTCTTCTAATTTATGGAATCAGATGTTGCCTGATGCTGGGATCAAAAAGAAAGCCAATTAAGATCTGAAACTAGGGGCCGGCGCTGTGGCACAGCGGGGGAAGCTGCTGTCTGCAGTGCCAGCATCTCTTACGGGCGCTGGTTCCAGTCCCGGCTGCTCCACTTCTGATCCAGCTCTCTGGTGTGGCCTGGGAAAGCAGTGGAAGATGGCCCAAGTCCTTGGGCCCCTGCACCTGCATGGGAGACCTGGAAGAAGCTCCTGGCCTCAGTGTGGTCCAGGCCTGGTTATTGTGGCCATCTGGGGAGTGAACCAATGAAATCTTCCATAAGATTTCTCCCTCTCTCTCTCTCTCAGTGTGTGTGTGTGTGTGTGTGGTGTGTGTTTCTCCCTCTAACTCTGCCTTTCACAAAAAGATCAGATCTGAAATGGAGCTGTAACCTTGTCCTCTGACACCCGCTGCTGCACTCACAGGAGCTGACGAGGCTGCCGCCTGGCTGGAGCCGGACGCTTTCCTGTCATCTTGGAGGCATCCAGGCCTAAGGTGCCGGGGCCTCAGTGAGCATTTCTGGCTTTAGAAGGGGTGACGCCTGGGGCACTGTGGGAGGCCAGGTGCTGGAGCCAAGATGAACACGGTGCCACCACGGATCCACCTCACCACCTGTCACGTCTGCCGCTGCAGGTCACTCTCCCCATTCGAATTGCGGTGAAATCGGGGTATGCTTGGCCGGCGCCGCGGCTCACTAGGCTAATCCTCCACCTGCAGCACTGGCATCCCGGGTTCTAGTCCCGGTCGGGGCACTGGATTCTGTCCCGGTTGCTCCTTTTCCAGTCCAGCTCTCTGCTGTGGCCCGGGAAGGCAGTGGAGGATGGCCCATGTGCTTGGGCCCTGCACCCCATGGGAGACCAGGAGGAGGCACCTGGCTCCTGGCTTCGGATCAGCGCAGGGCACCGGCCGTAGCGGCCATTTGGGGGGTGAACCAACGGAAAGGAAGACCTTTCTTTCTCTCCCTCTGTAACTCTGCCTTTCAAAAAAAAATAGGGCTATGCTATCAGCTGAAGGTTTATCCTCTGATAAAACCAGAGACCTGAGCGGGCAGCAGGCAGCTGTCAGCTGTCCTGGAAGCTGTTTTTATGCCCCATTTACAAAATACCACTATGGGAAGCTTTGACACAAACATCTCTTCCTCTTAAAAATGTATTTATTTGTTTGAAAGGCAGAGTTACAGAGATCACTCCCCAGATGGTTGCAATGGCCAGGGTTGGGCCAGGTGGAAGCCAGAAGCCTGGAGCTTCCTCTGGGTCTCCCACAGGGCCATCGTCTGCTGCTCTCCCCGAGCGTTAGCAGGGAGCTGGGTCGGCAGGGGAACAGCCCTAGGGGATGCTGGTGCGGCAGGTGGCGGCCGGAAGGGAGTCCTGGCCCGCATGTGACTGGAAACTTCAGCCCCAGTTATGTCGAGGGACAGCCACCCACAGACCGCCTGGACGACCACAGGAGAGCCACTTCCCCAGAGGTCACCCCAGCAGGTGGCAGGGCCCCCACATCCTCTGTCCTCCAGCCCCGTGGAGGAAGTGGGCGGAGCCGCAGGTGCAGCACTGCCCCAGGCGGCTCAGGGACAGAGATGTGAGACGTGGTCGTGCCAGGCAGAGTCCACAGTCTGGAGGCAAGGGCGGAACCTCGCCATGCGGTCGCCACGCCTCTGCTTTTGTGAAGCTTCTTCAGTTCTATTTGAAAGGCAGAACAGGGGCCGGCACTGTGGCATGACAGGTTAAAGCCCCAGCCTGCAGTGCCGGCATCCCATAGGGATGCCGGTTCGAGTCCCAGCTGCTCCTCTTCCCATCCAGCTCTCTGCTGTGGCCTGGGAAAGCAGTAGAAGACAGACAGACAGACAAGAAGAAATGGGGAGGTCTTCCATCTGCTGGTCCACTTCCCAAATGGCTGCAAAGCCCAGAACTGGGCCAGGCCAAAGGCAGCAGCCAGGAGCCAAGAACTCCATCCGGGTCTCCCACATTTGGGGTCAGGGGCCCAAGGACTTGGGCCATCTTCTGCTGCCTTCCCAGGCACATAAGCAGGGAGCTAGATCAGAAGTGGAGCAGCTGGGACTGGACCAAGCACTCCGGTATGAGATGCGTGCACCACCGTTTCAGCCCCTTGCGAAGCCCCTAACCCAGCACCAGGATCTACAGGGAACCACTGGCTGCTCCAGCGGCTTCCACCGCACAGCTGAAGGGAGAGGGAGGTGACTTTTGGAAGCTCACAGAGCTAGGAAGTGACAAGTGCACCAGGGACTTTCTGACGCCAGTGCCCAGCTAGGAAGTGACAAGTGCACCAGGGACTTTCTGACGCCAGTGCCCAGCCCCTTGTCACTGTCCTGTTCGCCTCTTGGCAGGGCCATCTGAGCTACCATTTCCAAACCCAGTCATGCTGCTGCCCGGGGCGGCTGGGTTCCCTGGGCAAAGTCCTGGCAGAGGCCAGGGGGGCTCTGGGACGTTAGGCAGCCCGTCCCCGCTGGAAGTGTCGCTGCAGGTGTAGATGAAGCGAGACGTCAGCCCACACCACAGGGATCGGCAGGACCAGCCCGCAGCCGGCCCACATCTCGGTCCCCACACACGCCTTCGCCTCCGTCCCATCCCTGCGCAAGTCCTCTGTCCCGGCCCTGGGCGTGCGCGGCGGCGGCGCCGGACTACAAGTCCCAGCAGCCCGGGCGCCGCCGCGGACGCGGGCCGCCCTGGGCTGGGCGGCGCTCGCGGCGCGCTCCCGACTGCGGCACGGTCGGAGCCGCGGAGCTGAGCCGTCGCCCCGCGCCCCGAGCGGCTCTCCGCGGCGCCTGCCCCGAGCCCCCGGGCCGCTCGGACCGCGCCCCCGCCCGGGGCCCTGCGCACGCCCGGGGCCCAGGCCGCGGGCCGCAGCGCCGGGGCCGGCGATGAGCGCGAGGAGCCGGCATGAGCGCAGGTGAGTGCGGGGCCGGGGGGCTCTGGACCCGGCGGAGTCGCCGGCCCGCCCGCCGTCGCACCTGTGCAGGGAGGGGAGGCGACACCGCCCACCGCAGGGGCACGAGCCCGCGAGCGGCCCGGGGCCCGCTCCGGAGAGGCCGAGCCCGGGGACGGCGCCCCCCGCCGCCGGGCGCGCCGCGCACAGCCGTGCCCTCCCCGGCTTCCTGCGCCCCGGCTGCCGACGGGGAGGAGGCTCCGGGCGCCGGTGCAAGGGGGTCCTTGGGGGTCGCGGCGAGGCCAGGCCTGGGAGGCGGGCCCACTCGCACGGATCAGCTCCCGCCCCCAGTGTCCGAGGCCCAGGTCGGGGAGCAGGTGCGAGGCCGCGGCATGGGGGGCTCGGGGCAGCCGCCTCCCTTGTCTGAATGAATGAATGAATCTGGGATTGGCAGCCTGTTCCAAGGGCCACACCCTCCGTGCCTCCCAGGCCGGGCGTAGGAGGCTCACCCTTTGCAGCCTTATCTATGATGTGCCCCCTGCAGCAGATGAGGCCAGGAGACCGCTTTTATCCGGAAGGGCCTCATCCCCAGTCACTCACGCAGACCCCAGACCCCGGTAAAGGGCCCACCCAGGCAACGCAGACCCCATCTCTCCCTCCCCACGCCCCCAGCCTCAAAGCCTGGAGGGCACCTGGGGTGAGGGAGGGGCAGGAATCCAGAAAGATGGCCCCTGGCTGCCCGTCCCGGCCTGGTGGGCGCAGGAGCTCCCTGCCACTGGGGATCCAGCGGGAGGGCGGAGGCCCCCGCCCCCGCCAGGGCCCTGTTGCCACAGGAAGATGGGCCTCCCGCAGGAAATGAGAGGTTCCCGAATGCTTGGGCTCCGGCCCCTCTGCCCTGCAGTGCGTGTGCCCGGTCATCAGCCCGGGCCCGGGTCAAGTGCGTGGCTGTGTGGCTGTGTGCGCGAAGAGGAACTTAGATGTCGCCAGCTTCTGCCCGAATAAGCCGGGCGAGGGACTTCGCAGCTCCGTGCCGCAGCCCGGGACGGGGGCTGCGTGGGAAAATTCGGTTCCAGACGCCGCTGAACAGAGGAGCCTGAACAACCCGTTCTCCTCCCTGGAGCCTGGGTGTGCCCGCGCCGGCCGCAGGCTTCCTGGGGCGCTGAGCTGCGAGAAGAGATAAACAGGGCCCGGCTGGCCTGGCGAGGGTCTGCCCCGGCTTCCCCTCCAGCTCCCCCCGCCTCCTGGGAGAGTCCTCAGGGAATGAGGGGTGTGCGACAGACGCAGGAAGAACTTCCCAGAGGGGCTGCTGCGTGCATCCTGGGGGGTCTCTGGCAAGGACCCCGGAGGAAGTGGCCGGGAGGGGCAGGCGTCTGGCAGAGCAGCTACGATGCCCGCGTCCCACCGCCCCTGGATTCCTGCCGCCCACATGGGAGACCTGAGTCCGGTTCCTGGATGCTGGCTTCCGCCTTGCCCAGCCCTGGCTGTTGCCTGCATTTGGGGCATGAGCCAGTGGATAGGTCTCCCTCCCTCTCTCTGCTCTCTGGCTCTCCAATTGAAAACCCCAGGTGGCTGCCACCTCGGCAGCTCACAGCAAAGCAAGGCAGCGAGGGGGTGGGCTCGGGACTGTGCCCCCGTCCTCTGTTGTGCCTGCGACGCGCCCGGGCCTTCCTTCACCGTCTCCTGACCCCCAGGGTGAGCGGCAGCCCCAGTTGGTGCTGGGCAGAGAGGACCTGGTGCCAAGACAGGTGCTGGCCAGCCTCCGCGTTCCCGTCTGTGAAGTGGGGAGAGCCCACTGTGCAGGTGGGGTGGCACTCAGGAGCGGGGATGTGTCCCCGTGGCCCGACCCGCCGCGGGCTTCCCTCCCTTCCTGATTCCTGCCGCAGGCCCGGGCGCCTCTGGGTCTGGTGCGGAGCTGGTGGGTGGCCCCGGGGAACCAGCGGCACAGTTGGGGGTGCAGAGCCCGTGGGAGCCTGAGAAGTGGGTCAGGCAGAAGCCACGCCTCCTCGGCAGGGAGCCAGCTGCCTGGTCCTGCGCCACCCCGCGGGCCGCTCGCCTACCCCAGGGCGGCTGCACGCGCATCTCTGCTTGTGCTCCGAGGGCCGGGACCACGTAGAAGCCGGGAGAGGCTGGGCAAGACCCAGCTTGCCTTGGGCATGATTCATGATGACGCCCTGCGGCCCTTGGGCAAGGTCACGTCCCTGGGACTCAGTCTCCCCACCTGAAAAGTGGGGGGCAGAGGAATTCATGAGATTGTGCTGAGGAAGACGCGAGCAAGTACACGAGAGGGCTTTAGGAAGTCCACGGGGGGGCCGACGCTGTGGTGTAGCGGGTGGAGCTGTCGCCTCATGCTGACACCCCACAGGGGCGCGGGTTCAAGTCCTGGCTGCTCCACTTCCGATCCAGCTCTCTGCTATAGCCTGGGAAAGCAGCCAAGGATGGCCCAAGTCCTAGGGCCCCGGCCATCCACGTGGGAGACCCGGAAGAAGCTCCTGGCTCCTGGCTTCAGCCTGGCCCAGCCCTGAAGTGTGAGACATTCTCCTGCCCCCACCCACTTCCAGGAGCCCACCTCTGGGGTGGGCTCTGGCAGAGATACAGCGGGGCCCAGTGCAAAGCCGTGGAACACGGCCCAAGAGCTTGGGCCCCTGCCATCCATGTAGGAGACCCGGATGTAGTTCAAGGCTCCTGGCTTCCACCTGGCTATTATGAACATTTGGAGAGTGAACCAGCAGATGGAACACTGGTCACTCCTACTCCCTCTCTCCCTTTCAAATCAATACATCATCACACACACACAGTGGGGACCCCTCCCCCAATACTGGGACTGTGCAGGAGGGGCAGGAAACGCACCCCCCCCCCCCCGTAGCCTGACTGTGGCCCTCGTCCTGCCTGCCCTGGGCCACACCAGGAAGGGGCAGAAGCCGTGCCCCTGCCCCACCCTGCTCTGCCGCCCGAGCCCCCAGGCCGCAGGCTCCCGCGTCTGTGTGGCCCAGGCTCTCGGGGGAGCCGCAATGCCGGCATCTGCTTTCTGAGTCAGGTGCTGCCCGGGCGAGGGCTGGCCGGGGGTGGGACTTGGGTGCGTTTGGTTTTTGAGTCATGGTTGGGAGAGGCCTCCGGAGGCACAGGGCCCCCGTCCTCGGAAGCAGCCCTCAGGCGTGGGGTCTCCGGCTTCCTGGCTCGGGGCCTCGCTGCCCAGTTCCTTCCTTTGTGAGTCAGCAAGACGAGAGCCCTCCGCAGTGCATCCCCAGGAGCTCGGAGAATGGCCCCTGGGCGGTGCTGTCCACGCCGGGGAGTGCTGAGGGGTGATGGGAGCGCGCGGGACTGCGCCTGTGGGCTAGGACCGAGGCCCCAGTGCTCAAGGTGTCCCCAGGGGCTGAGCGGTGATCGGGGCCCGCCCTGAGTACCCAGTGGGTGGCCTTCTTAATAGTTATTTTATGTGTTCAAAAGGCAGAGTCACAGAGGGCAAGAGAGAGATCTTCATCTGCTGGTTCACTCCCCAAACGGCCAAGGCCAGGAGCCTGGGATTCCATCCGGTCCCCCGTGTGGCCGCAGGGGCCCAAGCGCGTGGCCCATCATGCGCTGCCTTCCCAGGTGCACTGGCAGGCGCCGGGTCAGAAGCGAAGCAGCGGGGCTCACGCCAGTGCTCTGAGTCGCCGGGTCCGCTGGGCTGCGACCCGGCCCCAGCGCTGGGGGCCCCAGCGCTGGGTGGGTGTCGTCTCCAGTTCTGAGAACCGACTTGGGGAAGGTCAGTTTCAGGCAAATACACACTATGTACTCCTGGGTCCATTTTATTCATAATAAAGGACTCTCTTTTTTTTTTTTTTTTTTTTTTTTACTTTACAGATAGAGTTAGACAGTGAGAGAGAGAGAGAGAAAGGTCTTCCTTCCGTTGGTTCACTGCCCCCAAATGGCTGCTACGGCCGGCACACTGTGCCGATCCGAAGCCAGGAGCCAGGTGCTTCTCCTGGTCTCCCATGCGGGTGCAGGGCCCAGGGACTTGGGCCATCCTTCACTGCCCTCCCAGGCCACAGCAGAGAGCTAGACTGGAAGAGGGGCAACCGGGACGAGAACCAGCGCCCATATGGGATGCGGGCGCTGCAGGTGGAGGATTAACCAAGTGAGCCACGGCGCTGGCCCCAGGACTCTTTTTAATGTTTTTATCAGGAAGCAGAGAGACAGGGAGACAGGAATCTTCACTGCACAGGTTCACTCCCCAAATGTCTGCAGGAGCCCGGGCTGGGCCAGGCTGGAGCCAGCGGCCAGCCAGAAGGCTGGGCCTCCCCTGTAAGTGGCAGCGGCCCCCGTGCCTGGGCCGTCACCTGCTGCCTTCCAGGTGCGCATGAGCGGGAAGCTGGATTAGAAGCAGAGCCAGGACTCGAACCCAGGACTCCAGTAGGGGATGCACGTGTCCCACGTGGCGTCATAACCGCTGGAGAGGATTTTTTTAGTGTGTCCTAGGAGGGTCTTGTACATTTCCATGAGCTTGAATAACTGCACCTATTTATGGGGTGAGGGTGATATGTCTATGCGGGAGCACCGGTCAGATCACTCACTTCTGTCTGAAGCTTGGAGCCCTCTCTGCTCTCTAGATCTAAGTGTTTATTTATTTTCATCTACTTGAAAGGTGGAGCCAGGGGGGGAGAAAGAGAGAGAGAGAGTGCTCCCACCCACTGGTTCACTCCCCACAGAGAGAGCGCGTGCGCGAGTGCTCCCACCCACTGGTTCACTCCCCAGACTTCCGCAGCAGCCAAGGCTGAGCCGGCTGCAGCCGAGAGCCAGGAGCTCTTCCAGGTCTCCCACGAGGGCGGCCGGGGCCCAGCACTGGGCCGTCCTCCGCTGCCCCCAGGAGGCTGGAGGGGGCGGGGAGCAGCTGTGGGCACCCCAGGGGCAGTTTCTGCTGCTGTGCCCGGCAGCCCCCTGCATGGGCGGCGATACCTGTTGCGCCCCTACCGCTCAGCACGCGGGCAGACGTGTGCAGAGCTAAAGGGGCGGCTGAGACGCAGACCAGCCCCGGCCCTCCATGGCTCCTTCACCGTCAAGGGCACGGAGCCGTCCCAGCCTGGTCGCGGTGCAGCCGGAGGCGGCCGTGAGATGGCCTTTGGCAGTGAGAAGTGACAGGGAACCAGCCAGGCCGCTGCCTTGCCCCTCCCAGCAGCTGTCACCGTTGAGAACAGAACAGAGACGGAGCCAGGGCCCAGAGCTCTCGTACCAGCCCTGGCTACCAACGCTAGACTCTTTTCTTTGTTTGCATGAAACAAATAAACCTCTTGTTTAATTAAAAGCGAACCCAGCCTAGAGCTGGCTCTTGGACTTTGTCCTGATCCTGCTGTGTACCCGCTGTGTGATCTGGGCAGGTGACTCAACCTCTCTGGTCCCTGTGCTCATCTTTAGAACGAGGATCATAACCGTGGTTGCCTGGCAGGGTTACGGTGCCGGCTGTGCACCAAGGCCCAGGACCAGAGCCTGTGGGCGGTGAGCCCTTGGGGAAGGCCGGCCTTTGGGACTTGGGCTTAGGGAGGCTGCAGAGCCAGGGCAGCAGGGAAGGCAGGGTTGTGTCGGCAGGACCAGCGGGACCATGCAGGCTGATTGGGTGGGAACTCAGAAGGCTGCAGCTGAGGGTGGGGGGAGGGAGCCTGGGCGTCAGCAGCCTGCACCAGCCTGCGCGGGGACTTTTCCAGGGGCTTTGGGAAGCGCCCGGGGGCCCCCAGCAGGGCCCGGGCAGCTGCGTGTCCAGTGGGGGCTGCGGGGGTCCCAGCCGCAGAGGAGCCCCTCGGGCCCTGCACGCCCTGCCTCCCCCAGCCCCCAGCCCCCAGCCCCACGGCAGCGAGGTAAGGGGAGAATTTCCACAGTAGACACACGCTGGCGCCCAGGCCTCAGTTTGCCCGTCTGTAGCCACAGCCTCACCGCGGCGTCTGGCTGATCTCACTGCCAGGCCCCAGTGGGCGCGGGACTGAAGGCGGAGGAACAGCCCCGAGCCCAGGAGTGGATGAGGAGAGGTGAAATGGGCCCGGGGCTCCAGGGGGCTGACAGGTGGGCGTGGCCGTGCACCTGCTCTCAGCTGCGGGCCACACCCAGCCAGAGGTGACAGACACGGCCGGACAGCAGTGCTGGGCTGTCTGGGCTCACGGAGCGGGAGCCACCCCAGCCACCCTCTCCTCCCGCCCGCAGACAGCAGCCCCCTGGTGGGCAGCACGCCCGCCGGCTATGGGACCCTGACGATGGAGACGTCGATCGATCCCCTCAGCTCCTCAGTTTCATCCGTGGTAGGTGCGAGGGGGGCAGTGGGATCGGCCCCCGGCCCCGGCCCGGCCCGCCCCGCCAGGCCCTGTGACCTGCATTCGCAGAGGCTCAGCGGCTACTGCGGCACCCCCTGGAGGGTCATCGGCTACCACCTCGTGGTCTGGATGATGGCGGGGGTCCCTCTGCTGCTCTTCCGGTGGAAGCCCTGGTGGGGCGTGCGGCTGCGGCTGCGGCCCTGCCACCTGGCCCGCGCCGAAACGCTCGTCATCGAAATAAAAGACAAAGAGGTGAGGCCCAGGGCTGGGGAGGGACCGCAGTGGCCGACGCTGGGGGCGTGGAGGACGAGGGTTCCCGGCCCGAGCTGCCCCGGACTTGCCCAGAGCAGGGCAGCCAGGGTCTGGGTCTCAGCTTTCCCATCTGCGCAGTGGGCAGGAGCTCGCCTCGGGCCTCCACTGCTGCCTCCCCCCCTCCCGCAGGGGCCCCTGGGTGGGCGGGGCCTGGGCGGGGCCGGCTGAGTCCTGTCCTCTGGGTTCCAGGATAGCTCGTGGCAGCTCTTCACCGTCCAGGTGCAGACGGCGGCCATCGGCGAAGGCAGGTGAGGCGGCCTCCAGCCCTCCCGGGAGCCCTCGCACCCTCTGAGCCCGGGGCCTCCGTCCCAGGGAGGGGCGCTGGCTCTGTGGCGACAGTGAGGTGCAGGGCGGCCTCCCCTCCTCCCCAGCCTGGAGCTGCCCCCACCGGCCCCGGGGGAGGATGGCCGGAGCCAGGCGGCCGTGGGGGCGGTGCCGGAGGGCGAGTGGGAGGACTCAGCCCGGCTGCACACGAGGGAGGAGGCGGTGAGTAGAGGTCCTTGGCGCGCTCTGTGCATCCATATCTGGTGCCACCGATCCTGGCCCTCTCGTTCCAAACCTTCCCCTTCTCAGCCCCGTCCCCTCTGTCCTGCGACCGGGGCCCTGCCCGCTGCCCCCAGTGCCCACGTGCTCCTAGGCCGGGCTGGCCCTACCCGACCTCTCTCCTCTCTGCCCAGAAGCGGCTGCTGCGTTACTACCTCTTCCAGGGCCAGCGCTACGTGTGGCTCGAGTCCCGGCAGGCCTTCCTCCAAGTCAGGTAGGGGCTCTGGCCAGCACCATGTAGGCACGCATGCGCAGGGTGGGGGGGAGCAGGTGCGGTATTACGTGGCCCGGAGAGGCCGTGGGCGCGTTCCTGAGCCTCTCCGGCGTCAGGGTGTACTGGGGGTCGGGGAACCCCTGCCCCCTAGGGTCGTGTTGAGGTGAGCTTGGTCAGCCTGGGGGCTCCGGACGGTTCCGTCTGCTTGTTCTGCCCTGCCTGCCCATCCTAGCTGGGGGCCCCCGGAAACTGGCCTCCAGATGAGGGTCCGCATGTGGGCAGTGTGCTTGGAGCAGTCAGCGCTGGGACGGAGGGGCTGCTCAGGCCGATGCCCACCGTGGCCCCAGGAGCTCAGTCCCCCGGGGCGCGAGGGCCATGGCCCCTACGTCATTGCCACGGCAAAACTGGAACCCTCCCTGCTTCCAGCTCTGGCTGGCGTGGGTGAGCTGGTCCCGAGACAGGTGCACGCACAGGCGAGTGTGGAGGGCGCGCGGTGTCGCCCGTGAGAGCCGGGCGCTGCCCAGAGCGCCCCACGGCTGAGCACGCTTCACCCCCACGGCCCTGGGAGGCAGCTGCTGTCTGCCCCCATCTGGCCGGGAGCTCACCGAGGCCCAGAGAGGTGTGGCAGCTCTGTCACAGGTGACCGCTGCTCTGTGGGCCTGAGCGTGGCCCCCCTTCCCTCCCGGGGCAGATGGGCTGGGACCCGGTCAGAGGAGCAAACAGTGCATCGGTGTGGCCGATGCAGGTCCGGGCCACCCCCGGGGTGGCCCGGGCGCAGCGACTCCTCTCCCCTCCCCCACCCAACAGCCTGCTGGACCAGGGTCGCACCTGTGATGACATCCGCCGCTGCCACTTGGGCCTCAGCCCCCAGGACCGAGCCGTGAGGTGGGCAGGGCCAGGGCGGGGGGAGGGGGGCAAGGGCGGGGACAGGCGCTGATTTCCTATCACTTGCGCTCCGTGGGCCCCTGTTTCCCTGGCCGGCAGCTCTGTGACCACAGCCCCTCCCCCTGCAGGAAGACCATCTACGGCCCCAACGTCATCGGCGTGCCCGTTAAGTCATACCCGCGGCTGCTGGCGGATGAGGTAGGGCCGTCCCTGGGCCTCGCCCCGGCTGCGTGTGGCTCCAGCCTGGCGCTTGCTCCTCGGGGCCACTTGGGGGTGGCAGGCCAGACGTGTGGACCCTATGCATAGGACGGGTCACCCCAGGCCCCTCCAGGGCTGCCCAGCCGGTAGAGGAACTGGAGGCCCCGCCCAAGGCGTGGGCTGGGGCCAGGAGCTGCCCGGGGGCAGCCTGAGCGCCTCCCGCCTGCCCAGAGCCAGGCCCCTTTCCATGCGACGTCCACTCCCCTCCTCCCACTCCCTTTGAGTGGGGCTTGAACTCTGTTCACCCATGAGGCTCCTGGGCGTCAGAGGGGACACCCAGAGCGACATGGTGACATCCTCACCCCAGGACAGAACCTGGGAGAGGGAGAGCCCCTGGGTCTGCCCCTAGGAGCGAGCTGGGTTCAGGCCAGTGACTTGACCCTTCAAGCCTCAGTCTCCTGGTCTGTACCATGGAGCCAGTGGTGGGTCCACCCTGACTCGCCATCCGCACTCCATGACACTTCAGGTGCTTGGTAAGGGCCGGGTGTCGGGGGCCCAGCAGATGCCCCCGGCCTCTATAGAGCAGGCACACGGCCGGCCGGGGGATGGGACGAGCCCCGACAGAGCCTGGGCCTTGGTCCTCTGCCACTTGCAGGGCCCCCTGCTCTCGTGGGCACAGGAGACCTGGCCAGCGGCTGGGCCACCCCAGGGGCCTCGGGCCTGACCCTGCCTCCCCCCTCCCCAGGCGCTGAACCCCTACTACGGGTTCCAGGCCTTCAGCATTGCGCTGTGGCTGGCGGACCGCTACTACTGGTACGCGCTGTGCATCTTCCTCATCTCCACCGTCTCCATCTGCCTGTCCGCGTACAAGACCAGAAAGGTGAGTGGCGGGAGGCGGGCCGCTGGGCCCCCCGGGGCTGCCACCCACCCGCCTCTCGTCCCCCTGCCCACAGCAAAGCCAGACTCTGCGGGACATGGTCAAGCTGTCCATGCAGGTGCGCGTGTGCCGGCCCGGAGGAGGTGAGGCGCTGGGCAGGGAGGGGGCCCACAGCCGCCGCCGGGGCCGTGCTGAGCCCCGGCCGTGCTGAGCTCCCGTCTGCCCGCCCGCAGAGGAGGAGTGGGTCGACTCCAGCGAGCTGGTGCCGGGAGACTGCCTGGTCCTGCCCCAGGAGGGCGGGCTCGTGCCCTGCGACGCCGCCCTGGTGGCCGGCGAGTGCGTGGTCAACGAGAGCTCTCTGACCGGTGAGTCCCCGGCTGCCCCGCCGAGTTCTCTTTTCCTTTTTCTCTCCGCTCCTGCCAGCCCCGCGCCCTCGGGCTGCGTTGCTTACCCTCCCGGTGCCTGGGCCTCTTCCCTGCGAAATGGGGCTGTGCAGGGGCCTAGGAGCGAGAGTGGTCACAGTAAGCACCCGCTGTGTGCCATCTTCCCGTGTGAGTGTTTGCCTTTGCGAGCACAGCAGAGCAGGGGACGCGCCCGCTGGGACGCCCAGTGCCCTCCCCGCCCCGACAGCCACTGGGAAGGGCTCGAGGCCTCTTCCCGCCTTCCTCCGGGCATTAATGCGAGGGCAAAGCCCCTGGGGAATGCGGGTTGGGAAAAGCCGAGGCGGGGGTTCATGCAGCCACGTCCCTCTCCCCGTGAGCTGTGCGCAGGGCAGCTTGCACACGTGCGGGTGCGCCCCCTCTGTCCCGGACATGGGTTGCACCCGAGGCCTCGTTCCGTACCTCTGTGGCCTCTCAAGCTGTTCACGGCCTGCGTGTCCCTGCACCTTCAGCCGCCCCCCAGGGCTGCGCAGAAGCACCGTTGACCCGAGCGGGCCCCCAGCCATGAGTGTCACAGTGTGACCCCGCCCGCCCCCGCCCCCACGAGCAGCCGGGTGCCACGTCTCTCGGTGCGTGCAGGCACTTCCGGCTCGGCAGAGCGGTAGCTTTGGGTGGATGCTGGTGATCACTGGAAACCGCGGGGCAGTGGCCGTATCCGGGGAAGGCTCCCGGGGCGTGTTGTTTGTATGATAAGAACGGCGATTGGCGTGGCGCGTGCACACACGCCCTGAGCTTAGCCCCCCTTCCCCGCTTTCCCGCCCCGTGCCTGGGTAGCCTCTTAGTCCCTTCCAGAAAGCTGCACACAGTAGGCGCTCAATAACTGCATCCTCACAGGCATTCGGTAAGGGATTATACCCGGCAGTCTGCCCAAGGCTTTAATTGAGGTTACACCCCGGTTTATATCTTTATTGGTTTGAATTGTAAACGCAGCGCACACTTACTATAAAAATAATTCTGACAGAAGGCATTAGACTCCCCCTGCCCCCACCACACGTGGACGTGGCCAGGTGCGTCCCCCGAGCCCCCCAGGAGGGTGATCTCCGTGACTGGCCGCCCAGTCCGCTTCCGGGTTGGCGTCTCTCACCCTCAGTGTCCCTCTCTGTACAATGGGGCCGTGATTTCTTCTCCACACGCGGTCCCAGCTCAGGGGGAGCTGGGGCTCCCGGCACAGCTCCCCGCACACCTCTGGTACTGTCGGGGGGAGGGGGCGGCCCCGAGACCCCCGTGGCCTCACCCAGCGTCCCTCCCAGGGGAGAGCGTCCCTGTGCTGAAGACGGCACTGCCGGAGGGGCCGGGCCCCTACTGCCCGGAGACGCACCGGCGGCACACGCTCTTCTGCGGGACCCTCGTCCTGCAGGCCCGGGCCTACGTGGGACCGCATGTCCTGGCGGTGGTGACCCGGACAGGTACGCATCAGGAGGCTGGGCAGGGGGCGGGGTCCTGGCCCCATGCCCACCCCTGCTGCCTCTGGGGTCCCAGCTTAACAGAAGTGAAGCCCGACGGGCCAGCCCCGTGGTGTCCGCCGTCGCCGGCAGGGCCCTACGTGCCGGGCGAGCAGGGTGTGGCAGCAGAAGGGGTCCACCTGAACCTGGGTTTGAAGTGCGAGTGGGCAAGCCTTGGCCATCGCTCGTGACCCCAGACTGGGTGACAGCCGAGCCAAGTGCAGCTGGGGTGGGCGAGTGCTGAGAGACGCCTGCTCTCCCTCCGCCTCCCCTCCGTGGCTCCCTGTCTTCCCCAGGGTTCTGCACGGCCAAAGGGGGCCTGGTGAGCTCCATCCTGCACCCGCGGCCCATCAGCTTCAAGTTCTACAAGCACAGCATGAAGTTCGTGGCTGCCCTCTCTGTCCTGGGTGAGCCGCCCCCCCCCCCGCCCCACCGTGTCCCTCTCTGTCCTGGGTGAGCCGCCCCCCCCCCGCCCCACCGTGTCCCTCTCTGTCCTGGGTGAGCAGCCCCCCCCGCCCCCCCCACCCCGCTGCGCTGGTGCCGCCCCCAGCCCCACGTCCCACCGTGTCCCTCTCTGTCCTGGGTGAGCCCCCCCCCCACGTCCCACCGTGTCCCTCTCTGTCCTGGGTAAGCAGCCCCCCCGCCCCCGGCCCCACGTCCCACCGTGTCCCTCTCTGTCCTGGGTAAGCAGCCCCCCGCCCCCCCTGCTGCACTGGTGCCGCCCCCGGCCCCACGTCCCACCGTGTCCCTCTCTGTCCTGGGTAAGCAGCCCCCCCCGCCCCCGACCCCACGTCCCACCGTGTCCCTCTCTGTCCTGGGTAAGCAGCCCCCGCCCCCCCCGGCCCCACGTCCCACCGTGTCCCTCTCTGTCCTGGGTAAGCAGCCCCCCGCCCCCCCGGCCCCACGTCCCACCGTGTCCCTCTCTGTCCTGGGTAAGCAGCCCCCGCCCCCCCCCCCGGCCCCACGTCCCACCGTGTCCCTCTCTGTCCTGGGTAAGCAGCCCCCGGCCCCACGTCCCACCGTGTCCCTCTCTGTCCTGGGTAAGCAGCACCCCCGGCCCCACGTCCCACCGTGTCCCTCTCTGTCCTGGGTAAGCAGCCCCCCCGCCCCCCCCGGCCCCACGTCCCACCGTGTCCCTCTCTGTCCTGGTTAAGCAGCCCCCGCCCCCCCCCCCCGGCCCCACGTCCCACCGTGTCCCTCTCTGTCCTGGGTAAGCAGCCCCCCCGCCCCCCCGGCCCCACGTCCCACCGTGTCCCTCTCTGTCCTGGGTAAGCAGCCCCCCCGCCCCCACCCCACTGCGCTGCACTGGTGCCGCCCCCGGCCCCACGTCCCACCGTGTCCCTCTCTGTCCTGGGTAAGCAGCCCCGCGCCGGCCCCTCGTCCCACCGTGTCCCTCTCTGTCCTGGGTAAGCAGCCCCCCGCCGCCGCCGGCCCCTCGTCCCACCGTGTCCCTCTCTGTCCTGGGTAAGCAGCCCCCCCTCCCCCCGGCCCCACGTCCCACCGTGTCCCTCTCTGTCCTGGGTAAGCAGCCCCCCCCGCCGCCCCCGGCCCCACGTCCCACCGTGTCCCTCTCTGTCCTGGGTAAGCAGCCCCCCCCGCCGCCCCCGGCCCCACGTCCCACCGTGTCCCTCTCTGTCCTGGGTAAGCAGCCCCCCCTCCCCCCGGCCCCACGTCCCACCGTGTCCCTCGTTGTCTCCGCAGCTCTGCTGGGCACCGTCTACAGCATCTTCATCCTCTACCGCAACCGGGTAAGCCGCGGGGCCGGGCGGGGCTCCCGGGGCCCAGGGCCGCCCCAGCCCGCCGCTCACGGTGCCTCCTGGCAGGTGGCCGTGGACGAGATTGTCCTCCGGGCCCTGGACCTGGTGACGGTGGTGGTGCCGCCCGCGCTGCCGGCCGCCATGACCGTGTGCACGCTCTACGCGCAGAGCCGCCTGCGCCGCCAGGCCATCTTCTGCATCCACCCGGCGCGCATCAACCTGGCCGGCAAGCTGCGGCTGGTGTGCTTCGACAAGGTGGGTGCGTTGGGCGCGGGGGGCCCTCGGAGGCCTCGGCCGGGCTTGCACTCCCACGTTCCTCGGGACACACTCAGAGCAGCGCGCCAAGTCACTTGTTCAAAAATCACCGAGGGCCTCCTGTGTGCCCTGGAGGGGCAGCCGTGAGCGACACAGACGGCCTCGTGGTCATCGTGTGGGTGCACGGGGCGGGCGGGGGTCTCAGAGGCCGGCCCTGTGGCACAGCAGTCTAAGCCAATGCTGGTGACACCGGCATCCCCGTCATAGTGTAGGTTCCTGGGCTGCTCCACTTCCGACCCAGCTCCCTGGGAGAGCAGTGGGAGATGGCGCAGGTGCTGGGGCCCCTGCACCCGCGTGGGAGACCTGGAGTCCCTGGCTCCTGATGGCAGCCATCTGGGGAGTGAACCAGTGGGTGGAAGACCTCTCTCTCTCCCCCTCCCTTCCCCCCACCCCAGTCCTTCTGTCTCACCCTCTTTCTCTGCCTTGCAAATAAATAGATCTTTAAAACCAAAGTTAGGAGGGAGGCAAGTAGGGCAGAGAGGGGGCACCCAGCTGCAGGGGCTCCCCGGAGTGGCCTTGCTGAGGGCGGGTGGGGAGGCCAGAGCAGCATGGCCCCTGTGGAACACGCAGGGTGAACGGCAGGGCCCGGGCAGGCACGCAGCGCCGGGCTGGCCGAGGCTGGAGGCTGAACGTTACCCTGAGTGTTGGGGCCACAGAGAGTTCTCTAAACTCAGGGGCTGGGGCTCGCGGTCAGCTTCACACGGCTCGTGGGCGAGGGACTGGGCAGCTGGAATCCCGTGTGGGAGATCAGTCACTCAATCAACAAACAGGCTGAGTGCTGACCATGGGCCAGCTCTTTCTGGGTGCCACAGAGCACAGAGGCCACAGGTGGGACCGAGGGCACAGACTCCCCAGCCCCGGAAACAAAGCCAGACCATGAAGCGTGGGGACTCGAGGCTGACCCCCACAGGAGGAACCACGCGGGTGGGAGTCCGGAGGTCAGGAGAGGCCTTGGCCAGCCCCGCCTCACACCAGGGTCCCCCTGTCCCCGCAGACGGGCACCCTCACCGAGGACGGCTTGGACGTGATGGGAGTGGTGCCCCTGAAGGGCCAGGCGTTCCTGCCGCTGCTCCCAGAGCCCCGCCGCCTGCCCGCAGGGCCCCTGCTCCACGCCCTGGCCACCTGCCACGCCCTCAGCCGGCTCCAGGACACCCTGGTGGGCGACCCCATGGACCTCAAGATGGTGGAATCCACTGGCTGGGTGAGGCGGCCCCCGACCCGTCTTCATTCTGGGTCTCTGACATGCCCCTCCCCCTCCCCATTATTCATAATCAGGGCGAGGCCAGCCTCTGCGGCACGGGCCTTGTCGCGTGGACCCCTCCCCTGCCCCAGCTTGAAACCGGCCTCCCAGGAGAGAGACTGAGCTGAGGGGGGTGGCGGCCCCTGTCCAAGGTCACCTTGAAAGGGGCTCTCAGAGACAGGGTTTCAATTTGAGGCCAGCGCCTGGCCGGCAGGGTAAGCCGCCACCTGCGACACGGCATCCCCTGTGAGTACCATTTCCAGTCCCGGCTGCTCCACTTCGCATCCAGCTCCCTGTTAATTGGCTGGGGGGGGGGGGGGGCAGTGGAGGATGGCCCACGTGCTTGGGCCCTGCACCCTCGAGGGAGACCAGGAGGAAGCACCTGGCTCCTGGCTTCAGCCTGGCCCAGCCCCGGCCATTGCAGCCACCTGGGGAGGGAACCAGCAGATGGGTGATCTTTGTCTTTCTCCCTTTCTGTAATTCTGCCTTTAAATAAATCTTAAAAAAAAAAAAAAGCCTAAGGAGCGCGAGCCCCCCCCCCCTCCAGGGCCCGCCCCTCGCCTTGCGCCCCACGCAGTCCCCGGGGAGGAGGGCTTGGGGGTCTGACCGAACCTCCCGCCGCCTCCCAGGTCCTGGAGGAGGCACCCGCTGCCGACTCGGTGCTCGGGGCCCCGGTCTTGGCGGTGATGAGACCCCCGCCCCGGGAGCCCGGGCTGCAGGGAACGGTGAGCTGAGGGGGTGAGGGGCGCCCCGGGGGGGGGGCTCCACAGCGGGCGCCACAGCGTCCTCTCGCACCTGCAGGAGGAGCCCCCCGCGCCCGTGAGCGTCCTCTGCCGCTTCCCCTTCTCGTCGGCGCTGCAGCGCATGAGCGTGGTGGTGGCGCGGCCGGGGGCCGCTCAGCCCGAGGCCTACGTCAAGGGCTCCCCCGAGCTGGTGGCAGGGCTCTGCGACCCCGAGACAGGTGACGGCAGGACGGTGGCACAGGACGGCCGGTGGGTGTCCAGCCTCTGGCCCTGCCGGCCCCTGCGCATCCGAGTGACGCTGCGTCTCCCTGGCAGTGCCCCCCGACTTCGCCCCGGTGCTGCAGAGCTACACGGCTGCCGGCTACCGCGTCGTGGCCCTGGCCAGCAGGACGCTGCCCGTGGCGCCCAGCCTGGCGGTGGCACAGCAGCTGACGAGGTGCGCCTGTCCCGGGCCTGGGTGGGGCCCTCGCCCCTGTGACTGAGAGGGGGCCTTGGTCACTGCTGACCTCTGACCTGGGCCTGCCCACGCTCCAGGGACGCCGTGGAGCGGGAGCTGAGCCTGCGTGGGCTGCTGGTCATGAGGAACGTGTTGAAGCCGGAGACCACGCCGGTCATCCAGACTCTGCGCAGGACACACATCCGCACCGTCATGGTGACAGGTACCATGGCCCCTGGGTGCCCAGCCTGCCCTCCTGGGGCCGCCTCCTGGGTGCCTGCCTCGCCCCAGGCGCTTCTTGTAGGCGGGGTGGGCCTTCATACACGATCCCGCCTGCGCCGGGACTGCGCCCCCTGCTGGACAGACGAGCACATTGCAGCTCGGAGGAGTGGTGGGAAGTGTGGCACCCGCCCTGCTGGGTGGCTGCTCTGGGTCCCGGGCCCCCTCTGAGCTTGGGGACAGTGGTGTCTGCCACGAAGGTTGTGCAAATCACCTGGCGCCAGAGGGATTCTAGCCTGGGTGTGCTGCTGGGGCTGCGTCGGTCTCCTTGTCTGCCCTGCCCCCGGCTACACTCACACACACACACACACACACAGTATGCACTTATACACACACATGCACGCACACACACACATGGCATCCGGCAGGAAGCAGTAAATGTGGCCTCAAGCCCAGAGACCCGCCCCCTCCTCAGCCCCCTCGACGCGTGGGGCCGGAGCCGGCGTTAACTGCCCTGGCTCACTCCACCGTGGCCATGGATCGCACTGGGCCACAGTCTTCCTGTCTATGGGGATCCGGGTAAGGAGGGCCCCCCTGGGCAGCGCTGGACCCTGGCCTTGCCACACACCGCAGGGGACAACCTGCAGACGGCGGTCACGGTGGCCCGCGGCTGCGGCATGGTGGACCCCCAGGAGCGTCTGGTCATCGTCCACGCAACGCACCCCGAGCAGGGCCGGCCGGCCTCCCTGGAGTTCCTGCCGGTGGAGTCCTCCGTGGCCGTGAACGGGGCTAAGGTGAGGCAGACTCCAGCCCTGGGTCGCCTGACCCCAGGCCCCAGCTCCCCAGGGCCGGCAGGGGGAGCTGAGCTGGGCTGGGCTCCCTGTGCCCCCAGGATCCCGAGCAGGCCACAAGCTGCGCCGTGGAGCCGGACCCCCGATGCAGCCACCTGGCCCTCAGCGGGCCCACCTTCGCTGTCCTCGTGAAGCACTTCCCCAAGCTGCTGCCCAAGGTAGGGGCGCCCCGACGCCCCCTCGGCCCGGCTCGGCTCCGCTCCCCATGGCTGCTGCAGCCGCCGGTCCCTGTGCCCCCAGGTCCTGGTCCAGGGCACCGTCTTTGCCCGCATGGCCCCCGAGCAGAAGACGGAGCTGGTGTGCCAGTTGCAGAAGCTCCAGTGAGTGCCGCACGCGGGCAGTGGGCAAGGGGCGGCCGGCGGGAGCTGGGGCATCGTCCCCGCACCCTCTCGGGCTACCGCGTGGCCCCAGGGGTCCCGCCAGCAGCCGGAGGGGGCGGGCGAGGTCAGCTCACGGCCCCGCCTGCCCGCCTGGCTGCCAGGTACTGCGTGGGCATGTGTGGGGATGGCGCCAACGACTGCGGAGCCCTGAAGGCGGCCGACGTGGGCATCTCTCTGTCCCAGGCCGAGGCCTCGGTGGTCTCGCCCTTCACCTCGAGCATGGCCAGTATCGAGTGTGTGCCCGTGGTCATCAGGTGAGGCGGCGGGGGCTGCTGGGCGGGGGGTGGCCGGGCCCGTCGCCAGCCTGGGCCCCTCATGCCCACGCCTGCCCCGCAGGGAGGGCCGCTGCTCCCTGGACACGTCGTTCAGCGTCTTCAAGTACATGGCCCTGTACAGCCTGACCCAGTTCATCTCGGTCCTCATCCTCTACACGGTGAGCTCCCACAGGGCTCCGTCCCCGGGCGTGGGCTCGTCTCCCGGCTCCACCGCTTCCTGGCCGTGTGGCTCCGGCGGCAGGCCCGTGGGAGCCGATGAGAGCCCTGGGCGTGGAGCGCGGTGCACAGTAGGTCTGCGGAGGTGGGGGGTCCCTGTAGCGTGCTGGCTTCTCATGCCTCACCCCAGGAGCTCACAGTCTGCAGGGAAGACCAGGGCGGACCCCGGCGGCTGTGGGATTTAACCAGACCCACTTGCTCTGCGCCAGGCTGGCCGTGCCGCCTGAGCCTGCCTCGCTCGCCCGCTGAATGCCAGCGTCCATCCCCATGTGTCCCTCATAGCAAGAAACTTCCTGACAGCAGGAGCTCTGTCCCCCGGGAACCTGGGGTCCCCCACGGCAGAGCCCCAGCCTCTCTGCCAGGCGGGGCTGGGAGGGCAGCTTGCCCCCCCGCTGAGAGACTCCCCTCCCCCATCAGACTGCGAGCTGTCTGGGATCAGGAGCCGTGCCTCCTCTCTCAGGCTGCCTGCCGCCATCAGATTGGAAGGCCTTCCTTGTCAGACTCCCGAAAGGAAAGGCAGGGAACAGGCCTCCCCCATCAGACCGGGGGCTCCTTGGGGCTGGGCCAGGGCCGGGTCTCAGTTTCCCCTCTCCTCCCCCTCCCCTGCGGGCAGATCAACACCAACCTGGGTGACGTGCAGTTCCTGGCCATCGACCTGGTCATCACCACCACGGTGGCCGTGCTCATGAGCCGCACGGGGCCGGCGCTGGCACTGGGGCGCGCTCGGCCACCGGGGGCACTGCTGAGTGTGCCGGTGCTGAGCAGCCTGCTGGGGCAGGTGGCCCTGGTGGCCGGGGTGCAGCTCGGGGGCTACTTCCTGACCACAGCCCAGCCCTGGTGAGTAGGCACCGCCCTGCCCCGCGCCCGCCCCGCGTGCCGACCCTGACCGCGTGCCCGCCCCCGCCCCGCCAGGTTCGTGCCTCTGAACAGGACCGTGCCCGCGCCGGACAACCTCCCCAACTACGAGAACACCGTGGTCTTCTCCCTGTCCGGCTTCCAGTACCTCATCCTGGCCGCGGCCGTGTCCAAGGGGGCGCCCTTCCGCCGGCCGCTGTACACCAACGGTGCTGCTGGGGGCGGGTTGGGGGCGGGGCCTGCGGTGCTGCCGTAGGGATGGAGAGGGCGCTGGGGTGAGCCGAGGGGCTGTTGCTGACAGACCACCCCTCCCCCAGTGCCCTTCCTGGTGGCCCTGGCGCTCCTGGGCTCCATCCTGGCGGGCCTCATCCTGGCCCCCGGCCTGCTGCAGGGGCCGCTGGCGCTGAAGAACATAGCTGACACCTGCTTCAAGCTGCTGCTGCTGGCCCTGGTGGCCTTCAACCTCGTGGGGGCCTTCCTGCTGGAGGTGGGGCCCGCGGCGCGCAGCGGCAGGCCGGGGGTGGGGGTGGGGGTGGGGACGCGGCCCCAGCTGCCCGCCGTGTCCACACGGCCCTGTTCGTGCAGAACGTGCTGGACCAGTGCCTGCCGGCCTGCCTGCGGCGGCTCCGGCCCAAACGGACCTCCAAGAAGCGCTTCAAGCAGCTGGAGCAGGAGCTCGCCCAGCAGCCCTGGCCGCCGCTGCCCGCCGGCCCCGGGAGGTAGCGCTGGCCTCGGCGGGCGCGGGGCCGCCAGAGCTCCCCGCCTCTGAACCGGCCCCACCCCTAGAGACGCCTCCACCCCCGTGGCTCCCCGCGCCCCTGGGGCGGCCGTGGGCACACTCCTGGCCGGGCCCCGCCCTGGGGCGGTGGTGGCTACTGTCCCCCACCTTCAGGGCATCCCAGGGAGGGACGGCCCTACCAGCGCTGCTGGCAGTGTAGCAAATAAAGTGATATTTTCCTGGTGTTGCAGTGCCTGTCTCCTGTGTGGGCACCGTGGCCCTTCCCACCTGCCCCGGGGGGCGTGCTCGGCGCCAGCCGGCAGCCCCTGGCGTGGGTCTGTGCCCGGCACCCCGATTTTCCAGGTCACTGCCCAGCGCCCCCCCCCCCCCCCCCGCACTCTGTCTAGCATCTTTCCCCTCATTTTTCACTTTTTCCGACAGCTCTTCCACCTGCTGGTTCCTCCCACAATGCCCACAACTCCTGGGGCTGGGCCAGGCCAAAGCCAGGAGCCCAGAACTCCATCCGGGTCTCTCCTGTGGGCGGCAGGGAGCCAGCCAGCTGTGCCACTGTCTGCTGCCTCGCGGGGCGCACGTTAGGCAGCTGGGGCTCAGACGGGCACTCCTGAGTTCCGGGAGCGGGGGCTGTCCTAAGCACGGCCGAACGCCCATGCCCCAGTGTGCAGCGGCTTGCACACGTTGTTCTGTCCTCACAGCGTGGAACCAAATCACTTTGCCACTTTCTGTGCTGCTCACCCTCCTGCCCCGCTGGGGGTGAAATGCCAGCACCCAGGAGGCAGCTAGCCCAGGCCACACCCCTTCTCCCACCTCGCCCCTCCCCCTGCCTCTCCAGGATCCTGGGACATGTTTGTGGTCCAGTTCCTCCCTCAGATAAAATCCGGGCTCTGAGCCCATGGCCCCGTCCCCCGGGGGAGGGTGGGTGCCTCTGACCTCATCCAGCCCTCTGGCTGCCAGCCACGCCCCTCTCCTCCGGAGAGGCAGCTCTGCAGCCCGGCCCATCTGGGCAGGGGGGACCAGTGGAGAAAGGCGGCTCCCTGCCTTCCGCCAGGCCTGTGGCAGTGGGGACAGAGGCCAGCTCCAGGCAAGCTGGGCGGGGGGCTGCCAGGGGCGGGCCGCCAGCCAACGACGGAGCAGGGTGGTAGAAGTCGTTAAGGCGAGACTGGCCAGCCCGAAGCCTGGGTTCAAATCCTTGCCCGAAGCCTGTTGTTGAATGGGGCTACAGAGGGGGGCCTGATGGCGTGGCCGCAACCTGTGGCAGCGATCGGCAGGGAGGAAGCCAGGTCACGCGTGAGGGGAGCAACCACACCTGCTACCCCTCGGCAGGCAGCTGCCACTTGTGCTCGGGTCCTGAGGGCGGGGCAGTGAGGATGGGGCCAGGACAGGAGTCGGCAGCCTGGGGGCCTCAGTTCCCACTTCAGTACAGTGTGGGGGTCGGCGCTATCTGCCAGGCCGCTTCGTCTCCTGCCCTACGGGATTGCTCATGGCAGCAGTGAGGGAGGCCGGAGAGGGCTGAGCTGGCAACACGCAGGCCACTGCCCGGTGACAAAGGTGCTGGCAATAGACATGGCGGGAGGCAAGTGGCACCATCAGCCAGCCCTGGGGAACAGGGACACATGGAACCCACTAGCCTGGGCCTAAATAAGGGTGCCAGACAGGGTCGGCGCTGTGGCATAGCAGGTAAAGCCGCCACTTGCAGGGCCAGCATTCCATAGGGGCGCTGGTTTGAGTCCCGGCTGCTCCACTTCTGATGCAGCTCTCTGCTGTGACCTGGGAAAGCAGCAGAAGATGGCCCAAGTCCTTGGGCCCCTGCACCCACATGGGAGACCTGGAGGAAGCTCCTGGCACCTGGCTTCGGATTGGCACAGCTCTGGCCATCTGGAGAGTGAACCAGCAGATAAAAGACCCCTCTCTCTGCCTCTGCCTCTCTGTAACTCTGCCTTTCAAATACATTAATTAAAAAAAATAATAATAAGGGCGCCAGAGTCTAAGGGGCAGGCAAGGAGGTCAGGTAGTGAGAGGCAGAGTCAGGGACACCAAGTCTCCAGCCTGCAGCCCCCAATTCCTGCCTCAGACCCAGGACTGAGGGCTGTCCCCGAGGCAGGGGACCTGCCTGCTCCACCATGGCCACCACAAGTCTGCCCTCCCAGAAGTGAGCGCGCGGCTCATTCATTCCTGCCACAGAAGCCGCTCCCCGCACTGTGCCCAACGAGCACAGACCTTGCAGGCTCACCGGCGGGGAGGGCCAGCGCTGGAATGACCACGGCCACAGCATGGCCACCGGACAGCTGGGGGAGCTCGAGCACAGGCCCTGTGGCTGCAGGGGGAGGAAGAGGAGGAGGAGGCGGCCCCTGGAGGGGCGTGGGGGGGCTGTTCAGCTCTGGTCCAAGACGCTCAGAGGAGCCGATGGCCGTGCGCTGAGGTGCGAAGGCCCAGGTGGAGGCCACTGGAGCCCAGGCAAGAGCCGATGGCGGCTTGTGCTGGGGTGGGCACAGCGGGCAGCCTCACACCAGGCGTGCACGAGGGAGACTCAGCCGGTGGGCGCTGGACTGGATTCAGGGATGGAGGGCGGGGAAAGCCTGGGTCATGAAAGGACCAAGGTCAGGAGGTGGTGAACTTGTAGCGTTTCACAGTTCTAATTGTGTTTAATTTTTAAAAAATATGTATGTATTTGAAAGGCAGAGAGACAGAGATGGGAGGGGTTTCTTATCCCCTGGTTCACTTCCCAAATGGCCACAATGGCTAGAGCTGGACTGATCCAAAGCCAGGAGCCAGGAGCTCCATCCGGGTCTCCCATGTGAGTGCAGGGTCCCAAGGACCTGGGCCATCTTCTATGCTTTTCCAGGCCATAGCAGAGAGCTGGATCGGAAGAGGAGCAGCCAGGTCTTGAACCAGTGCCCATATGGGATGCCGGTGGCTTTACCCACTACACCACAGTGCCGGCCCCTGGATTTAATTTTTTAGGTTATATTTGAGAGGCAGAGAGAGACTAACAGTGGTTTACTCGCCAAATGCCTACAAGAGGCAGGGCTGGGAGCTGCATCCGGGTCTCCCACGTGGGTGGCAGGGACCCAGCCCTCACCTGCTGCCTGCAAGGGTGGGCATTAGTAGGAAGCTGGACTCAGCAGAGCCAGGACTCAGACCCCATGTGGGATACGCCGGTCCCAGTGGACTCACCCCTGTTAGCAGAACACCTGCCCCGGGCTGCTTGGTGGGCTCTGGGGTGCCTTGGAGACACGGGTGCGGCCAGGTGAGGTAGCCCGCGGCCACAGGGCCCTGGTGGGGGCAGACACTGGCCCGCGGTGGGCAGTGCAGGCAGAGCTGGGACCGGCGGGAACCCGCAGCCCTGGAGGCCGGCGGGCCGGAGAGCACCCTGCCTCCTTCGCTCCCTTTCTCGCTCCTGCTCTGTGAAAAGGGCCAGCGGCCACCTCGCCCGTCACCGGAGGCCCGGCGAGACCCGCGGGGAGCGCTTGGCGGAAGTGAAGCCCCGTGGGCAACACCTCCGCCCAGGGCCTGCCCCATGGAGGCTGCAGCCCCGAGGGCGCGGCGTGGCAGCCCGGGCGGCGCCTCGCGTTAGGACCCAGCGGCTCCTGGGCTGGGGGGCGGGCGCCGGCACCGTCGGGGGCCCAGAGGGGGGCTCTGAGCGGGCCAAGGGGCAGCTCCGCGTCGGACTCGGAGCAGCGGCGGAGTGACCCGGACAGGTAGGTGCGGCCCTGGCGCTTGGGGCCGGGGAGAGGCTCGGGGTGCGAGCCGGGGCATCGGAGGACCCCCGAAACGGGGTGAGGGGTGGGGGTGGGCTGCCGGAGACCCCGATCAAGGGGCCTTCAGAGACGATGTGAAGGGGCCACCTGGAGTTTGCGGGGTCACCGTGGGGGAGAGCAGAGAGCCTGGGTTTGGGGGAGCCCGCCATGGGGGCGTCGAGGGACGGGGCGGCTTTGTTCTGCCCGGGAGGCCAGAGAGACGCAGAGACAAAGCGACGCCAGAGACGTGGGCTCGCGCTGACTGCTCCCAGCTGTGCGGGCTGCACAGCTGCTCTGGCGGCGATGGGTGGTGGGCGCCCGGCCTGGCCTCCCCGACGCAGAGCCGGCCTGGGGCCCCTGCGCTCCCTCCCCCAGCAGCACCGAGGCAGGCGAGGGGGCCGGGTGGGGGTGGGGCAGCCCCAGAGGCCGCAGTGGAATAGTGCTTAGGGCCAGGAGGGACCCCGACCCCCGCAGCCCACCCCTAGTGAGCCTGGGCCCGGCCCAGCCCTCAGGGGGAGGAAGACTCCGTGCAGCGCCGAGAGCACCCCCACCCCCACCCCATCCCCAGCTCAGGGGCTCCTGAGAAGTGACAGCTCCACTGGCACTGCTGTCCAGGCCTGGGTGGGGGTGGGGGGGCTTTGGGGCGGAGACTGAGGGTTTTCAGAAGGGGGGTGGGTGGGTGGGGGATGGGGACGCCCACGCCCACCACAGTGAGGTCTTGATGGCTGAAAAGGCCAAGAGCAAAGCCGCCCAGGACTGAGGGCAGCCGATGCTCCCCCTGCATCCGCAGGGCCCCCCTGCCCCTACCTCCCCTCCAGGGGAAGAGGGAGCCAAGTTAGGGTTTCAGCCGGCTGGAGGAACTTCCGGTGCTGGGACAGGGAGGGGACCCTCGTGGACAGATGAGCCAGCACACACACACACACACACACACACACTCACTCCTGGACAGATGAGCCAGCACACACACACACACACACACACTCCTGGACAGATGAGCCAGCACACACATACACACACACTCCTGGACAGATGGGCCAGCACACACACACACTCACTCCTGGACAGATGAGCCAGCACACACACACACACACACACACACTCACTCCTGGACAGATGAGCCAGCACACAAACACACACACACATACACACTCACTCCTGGACAGATGGGCCAGCACACAAACACACACACACATACACACTCACTCCTGGACAGATGGGCCAGCACACACACACACACATACACACTCACTCCTGGACAGATGGGCCAGCACACACACACACACATACACACTCACTCCTGGACAGATGAGCCAGCACACACACACACACACACACGTGCACACACTCACTCCTGGACAGATGGGCCAGCACACACACACACACACACACTCCTGGACAGATGGGCCAGCACACACACACACACACACATACACACTCACTCCTGGACAGATGGGCCAGCACACACACACACACACACATACACACTCACTCCTGGACAGATGGGCCAGCACACACACACACACACACTCCTGGACAGATGAGCCAGCACACACACACACACACACTCCTGGACAGATGGGCCAGTACACACACGCACACACACTGTGGTCGCCAAGACCAGTGATGGGACGCTGTCAGGGAGTTGATGAAAGCCCCGGCCGGGGCCCCCCCACAGCTCCCCCACACACACCACTGGTCTCAGGGCAGCACCCTGGGCTGGCCACATCACGGCCTGGGCCCCCCAGAGCCTGAGGCGCCCCGTGCAGGCCCTGCCCTGAGTGCTTCCGGCCGTGCGGACGACAGACAGCCTCAGTCTCGTGCCTGGGCCTGGGCCGCAGACAGCCAGGTCTTGGGAGGCCGGCGGCCTGGCAGCAGCGGAGTCTTCTGGGGGCTGGGAGCCCTGCCCGGCGCGGGCTGCTCCAGGGCCCCTCACCGCATGTGGTTTCCTGCCAAGCAAGATGCTCAGGGCCGGGGGGCTAATTGGGAACAGGTGGCGGGCTGGGCCGGCACGCTGGGTCCCGGCTATGATGCTGGCTGGGCAGGGCTGGTGTCTTGAGGAAGAGCCTGGGGACAAGGATCCACACAGGCAGTGCACTGGGCACCCCCAGGGTGTGAGGAACGGGTGTGAGGAACGGGGCTGGGGGTGCCCCGAGAGGACTGGGCACAGCGTGGGGTGTGCTCATGGGTCAAGACCAGCCACGTAGTGGCTGGCGCTGGGGCGCAGCGGGTGAAGCCGCTGCCTGCAATCCTGGCGTCCCATGTGGGCACCTGTTCGAATCTCGGCTGCTCCGATTCCAGTCCCTGCTCGCGCACCTGGGAAAGCAGCGGAGGATGGCCCATGTGCTGGGGCCCCTGCACCCTCATGGGAGACCTGGAGGAAGCTCCTGGCTTTCGGCCTGGCTTAGCCATCACTGTTGCAGGGAGTGAACCAACTGATGGAAGATCTCCCTGTGTCTCTCCCCCAGCCCACCCCGTAACTTTGCCTTAAAAATAAATTTAAAAAAAAATCAGCCATGCAGCCAGGTGGGAGGCCTTGGCCCTGGTGAGGCAGCCCCCGGGGGTCCCTGCCGAGTGGGCCCTGCTCACAGCCCTCGGCCGTCCAGATGCCTGGCTCCTCTTTGAGGGCCCCTGGCAGGCAGGACTCCAGGCACAGAGTGGGCTCCGCGGGCCTGAGTTGCAGCTCCCGTGTTCCTCTCCTTCTAGCTGCCTCTACAAACAGCCCCTGCCTCTGCATTCCGTGGCCATGAGAGCTGCCTCCCTCTTCCTGCTCCTGCTGCCCGGTAAGAGGCCCCGGCAGGGGGCGGGGCTCCCTCACTCCGGGGAGGGGGGGAGTGGGCTTTGGTAGAGGCTCATCGGCCACACGTGGGGCTCCTGTTGTCCACTGGACAAAGCCCTGCCCTCCTGGTGCCCCAGCCCAGGAAAGGGACACAGCAGTCACCAGGTAGACTGTGCTGTGATGGAAGCAACAGGGTGGGTGCCGGGACAGCCTCTCGGCAGAGCTGAAGTTCAAGGTGAGGCCTGAAATTGAAGAAGCCACCCGGGTGGCCCAGGTCCAGGAAGAGGCCTGTGCAAAGGCCCTGGGGCAAGCAGGCGTCCCAGGGCAGGGTGAGGTCAGGGAGGCTGACAGGACCAGCTAGCAGAAGGGCCTTTATAACTGAGGCTGGAGAATGAGGTCTTGTGAGCCTGAGTCCGGGTGCGGGTCCCCGGCCCTGTGACCACCTCCAGGACCCTGCTGTCCTCCCTGGGGGGCACTCCTCCATGGCTTGCGTCTCCACAGCAGGCCTGCTGGCTCAGGGCCAATACGACCTGGACCCGCTGCCGCCGTTCCCTGACCATGGGCAGTACCCTCACTACGGCGACCAAATCGGTAAGGGCTGTGCCGCCCCCAGACGCCCCCTCGCCCAGCTCCCCAGCTGTGTGTGCCTCTGCCAGGGACCAGGAGGGGCTGGCTCATGGGGGCCCCCAGGGGTTGGGCCCTGGCTCAGCTGTGGCCTCACCCGCCCCTGGGGCTAGGGCCTAGCCTGACTCACACTCGTTCCCCCTTCCTCTGCTCTCAGAAACCCCGGACTACTACGAATACCACGGTAAAGGGGCTGGGGCAGGATGGAGGGCCAGGCTGGGCGGGAGCCTGGGAGGGCGGGCGGGCGGAGCCCTCATGGCCCTGTTGCAGAGATGAGCACTCGGCCCTCGGAGGAGGAGCAGTTCCAGTTCCAGTCCCAGCAGCAAGTGCAACAGGAAGTCATCCCCGTTCCCACCCCAGGTGGGCCACAGGCCCCTGCTCCGGGAGGGGAGGGGGACCTGCCCCGCCCTGAATACACCTCACTCCATGAGCCCCGCCTGCCCCGACAGAACCAGGAAACGGAGAGACAGAGCCCACGGAGCCTGGGCCCCTTGGTAAGACTTCCTGCCTGCCGGGGAAACCAAGGCATGGCCCAGGGCGTGGGGTGGAGCTGGCGGCGCTGGTGGACTGGCCGGCTTGGGGAGTGTGGGCTGCTGGTGGGGACGTGGGGCGCTGGGCAGTTGCATACCACCCCCTGCTTTCAACTGGCATCTCCAGCACCCACCCCCACCCGGGCAGCTCTGGAGACCCCACCCTCCCCCGTGGGCCTGGCTGCGTTGGCCCCAGCCAGGGGAGGCGCAGGGAGGGGTGGGGCCAGAGGGGCAGGGAGCCCAGGCTGGCTAGAGGCATCCCTTGGGCCACCCCAGCCAAGTGTGGGTGTTGGCGTCTGGGATGAGCCTGGGGTCTCAGGTGGGCCGAGCTGGGGGCTGCACCCCGACCCTGGGGTCGCTGGTCTGACCCCGCCTGCCACCCAGACTGCCGAGAGGAGCAGTACCCGTGCACCCGCCTCTACTCCATACACAAGCCTTGCAAACAGTGTCTCAACGAGGTCTGCTTCTACAGGTGGGCGCAGGCACGGAGCCGCCATGAGGGGTGGGGTGGGGTGGGGGAAGGGCAGCTCCCACCCACCCAGGCGGGCGTTTGGGGAGACAGCAAACCCTGCCTGTGGTGAAGCCTGGGCCAGGCTGGACTGGAAGGCCCCCGGGGGGTGGGGGCGAAGGTGGGGCTGAGACCTGCCCTGACCGTGTCCCCCAGCCTCCGCCGCGTGTACGTCGTCAACAAGGAGATCTGTGTGCGCACCGTGTGTGCCCATGAGGAGCTCCTGCGAGGTAGGAGGGCCTTGGCCCGGACCCCGCCCCGCACTGCCCGGCCTGCCACCCCCGCCCCTACCGTGGGCCGAGCCCAACTCAGGGCCCACGGCCAGAGCCTGCGCCACCCCCCCGCCCCGCTCCCGTCTGTCCTCGGCCCGAAGCCCCTGACCCCTGCCCCTCCCTGCCCCCACAGCTGACCTGTGCCGGGACAAGTTCTCCAAGTGCGGCGTGATGGCCAGCAGCGGCCTGTGCCACTCAGTGGCGGTCTCCTGCGCCAGGAGCTGCGGGGGCTGCTAGGGCGGAGCGGGCACCCCAGCCCTGGACCCCAGGCGCTGCCTCACTGGTGCTTCTGTCCCCACCCCCTCCCTCCTACTCTGTCAACAGTGGGTGGACTGCAGCCCGGGGGGGGGGGGGGCTGCCGTGGTGCCTCGCGCGTCAGTCTATGCCCACCATGGGGTGGGGGCTCCCTCTGGGCCACTCTCTGCCCCCGGGGTGGGGACATCTCAGGCCTCTCTATGAGACCTGCACCCCGATGTGCCTTCTCCATCCCGCTGGGGACAGCCCCGGGATGGGCTGTGAGCTCACTCCAGCTGGCCGTCTCCCGGGCATGGGCCACTTTTGTTTTATACAAAATTAAACATGAGTTTTTACAAAAGGTCCAGTCCCTCTTTGGGTCCAGAGTGCAGCAGGGCAGCCAGGGGCTCCAACACTGGCTGCTCCCCCCCCCCCCCGCCAGCAGCTCCCTACCCCTTGGAGAGGGCGCTCACCGGAATGGGTGGCCTCACCCCTGCCGTCCCAGCCTCCTGTCCCTGCGTCTGCTCGGACCTGCCCAGGGCGGGCCTGACACCCGCCCCCAGGGCCAGGGTGCTGGAAGTAGGTTTCAGGGAGGCGCTTTCTGAACCCCGGCTGCTGGATGCGGGCACGCGCCCCATGACCAGGGAGGCAGAAGGGGTGCGCGCGCGCGCGTGTGTGTGTGTGTGTGTGTGTGTGTGTGTGTGTGTTGGGGGTGGAGCTGAGGCCAGAGGCAGCTCAGACCCTGAGGCTCAGGGCCTGCGTCTGGGAGGGAAAGGCTGCGGCCGCACAGAGGCACAAACCAGGCCCCAGGCCCGCGGCTGAAACCGCTCCCGCTGCCCGGCACGTGGGATCCAGCTCTGAGCTCTGTGCCCTCCACCAAGGCCTGGGTGCTGTGGACAGTACCCCCACCTTCCAGGGAGGGAAAGGGAGCCCAGGGGCATCAGGGACCACCCAGGGGGCCACAGCCAGCGCAGGGCAGGACTGGCCAGCCCGGCTCCTCCCAGCCAGCACAGTGAGGCTCAGATGGGTGGGCCCAGGACTGCCCCACGGGGTCCCCTCAGCCTGAGTTTGCCCCCACGCTGCCTGGTTGGCCAGTCACTGTCCAGAGGAGGGGCCAGAGAAAGGGCAAGAAAGCGTTAGGAATGGGGCAGGCTGCGGGCTGCGTCAGCCCCAAGCCTCGACAGTCTCATCTGTTTAATGGGGTGGGTGGGGGCTGGCTCAGGACCCCCCAACACTGCTTCCCAGGGGTCCCATCCCCCTGTCCCAGGGCCCTGCCTGTCCACTGCCTCCCAGGTGGACGAGGCACATTCTGGTATAGGAAAGGGACTTGTTGGCACACACCATTTTTAGAAAATGGGTTCTTATTACAAAAAACACGGTTCTCAACTGTTAACATTAGAAAAAGGTATAAAAATACAGTAACTCTGAGGAATGTCCTAATAAACGCTCTGAACTGAGGCAGAGAGATTTCTGGGCAGCCAGAGACAGGGCCCGAGTCTGACTCCCGCTCCTTCCCATGAGCCCCTGCTGCAGGCTGGCCAGACAAGAGCTCGCCCAGGTTCCAGCTTCCGCTCCGCCTTGTACAATCTAGAGTGGACGTCCCTGGAGACCTGGGGGTCCCTGGGGGTGCCAGGAAGCCACAGCTGCCCCCACCCCACGCCAGCTCCGGGCGGTCACGGGCAGAGGGGCTGCTCCCTGCCTTGCAGGCGCGGGGGGGGGCTCACTTCTCGGCGGGGGCAGAGGGCGGGGAGAAGGGCGCTGAGCTCCTGCGTAGCTCCTGCTGCAGCTGTCCCTGCAGGGTGGACACCTGGGGACAGAGACGTGAGGCCAGCGAGCCCCCCGCCTGACTTACAGACGGCAGGCGTGGCGGGACCCGGGGCTGCCTGTTTTGGGAACAGTCTGCTGTCAGGGGGAGCCAGGGTGCCCCTCTCTTCTCGTGTGCAGCCTGGGGCTGTCCCACTCCCACCCTGTCCCCCATCATCCCTTGGGCGTGACCAGGCCTGGCCGATCAGGGCAGCCGTGCCCTGCAGTCGCGGTGGGCGCAGGCCGTCAGGGAGGAGAGGCCCTTGGGCTGGTGCCGGTGCTCCCGGCCTCTCCTGAGCAAGGCCACCTGTGCCGCCCAGCGAGGGGGCCCACCTGGTCGTGGAGCCGGAGGGGGCTGAGCCCCAGCCAGGCTGATACCAGCATCCACCCACCCTGGTCCCTTTTCAGGCTGGGGAGCCATCGGCGGCCCCTCTGCCCCTGCAGCCCCGCCCCCCCAGAGCGGGGACCCTGCCTACCTGCTCCTCCAGCCCACGCACCCTCTGGCGGTGGACCCGCTCCCGCGCCTCCAGCGTGCGCTCCGTCTGCACCTGGGCACTGCGCAGGCGCTCCACCTCCTGCTGCAGCTCCTGCCTTTGCTGCTCCTCGGCCTCCAGCTGCGCGGGGCTGGGGCTCTGCTCCAGGACCACCACCTGGGCCTGCGGGGGCTGCCACTCAGGCTTCTGGCCGCGTGTGCGTGCGTGTGTGTGTGTGTGTGATGGGTGTCAGGTGTGTGTGTGTGCATGTGTGTGTGATGGGTGTCAGGTTGTGTGTGTGCATGTGATAGGTGTCAGGGGTGTGTGTAGGTGTGTGTGTGTGATGGGTGTCAGGTGGGTGTATGTGTGTGTGTGTGACGGGTGTCAGGTGTGTGTGCGTGTGATGGGTGTCAGGTATGTGTGTGCGTGTTTGTGATGGGTGTCAGGTGTGTGAGTGTGTGTGTGTGATGGGTGTCAGGTGTGTGTGTGTGATGGGTGTCAGGTGTGTGTGTGTGTGCGTGTGATGGGTGTCAGTGTGTGTGTGCATGTGTGTGTGATGGGTGTCAGTGTGTGCATGTGTGTGATGGGTGTCAGGTGTGTGTGTGTGATGGGTGTCAGGTGTGTGTGTGCATGTGTGTGTGATGGGTGTCAGGTGTGTGTGTGCATGTGCATGTGATGGGTGTCGGGTGTGTGTAGGTGTGTGTGTGTGTGATGGGTGTCAGGGGTGTGTGTAGGTGTGTGTGTGTGTGATGGGTGTCAGGGGTGTGTGTGTGTGCACCTGTGCCCGTGATGGGCACACAGCCAGTGCAGGTGCGGAATGCAGAAGAAACCTGCTTGGCCCGCATCTCCTGGGCCTGACACTGAACCTGTGAACCTCCATCAGGGGACCCAGGGATCCCCATCCCACCAGTGAGGTGGCGAGGGTGGCGGGCTCTGCCTGGGACTGCTTTGCCCTCGGGTCCTGGGCTAGGGGCAGTGAGAGGGTCAGGCTGGGGGCGGGGCCGCACCTCCAGCTGCCGGATCTGCCTCTGGGCCTCGGCCAGCTCCAGCTCCGCCCCCGTGAGCGTGCGGTCCAGGCGGCCCTTCTCCGCGCTCAGCCGCACCGAGTCCTCGTGGCTGCGAAGCTTCTCCCGCTCCACCTGGGCAGGGAGAGCGGGGGAGGAGCTCACACCGGCCCCGGGGGCAGCGGCGCGGGCAGGGGGCGGGCAGGGAGGTCCCGCGCAGCCCACCTTGTCCAGGGTCCTCCGGAGGGCCACGCGGTCCTTCTCGAGCCGCAGGGCGGAGCGCTCCGCCTCGCGCTTCTCGGCCTCCAGCTGAGCCAGGGCGCGCTGCAGGCCGCCCAGGCGCTCCTGCAGCAGCCGCCGCTCGTCCTGCAGCTTCCGTACCGAGTGCAGAGCCGCAGCCTCGCCCTCCTGCCGCTGCCGCAGCACCTAGGGCGGAAGCCAGGCAGGGCCCTCACCCCTCTGGCCCACCGAGGCCCGAGTTGCAGAACTGTCTCCTGAGCCCAGAGAGCTCTTTCGGAGCCTCAGTTTCTCCATCTGTGTAATGGAGGTGTGGGCTGAGTGAACAGAGTTGGGGATGAAGGCGGGGTGGGGGGAAGGTCCCAAAGCCGGCCATCCTGAGGACAGAGGAGCCCCCGGCCCTCACCTCCTGCAGCTGCTGCAGCTGGCCCTCGGCCTCTGCCCGCTGCAGCTCCAGGTCCGCCAGCTCGCCCCGCATCGTCTGCACCTGCTCGCCCAGGGAGCTGCTCTGCTTCCGCGCCTCAGATAATGCCTGCCGGGTGGCGTCCAGCCGCTCCTGGGGAACAGGGGCTGATGGGGCCGGGCTGGCCTGGGAGCCCCAAGGCAAGGTCTCCCCTCTACTCCGTACCCCGGGGGCAGTCCACAGTCCGTAAGACAGGCGTGATCTCATGTGGAAGGTGAGCCGGACAGCCAAGTCCAGCCCACAGCTTGCCCAGACCCGCCTAAGGCAGGAACCACTGGGACCTGACTCTCCCATTAACTCTGCTCCTAGGTCCCCCAAGCCTGTTAGGAGGCTGTGGTCTTATTGGGCATAACCCCCAGGGCTTCCTTCATTGGCTGATGCCGTATTGGGCCCGCCCCTCTCTCCAAGCCTGCCCTCATTGGCTCCTCAGGGTTCCCAGTGACTGTCCCACTGGCTGGGTCTTTACCAGGTCCCCCCCAGCCCGCCCTTTCCCGCCGTCACCGAGCCAGCGCCTGGACCCCCGTACCTGCAGCACCTCGCGGTCGTGCTCACAGGCCGTCAGGGCCTTCTGCAGGTGCAGGTTCCTGTCCTGGCTGCTGGTGAGGCTGGCGTTGCTCTGGGCCAGGGCCTCCGTCAGGCCCTGCGCCTTGTCCCGCAGGGTCCCCTCGCTCTCCTCCAGCTTGGCCAGGGCCGCGCTCAGCCGCTCCACTGTTAACTGCAGGGTCTTCGCCTTCACCTCGCCCTCTGCCACCTGGCAGGAGGACAGAGCCGGTGCTCGAGGGGCTCCGCTCCCACCCGGCCTCCACCGCGCGTGTCCAACCCACGCCTTCCCACCTCTCTCCGGGCCTCGGCGGCTGACACCCTATGTTCCCAGGAGCTCCCACAGACTCAGCTGCTGCAGCCCGGGCCCCAGTCTGCGGCTGCTTAACCGCCCTGGCCCAGAGCCCCATCAGCCTGGCTGACCCGGATGCCAGTCTCTGTCCTTGCTCCCCTCTCCTCCATGCTGGGAGCACCACGACCCTCGAGTGTGCTGTCCTGTGACTGGCTGGTGCCCGTGCAGTGCGAGCAGGGTGAGCCAACATCCCAGCTAGAGCTGAGCTCCCAGCAGCCAAGGCCGAAGAGAATCCGCGAGACCTGCACCTCTGACTGGTCTCCCGTGGCTCCCGTGAGCGCAGGCTCCAGCGCCAAACGGTCCTGAACACTCATGCTGGCCCTGCCTTTTGTTAGCTACGAGATCTTGAGCGATGCTGGCCCTTCGCTGAGCCTCCGTTTGCCTCTCTGTAAAATGGGGACGACGCGCACCCTCGGAGCGACCCACCTGTCTCTGCAGGGAGTCCACGCGGTCCTGCAGGAGCTGGGCCCGCGCCTCGCGGTCGCTCAGGCCCAGGCGGCTGCGCTGCAGTTCCCCCTCGAGCGAGCGCCGCTGCAGCTCCAGCTTCACGGCGCGGCCCTCGCAGGCGTCCAGCACCTCCTTCAGGCGCCGCCGGTCGCTCTCCAGCCTCCCCTCGTTGGCCCTCATCTTGCTGAGCTTCTCCTGCAGGTGCGCAGGCTCAGGCCCCAGGCCCCCCCCCGACCGGTCCGCGCCCCGCCTCCCTCGGGAGCCCTGGGGCCCAGTGGGGACCAGGCCAGACCCGCCAGGGCTCAGGGGAGGCCCCCGGTGCACGTGCAGTAAGGGCCGGCTCTGCGCCCCAGGACCGCCCCTTTTCTAGGGCTCTGTTTCTGGTCTGCACAGCGGGAGGCTGGGGCCCCCCAGCCCAGGGCTCACCGACACATGCAGATTCCAGGGCCCCTGCCTTTGCCCCCAGGGGCTGGCCCAGGAGCTAGCAGCTCCTGGGGCCGCTGCTGTTCCAGGGTTCAAAGAGGGAATTCTCCCAGTGAGGGAGGCTGGGGACTGGGAACGGGGCAGGAAGACAGACGAGGGGTCCTTGAGGCCCGAGCACTGCCCTGGAGACGGGCTGGGTCATGGGGCGGTGTCTACAGCCTCCCCACCCCCACCCCAAGCCCAGCCCGGCTCCTGCCCTGCTCAGAGCCCCAACCCTGCCCAGCCTGGGCTCAGAGCCCCCATTCTGGCTCCTGCCCAGCTTTGTTCTGGCCTCCTCCCGCAGCCCCTGTGGCTGGGCCCAGGGCCAGAGCTGAGGCTCCAGACACAACAACCCAGCTCACAGCCGGGCCCCAGCCAGAGGCGGGGGCTGGACTGAGGCAGTGATCACAAGGGAGTGGTCACACAGGGCCCAGGGGGAGAAGTGAGAGAGCCTGGGGGGGAGGGGGTCGCTGGCTGAAATCTCAAGCTCTGGCAGCATACTCTGCCACCACCAGGGCCAGGGCTTCCTGTCCCAGACAGACAGACAAGACAGACAGACACACACACACACATACACACACAGACACACACACAGAAACACACACATACACACACACAGACACACACATATACACACACAGACACATACACACAGACACACACAAACACACACACACACAGAGACAGACACACAAACACATACACACACAGACACACAAAGACACACACACAGACACACAGACACACACAGACACACAGACACACACATACACACACAGACACACACACACAGACACACACAGACACACAAAGACACACACATACATACAGACACACACACAGACACACAAACACATACACACACATACACACAAAGACACACACACAAAGACACACACACAGACACACACAAAGACACACAGACACAGACACAGACACACACACAGACACACACAAACACACAGACATACACACACACAGACACACAAACACAGACATATACACACACACAGACACACACACACACACACACACACACAGACACATGTAAAACCCCCAGAACAGCACTCATGTGGCTCTCTGTGGAGACATGGAGATTTACCACCACCCGTGTGCTAAATCTTTTTTTTTTTTTTTTTTTTTGACAGGCAGAGTGGACAGTGAGAGAGAGACAGAGAGAAAAGTCTTTCTTTTTTTTTTTTTTTTTTTTTTGGACAGGCAGAATGGACAGTGAGAGAGAGACAGAGAGAAAGGTCTTTTTTTTGCCGTTGGTGCACCCTCCAATGGCCGCCGCGGCCGGCGCGCTGTGGCAGGCGTACCGCACTGATCCGATGGCAGGAGCCAGGTACTTATCCTGGTCTCCCATGGGGTGCAGGGCCCAAGCACTTGGGCCATCCTCCACTGCACTCCCTGGCCACAGCAGAGAGCTGGCCTGGAAGAGGGGCAACCGGGACAGAATCCGGCGCCCCGACCGGGACTAGAACCCGGTGTGCCGGTGCCGCAAGGCGGAGGATTAGCCTAGTGAGCCGCGGCGCCAGCCCCGTGTACTAAATCTTAACGTGTGTCGCCTCTGTGAGGCCATTACTGGCCTCCCTGTCTCACGTGGCGAAAATGAGGGTCAGACATCTGACCTGGCCAAGGCCAAACTTGAACTCAAGTGTATCGCGCTCTGGGGCCAGTGCTGTGGTGTGTAGGTTAAGCCACCACCTGCGACCCAGCATGCCATCTGAGCACCAGCCGGAGGCCCCGCTGCTGCCCTTCTGATCCAGCGCTCTGCTAACGCCCCTGGGAAAGCAGCAGAGGCTCGCCCAGTGCCTGGCCGCTGCTACCCACGCAAGAGACTCACATGGAGGGCCAGGCCTCCAGCTTTGGCCTGGCCCAGCTCTGGCCATTGAGGCCATTTGGGGAATGAGCCAGCTGATGGAAGATCTCTCTCTCCTTCTCTCTCTCTCTCTCTCTCTCTCTCTCCTTCCCTTGCTCTGACTTTCAAATCAATTTTTTAATACAAGAAAAGCCCCTTTTTCTACAGTCTGGTGATCTCAGGTAAGAAGCTGATGGGGGCCGGCGCCGCGGCTCACTAGGCTAATCCTCCGCCTTGCGGCGCCGGCACACCGGGTTCTAGTCCCGGTCGGGGCGCCGGATTCTGTCCCGGTTGCCCCTCTTGCAGGCCAGCTCTCTGCTGTGGCCAGGGAGTGCAGTGGAGGATGGCCCAGGTGCTTGGGCCCTGCACCCCATGGGAGACCAGGAGAAGCACCTGGCTCCTGGCTCCTGCCATTGGATCAGCGCGGTGCGCCAGCCGCAGCGCGCCGGCCGCGGCGGCCATCGGAGGGTGAACCAACGGCAAAGGAAGACCTTTCTCTCTGTCTCTCTCACTGTCCACTCTGCCTGTCAAAAAAAAAAAAAGAAGAAGAAGAAGCTGATGGGGTGTTGTGGGGACTCACAGACTCGAGGGGCTGCAGAGACTCGGGTAGACAGAAGCCCCAGCGGCCCTGACCCCCGTGGGCACACAGTCAACCCTCCCTGGCCCTCAGCGCCTGCCCACCTGGCTCGCCCGCAGCTCGTTCTCAGCGGCCTGCAGGCTCCTCTCCAGCGCGGCCACCTGGTCCTGCGTGGCCCGGCGCTCCCGCTCGCTGCGCCGCACACTCTCCTCCCGCAGTGCCAGCTGCGCCTGGGCCCCGCTCAGCCGCCCATCCACACTGCGCCGGGCTGTGGCCGTCACCAGCCCCGTCAGGCACGGCCAGGCACAGCCCCGAGACCACGGAATGCCCAGCCTGCACCCTACCCGCCACAGGGCCCGGGGGAGACAGTGCCAGGAGCGCAGGGAAGAGGGCAGGACCCCGAGTCAAACTCGCCTTCCTCGCTCTCGGCCACCGCCTTCTGCAGCTGCCTGGCCCGCGAGGTCGCGCTGTCCTTCTCGGCCTCCATCTCGGCCAGCTGGCGGCTCAGGGCGCCCGTCTGGGTCCGAAGCTCGTCCTGCAGCCCCAAGTGGGGGAAGAAGGGAAGACCCCTGCTCTGACATCTGCAGCCCCAGCAGGACCCTCGGCCACCTGCTCCCCTTCCAGCCACTCCCACCCAGGCTCACCCGTTCCCGCTGGGCGCTCCGCAGCTCCTGCACGAACTCCCGGAGGGCCCCCCGCACTGCCTCCGGGTCCAGGTCTGGAGGAGCTGGGGAGGTGGCAGCTCCTGGGGACGGTGGCTGGGACCCAGGGCTGCGTTCCAAGGGGCTGGGGCTGCTGAACCCTTCCTCACTTCCTAGAAGACAGGACACGCTCAGGGCTGCGGGAGCCACCAGCCTGTCCCACCAGAACAGCGCTCCGGGCTCCTGAAGTGTCTCGCTCGCTCATGCTCTCCCTGCCGTGTGCCCAGCCAGGCTGTTGCTAGGACTTCGCCAGCCCCACGGCCCTCAGAATCACATCCAAGTTCTCTGCTCGGAGAGAGAGCTCGGAGGCCCACCCAGCACCACCCCCTCACTCCCTCAAAACTGGCCACCCTGCACCACCCCCTCACTCCCTCAAAACTGGCCACCCTGCACCACCCTCTGCTCCCGTGTTCTGGGACACTCCCTGCTCCTGCCCTCGGCTCTCCACACGTGCTGTTCCCCCTGCCCAGCCCCCGCCCCTGGCTTCTCTTTGGCCCGCACTTCAGGCCCCTTCCTCAGACTTCCCTGGTCCCAGGCTGGGTGGGAGCGAGCTCCTCCCCCTTCATGGGGGTCTAATGTCTGCCCCCCCAGACCATGACCATCACGATGAGGGCCATGGCCCAGGTAGATGCGCCACCACCGCAACACCTCCCTGGACCACGCACCTACGATGTGCCGAGCACTGGGCCAGTGCCAGCCCCGCGGTGCCTCAATTCCTCCTCACACAACCCGACAGGCAAGGCAACCCCCACTACACACACACACACACACACACACGCACGCGCGCGCGCGCACTTCACAGGCAAGGTGTGCTCAAAACAGTTTAGCGCTTGCTAGATCTCAACACCAGGTCTCAGAGCCAGGAAAACCGGGGACTTGGGTGGGAGATGATGGACCGCGAGGCTGGGGGGGGGGGGCAGAGCACGCAGCTGCAGGACAGGGGACCCTAACCTCTTCATCCTCCTGTCTCAGCCAAGGGTCACCCAAAGGAGCGGGACCCCCTCCCCCACCCCGCGTAAGCACCAGCCCCCTCTCCCAGCCTGCAGGCAGCGCCCACACATGCTGTGTCCCCGACACCCCACCCTGCTCGCTGCACTGCCCCTCTGTCACCCCTGCGGCTCAGGGCCACCCTCTCCACCCCGGGGTCCCAGCCCTGCCGCTCCCTGGACACCTTGCTCGCCCTCCTCTGTGAGGCTCCTCGTTTTCCACCGACAGCCCCAGCCCCCTGCCGGTCTTCTCGTTGCAGGGACAAAGCGGGCCAACGTTAGTACCCAGTTCTCAGGGCGCCGCTGAGTGGCGCGGGTTACACACGCACTGCTGAGCACCCACCACCTTTCTCATCACCCCCCATCCCTGGACCTCATAACAAGACCTTGTTTGGAAACAGGTCACTGAGGTCACCCTGGACAGGGCAGGCCGAGACCAGTGCAACCGCTGTCCTGGACAGGGGTCATGTGGACAGACACAGCACAGGACCACCACGGGCTGCCTGCGGCCAGGCTGCCGTCCACTTCAGGGGCTGGCCGGCAGCTGCCCGGGGCCACGGCGCCCACACTTGGACTTCACACATGTGGCCCCCAGGATAGGAAGACCGGGGTTTCTGGTGGTTCCGCCCCGCAGCCTGAGACAGCTGGCCCTGGTGGTTCCGCCCCGCAGCCTGAGACAGCTGGCCCTGGAATCTGCAGGCTCTGTGCCTGCACAGTCGATCAGCACCACGTGCAGACGGAAAGTATTTGGGGAAGAAAAGCGCATCCACACTGAGCCCGTTCGGAACATTTTCCTTGTGGTTCCCTAAGCAACACCGCCTGACAACCGCTCACGCAGCGGCCCCACTGCGGTGGGCCCTACCGGCAGCCAGAGCCGGCTCGGAACGCAAGGATGCGCCAATGCTACGCCACTGGACACCGGCACTGGGTGCGGCTGGGGAGCCTTGGAACCAGGTCTCCGTGGACACGCAGGGAGGGCCTGGACCAAGACCACTTCACGCAGAGACGCTGGGATCCCAAAGTAGCCTCCTGGTCACCACTCCACCTGCTCCAGGTGGCCACGCTGGCGGACTCGCTGTCCTCCTGCCACTGACTTGTCCCACCGGGCATACTGCAGCCAGGCCTCACCCACACGCCGCGCGCGGTCCGTGTCGTGGCTGTGAGCGCCCGTCCGGGAGACAGACCACGTGCAGTTGCTGGCGAGCGCCTGCCTGTCCCCCACTTTGTTCTCAGTCTGTGCTACTCGTGGATGAGTGCGTCGCTGGATCTCAGTTACCGGACTTTCAGCCTTGCTGCTCCCACCAGGGGCTGCACCAGTCAACAGCGCCTCTTCTCCAGCCCTGCCACCGCCCATACGTCCTACCGCAATTCACCCACCAGCCTCCTGTCCACCACTCCCACACCGCGATTCACCCACCAGCCTCCTGTCCACCACTCCCACACCGCGATTCACCCACCAGCCTCCTGTCCACCACTCCCACACCGCGATTCACCCACCAGCCTCCTGTCCACCACTCCCACACCGCGATTCACCCACCAGCCTCCTGTCCACCCTCCCACACCGCGATTCACCCACCAGCCTCCTGTCCACCACTCCCACACCGCGATTCACCCACCAGCCTCCTGTCCACCCTCCCACACCGCGATTCACCCACCAGCCTCCTGTCCACCACTCCCACACCGCGATTCACCCACCAGCCTCCTGTCACCACTCCCACACCGCGATTCACCCACCAGCCTCCTGTCCACCACTCCCACACCGCGATTCACCCACCAGCCTCCTGTCCACCACTCCCACACCGCGACTTCGAGCTCCCTGAGAGCAGACGTGTCCCTGCTGCTGACTGCTCCGCCCCCATTACTTGAACTGTCTCTTGCACGCAGTAGGTGCTTACTAAGTACAGAGTGACTGAATAAACAAATGAGGGGAGCTGTCGGGGTCACAGCCCGGTGTGGGGCTGGGCCGGGCGGCGGCAGAGGACGGGGTGTTGGCAGGGAGGGGGCGCAGGTGAGTGGAGAGGCTGGGGCCCCAGAGCCGGCGAGGGAGCGGCGGCAGGAACCTGGGGCAGGGCACTGAAGGGCGTGGTCCAGAGGGTGGGGCGGGGCTAGGGGCGGGGATCCGGCGAGGCCCGCCCCCGCCCCCTCTCCCCGCTTGCCTACGGGACTCACCTCCCGCGGGCGCTTCCCGAGCCGGGGAGCCCGGCGCGGGCCGCGGGGCGGGGCTGGGCGCGCGGCCGAGGCCCAGGCCGCGGCGCAGAGCTGAGCGCAGGCCGCCCAGCTGGGCCTCGGCCGCGCGCCGCTCTGCCTCCACGCGGGCCAGCTCGGCCTCCAGGCCTTGCGCCCGGCCCTCGGCCGCGCTCAGCCGCAGCCCCAGCTCGGCGGCCTCGGCCCGGGCCGACTCCAGCTTTAGCTCCAGGCCGCGGGCGCGCTCCAGCTGCTGCTTTTCGGCGCCGCGGGCCTCCTCCAGGGAGCCCTGCAGGCCTCGCTCGCGCACCCGGAACTCTCCGTCCTGCTCCTGCAGCTTCCGCTGCGCTCCCTGGAGCTGGGGGGGGGGGGGGGGGGCAAGGCCAGGAGGTGGGGGTCAGCAAAGCCGCCCCTAGCGACACCCCACCTCCCAGGGCCCAGCCTGCAGCCCTCCAGCCCAGGTGACCACACCATGCCTTCAGTGGTCTCCACCCAAGCAGGAGGTGCACGCGCGTCCCTGCTTGGAATGTGGAAATGTTAGTTTGCTTTCTGTCCTGTGAGTGTCAGCCTTGGAGCGTACACAGTGGGTCAGCAGTGACAGCTGACAGCACAGACAGGCCTCAGCAAGACCCCGCGCCGGCCCCATGGCCATTCTACAGGTGATGAAACGGGCACGGAGGGTCAGGTCACACAGCCCGCCCGCTGCAGGGCCGGGACCCCCAGCCTGACACACTAGCTCCGGAGGCTGTTCTAGCCACTGGACAACACTGCCCCTCAGTGCACACGGTGGGGACACACACAACAGTGCATGGGCACAGATGTGCAAACAGCCCTAGGGTTTAGAGCATGCGCCCACCTATCCTGGTCACTGTTTTCACTGGGAGCCCCACCTACTGAGCCCCAGCAGGCGCCAGCACCTGTGCCCAGGACTGTCCTCATCCCCTGCGGGGCTGGTCCCTCTCCTGGGAGCACTCTGAGCACAGGGAGCTTGAGTGACAAGTCAGGGTCACATGGTACATTCCAGTGAGGTCTCAAGGCAGACCCAGATGCTGTGTGACCTTGGGGAGATCCCCTGACCTCTCGGGTCGCAGTGTCTTTCTGGCTCTCCCTAGAAAGTAGGATTAATACCACCTATGTATGAGGCTGCTGGGAGAATCAAGGTTATGTCTACAGAACCCAACCCCACTCCATCTCCCCCTACCCTATCTTATGCCTGCACACAGTAGGCCTGCTGTTCTTTCTACTGTTGTTCTGGCTATTACTACAACTGGGAAAGCTTCTGAAAGGGCGTGGGCAGAAAGAGTACTTGGCAGTGGCCTCTGGAGTGCCCACCTGCTTCCTGCTGGAGCGAGGGGAAGGCAGCCCCGACCTCCCAGAACCTCCCCTCCCAGCCCACCCCCACTGCCCGGGTACCTCCTGCCACACCACCTCCAGCCCAGAACCTCCCCTCCCAGCCCCCCCCCCCACTGCCCGGGTACCTCCTCCCACATCACCTCCAGCCCAGAACCTCCCCCCCCAGCCCCCCACTGCCCAGGTACCACCTCCAGCCCAGAACCTCCCCTCCCAGCCCCCCACTGCCCAGGTACCTCCTCCCACACCACCTCCAGCCCAGAACCTCCCCCCCCAGCCCCCCACTGCCCAGGTACCAACTCCAGCCCAGAACCTCCCCTCCCAGCCCCCCACTGCCCAGGTACCTCCTCCAGCCCAGAACCTCCCCCCCAGCCCCCCACTGCCCAGGTACCTCCTCCAGCCCAGAACCTCCCCTCCCAGCCCCCCACTGCCCAGGTACCTCCTCCCACACCACCTCCAGCCCAGAACCTCCCCCCCAGCCCCCCACTGCCCAGGTACCTCCTCTAGCCCAGAACCTCCCCTCCCAGCCCCCCACTGCCCAGGTACCTCCTCCCACACCACCTCCAGCCCAGAACCTCCCCCCCAGCCCCCCACTGCCCAGGTACCTCCTCCAGCCCAGAACCTCCCCCCCTCAGCCCCTCACTGCCCAGGTACCTCCTCTAGCCCAGAACCTCCCCTCCCAGCCCCCCACTGCCCAGGTACCTCCTCCCACACCACCTCCAGCCCAGAACCTCCCCTCCCAGCCCCCCACTGCCCAGGTACCTCCTCCCACACCACCTCCAGCCCAGAACCTCCCCCCCTCAGCCCCTCACTGCCCAGGTACCTCCTGCCGCACCGCCTCCAGGCTGGCCTCGCCCTTCAGCAGCCTCTGCCGGAGGCCCAGGGCCTCCCGCCGGCTCTCCTTCTCTGCCCGCTCGCCCAGCGCCAGGCGGCCCTGCAGCTCCGCCAGCTCCCGGCTCAGCCTGGCGTTCTCACTGTCCAGCGTCTTCATCTACGAGAGCAGAGGGCAGCAGCCTGCTCAGCTCTGCCCTCACACCCACCCCAGCCCAGCCCAGGGGCACTCAGGAACTACCCCCGTCGAATGCCACCCCACGTCCACCCGGAGGGAGCCTGCTCCAGGTAACCCCACCCAGCTGGAGCCACGCCAGGCACCTGGGCACAGGGGGCCTGTTTACCATTTAACTTGGGGGCCCCACACTGCTCTTGAGGGACGTGGAGGGTGCAGGGCTGAGCCCCACGAAAGAGCAGAAGAGCCCCAGGGCAGGGACCCAGCTCCAGGGGTCACCCTTCTCCCCGACAATGACGAGTAACTTTATTTATTTACTGATTTGAAAGGCAAGGCAACAGAGAGAAGGGGGGGGGAGGGAGAGAGTGAGGGAGAGAGGGAGAGAGGGAGAGAGGGAGAGAGAGATCTTCCATCCACTGGTTCACTCTCCAAATGGCTGTGACGGCTGCTGCTGGGCCAGGCTGAAGCCAGGAGCCTGGAGCTCCATCTTGCTTTCCCATGTGGGTGGCAGGGGCTCAAGCACTTGGGCCATCTTCTGCTGCCTTCCCAGGCGCATTAACAAGACGCTGGATCAGAAGCAAAGTAGCTGGGACCCAAACTGGCCCTGAATGTGGGCTGCTGGCTCAGCACGCTGACCACGGGGCGGCCAGGGGGAGAGCGTACCCCGTGTCCGGCTCTGCTGTGAGCACCTCACTTCCGCTAATGCGCCTAGTCGTCCTGCAGCGCTATAAGGGTAGGCACTACGTTATCCCTATTTAACAGGTGAGAAAACTGAGGCTCACAGGGTGGGGGACACGACCCCCAAGCAGCAGACTACAGGGAGGGTAACACGAGCTCCTGCTGCAGCTCTCATGCACCCAGCCAGAGCCTGGCCCCACAGTGCCGGCCCCTTTAGGCTCCACGGCGTCTTGGGAAGGGGCCTGGGTGGAGGGGGCAGGGGCGTGGCGTGCAGAGGCCGGCCCCCCGGCTTCCCATCCAGCTTCCTGCTGGCATGCCTGGGAAGTTCAAGTACTGGGGTTCCTGCCGCCCGCAGCTTCTGGCTTCGGCCTGGCCCAGCCTCAGCTATTGCAGCCATCTGGGGAGTGAACCAATGAATGGAAGGTCTCCCTCTCTCTCCCTCTCTCTCTCTAGCCTTTCAAGTAATTAAATCTTCCAAAACCACAAAAGGCAAACGTGCAGGCCTTGGCTCATAGTCTCCGAGGGCCAAGGCTTCTGGGCTTCTGCAAGCCTGCGCATTAGCACCAAGGTCAGGAAGGAAGCCCGGCCAGAGCTCCAGGCCCTGGTTTCCCACCCAGGGGAACGCGGGTGCTGCTGTCTGGCCCCGGGCACGGAGCCGACGTGGAGGGGGAGGGGGCACGGGCCGGGTACCTGCCGCCGCAGCTCCTGCAGCTCCCGCCGGGCCTCCAGCCGCGAACGCTCCACCTCCTGCAGCCCGGCTCGCAGCTCCCCGGCCTCCCTGCCCGCGGCCACCCGGGCCTCCTCGAGAAGCGCCAGCTTCTGCTCCTTGTCCTCGTTGGCGAGCTTCAGGCTGCGGTGGGTGGAGGGCGGGGCTGCTGGGGGCTGCCGCTCTACACGAAGACCCTCCCCCTAATTTGTGGGCTGGGTCTGGTGGGCTCTGCTGCCTGCCCACACGGCCCCCCGGGGCTCAGCCTTCCAGGGCTGGGGCCAGGCCCTCGGCTGGGAGAGGAGGACCAGTGACCCCAGGAGGGAGCCCGGTTTCCGGGGCGATGAAGGCCGGTGGGGTCCCAGCCTGGACCACCCCCACCTGCTGTCACCCGTGCTCTTGGTACAGGAAGGAAATCACCTAAAATGACCTGCACGCTGGACTGTTAGGGGCCAGAGAAGCCCCATCTGTGCGACTTCTCCAGCACCGGTGTGGGGGGGGGGGCGGGGGGGGCTGGGGCCCAGGGACGAGACTTGGTGAGGAGCCAGGGCCCGCGCAGCCCACCTGATGCGCTCGCCCTCCGCCTTCTTCACGGCGGCCCGCAGCTCCTCGTTGGAGTGCCGCAGGGCCTCGCGCTCCTTGGCGCCCTCGCTCAGGCTGCGCCGCAGCTCGCCCGCCTCCTGGCGCTGGGCCTCGTGGCCCTCCTGGCTCTCGCGCACCCTGCGCTGCGCCTCCAGCAGCTCCCGCCGCAGCCCGTCGCGGGCGGCCTCCAGCAGGCGCAACTGAGTGCGAAGCTCGTCGGCCTGTGAGCACAGGACAGGGCTCAGCGGGAACGGCCAGCGCTCCACTCCCTGACCACAGGGCGCCCCCCACCCCAACTCCCATGCCGCTCGGACCACAGGCCGTGCGTCGTGATCTGGGGCAAGGCAAGCTGGGGTCAGCAGCTTCTTGGCCGGAAGTAATCCCTGATCCATCAGGAACAGCCTGTGGGTGACACCAGGCAGGCAGGGGGCCCCATCCCCCAAGTCCCACCTGCACACAGCAGGTGCTTAATAACTGCTTGCTGCCTCCTCTCTGGGCTGGCAGTTCATCTGTCCTTAAGTGCAGGGGGGTACCTTATGCTCTCCCGGGCCCCCCGGGCCACATGCCACAGCCCCCGGGGACACCCAGCGCCTCCACCTCAGCAGGACCTGTGGACGCTCACCTCGCGCACGCAGGACTCCCGCTGCTTGCCCAGGTCTCGCGCCTGCTCCTGCAGCCGCTTCACCTCCTGGGCATGGGCCGCCGCGGCCTCCTCAAGCTGGGCGCGGACGTCCCGCAGCTCGGACGTCAGGGCATTCACGGTGCTCTGGGAGACACAGCGCCTCAGACCCGGCCTGCCACGCGCCCTCTGCCCCGTCCACTTCCAGCTCCGAGCACGGCCCCATCCCAGCCCCTCTCCTGATCTCACAACGCCAGTGACTGCTGGTGACGCAGCTCAGATAAGATAGAGATTCCCAAATGAGGGGCTCGGTCTCCCCCCCAGCCTGGAGAGGGGGGCCCCGCTGCCCTACCCGGTCCTGCTCCTGCCGGCTCTGGGCATCTCGCTTGTGCCGCTCCATGTCCAGGGAGATGGCGGCCAGGCTGTGCCGCGCACCCATCAGCTTCTCTGACAGCGCTGTCTTCTCGGACTCCTTCAGGGACAAGGCCTGGGCAGAGGCGGGGAACAAAGGGCTAGGGGTTGGCCGGTTGTAGGGGCGCGCTCTGGCCTTCTCCCTGCCTGCCCTGAGAACCGAGCCCGCCTGGGGGTGGCCCGGGGCGGAGGTGCGTGCTCACCCCTGCAGAAGGGCCAACGGCAGCAACCGTGACCCGAGGCAGAGCCTTTCAGTAGCCCCACTTTGCAGGCGGGGAACTGAGGCTCAAAGAGGTCAAGTGACTTTCCAGGGTAACACAGCCGGCGCGGACAGGAGATGGACGCCGGCTGGGCAGCTCCACTGCACTGCAGGTCTGGAGTGCGTTCTCTGGGGAGGGTCAGCGGATGCCCACGGGACACCACGCCCAACCTGCGGTGGAGTGAGGGCCAGGGAACGGGGCGGCCATTGCTGCTGTTCCCCACACCCCCCGTGTGCCAGGCACAGCCTCCACAGGGCGCACCAATGCTCCCATTCCCCCAGCCTGCAGGCGGGACACGGAGGCCCCGTGAGGAGCGCCCGGCTGTGCAGTGGCTACGGCGGGACCGGCCCCAGGACACCGCCCCGCGGGCCGCAGCGGAGGCCGCCGACTCACGGACCTGCTGCTTCTCGCTCTCAGCCAGGAGCAGGCCCTCGTCGCGCTCCTGCTGCAGGGCGGCGATCTCCTCGCTCAGCTCCTCCTTCTCAGCCTCCAGCCGCGCCAGCAGCTCCTCCTGCTCCCGCTGCAGCCGGCTCTGCAGCTGCGCCCGCTCTGTCTCCAGCTCCCGCCAAGCAGCCTCCTAGGGGCGGGCCCAGGCACGTGTGACACACCAGGCTGGGCCCAGGTGGCGCCCTGCAAGCGACATCTGCAGCAGGTACCCCGAGAGACAGGGTGGGTGACAAGGCTGTGGGAGAGCGCCACGGCGCACAGCCCCCCAGCCAGGAGTGCAGCCCCGGCTGGCCTGGAGGAAGGAGCGGCCGGGACGCTCAGGGAAACTGAGGGTGCAAGAGAGCAGTGGGGCCTGGACGATTCTGAGCGCTGGGGGCAGACAGGGAGCCGAATGGCGCTTAGACAGGGGGTCTGAGGATGGTGGGGGAGAGGAGGGCTGGGCGCTGGGGTCAGCTGTGGGGGTGACGCGGCTCTGAGGTCCACAGTAGTAGGGGCCGAGAGAAGAGGACGGACTGGGGAACGTTAATGAGGCCGAGCCAGGAGGTCCCAAGGGCAAGAGGAGTAAGGGGAGGGTCACAGGTTTGGCTCCCTGGGGAGTGGGTGGGTGGGGACAGCCCATTGGGGTGGAAGCAGCCCCTGGAGCTTTGAGGAAGCCCTTCTTCAAGTGCTGCACCGCCTCCTGCTGGAGAGGAGTGGTAACAGCCACCCAGATCCACGGCCACCCAGGTGAGCGGCGCCCCCTGCAGACCCAGGGCCCCAGCGGAGGGCATCCAGCAGCCCTGGCCAAGCGCTGGGCGCGGTGCCACGCCTCTCCTGTGGACCATCTCCCCTCATGCTCACAGCACCTTGTACGATCCTCCTCCATCCCGCAGATGGGGACACGAGGGCGCCGGGGCAGGGGTGGCACCAGTCTGTGACCAGGGCCAGCCTCAAGTCGCTAAGTCCACAGCCAGCATTCTAGCCACTTCCTTCACCCTCGGCCTTTCTGGGCTACCCGCCCAGGGGTCCCCCACACAGGAGCAGGACTTCTACGCGAACGAAAGCGCTTTTCTGCTATACACCAGGTCAGCCTTTCACCGTCCCCGGCACCAGGCTCACCAGGGCGGGGGCAGGTTTGGGGCCCAGGAATCTGCACGGCTAAAAAGAACCGCCGGCGATCCCCCCAGCTGGTCCCGAGGCCTCCACAGCAGAAATGAGTCCCACTTCACAGATGTGGAGACCGAGGCACAGGAAGAAGGGTGACTGGCAGGAGGCCCCAGAGGACAGAGGCCCAGAGCCCTGCCCGCCCTTCCCCGTGGCCCAACCTTCTCCCGCTGGAGCCGCTGCAGGTCTTCCTCGTGGGCTGCCTGCTGCTCCCGCAAAGAGGCCTGGGCCTCCCGCTCAGCCTGCACCAGCCTCTGGGCCATCAGCTCCTTGTCCAGGGCCACCTTCTGCTCTGTGGCTATCATCTGCTGTCGCAGGCCCGCCAGCTCCCCTACACCACAGGAACGGGGAGAGAGAAGCGGACTCAGGCCAGGGGAGTGGTGTGGGCAAAACCCCGGCGGGAGAGGCTGGGCTGTCTCGGGGAGGCGGCTTGCCCTCTGTGGGCCTGTCTCTGCCTCTGCTGCACAGGTCCTCCAGCCTTGTCCTCCTCCCTGCCTGCCTAGGATGGCCTCCAAGCCAAGGGCAAAATGGCGAAGAGGGTCCCCTTAAATGCAGGACATCAGAAACACAGCCACCCCATCAGTGAGCGCCAGCCACGGATCAGGGCTAAGCACTCACACTGCAGACATGCAATGCATGTGCACGACGTGCTGAGTGACGTTAGCCTCGTCTCCACTTTCCACGAGGAAGCGCGAGCTCCGTGGACAGCACTCACTACATCGACACCTCCCTTCTAAAGCAGGCATCACTGGGGCCCGGCGTCGTGGCACAGGGAGCTAAGCTTCTGCTTACGGCGCCTGCACCCCACAGCACAGCGCCTGCTGCAGTCCGTCTGGTCCACTCCGATGCAGCTTCCTGCTGATGCACCCGGGAAGGCAGCGGACGCTGACCCAGCTACCTGGGTCCCTGCCATCCACGGGGCAGACCTGGATGGAGTCCAGGCACCTGGCTTCGGGCCACTGTAACTGTCTGGGGCTGACCCAGAAGATGAAGGATCTTTGTCTCTGTCTCTCTCTGTGCGTCACTCTTTCAAATACATAGATGGATTTTTTTTTAAAAAAAGAAGTTTAAAGTGTATGTATTTATTTATTTTCATTTTATTTGAGAGACAGAGAAATATTTTCTCTCTGTCACTTTACTACCCAAACACCACAAGTCAGGAGCAGGCCAGGCCAAAGCCAGGAGTTTGGAACTCAATCCAGGTCTCCCAGGTGGGCGGCAGGGACCCAGTGAGCCATCACCTCTGCCTCCCAGGGTCCACATGAGAGGAAGCTGGAGTCAGGGCGAAGCCGGCACTGGAACCCAGCAACAGACAGGGCTGGGAGCACCGGCCCAAAGCAGCTGCTCTGTGGACAGCTGGCCCTAAACGCCCTTGGTGGGGCATAACTGGCTCAGGTGGACGCGCACCCAAGCAGGAGCTTAGTTCATGGCGGGGGGGGGGGGGGGGGGACTGGGCGGAGCCCTGAGCTCAGAGGCCAGGGGAGGAGCGCGCAGAGAAGCGAGGCTGGGCTTGTGAGGCCAGCAGAGCCTTGGCAAAGCAGCAGGTGCTGCACAGAGGGCTTGGAACTCCCTCTCCGCTGCTGCCAGTCCCCCGCCAGGCCCGGCTTCCCTCCCCTCCCGGTTCCTGCCTCCTCCCACCTCCCAGCGTCTCTCCCTGGCCCAGAGAGGGAAGGGGCTTGCTCAGACCTAAGCGGCGGCATCTGACCGGAACCTGGTCAGCCAGGCTCCCAGGCCAGCGCTCCAAGCTCTGGGAAACCCCAGAACTGGACAGGACTGCAGTCTCCCCAGACTGCCCCAGTCCCCTGGGCCCTCGTACCAGTCAGGGTCTCCTTGGCCACCAGCAGGGCCTGCCCATCGGCCTCCAGCTGCTCTCGGCGGGCCTCGAGCTGGGCCAGCTGCCGCTGCACCTCGAACAGACTGCTCTCCAGGGCTTCCTTCTCCAGGCTGCAGCACACACAGTCCCTGAGGCCCTGGGACTCAGCCTCCCAGCCCCAGGAAACTGTGGGTCTCAGGGCGTGGCCAGCCGTGGGCTGAGTGCCAGCCCACCTGTCTGGCTGGGCCCGCGCTCCCTGGGGAAGGCTGAGCCGCAGCGTTGGTAAGCCAGGCTCCTAAGTAACTGAAGCAACGCCCCTGCAGGCCAAGAGCCAGGGCGTGGCTGGCCGCGGGCAGGTGCAGCCCTCGGCAGACCCCCCGGGGAGGGGGCACGGCCCCCGGCCTTACCGCAGGCGGGTGGCCTCCTCCGACAGGCTCCGGCCTTCCCGCTCCGCTGCGGCCAGCTGCACGGCCAGGCTGGCCCGCTCCTTGGCCAGCGCCTCCTTCTCCCGGGCTGCCCGTTCCAGTGCCTCCACCTGCCGCTGCGACTCCTGCCGGGCCTGCTCCAGCTCCTGCTCCCGTCCACTCAGCTGCCGGGAGACCTGGTGCCCCCCAGGGATGTGAGCACCACTCCCAGAATCCCCCAGCCGCTCAGCAGGCAAGCACCCACAACAGCACCTCACCCAGCCCAGCCTGGCAGGCAGGAGGCCCGGGTTCAGCCTTGGCCCTACCCTCACATGCTGTATGCACTTGGACAAGTGGCAGCTCCCTACACCTGCCAGCCCCGTGCATGCAAGCACAGGGGCCTTCACTCAGCTCTGGGTGCCACAGGACCTGCAGAGCAGCCGGACGCGTGAAGAGCCCCCAGGGGAGCCGCTCTGCAGGCCTCGGGGTGGAGGCCCCTCTGGGAAGCAGCCCTACTAGACAGCTCCTGCACCAGGGTCCCCAAAAGCCTAAGCTTCCAGTGCTAAAACATCTACCTATCACCGCGTAACTCATCCGCACTCGGCACTCGCTGGGCACTCACACCGGTTTTCTCACACTTCCTTCAGAGCAACCTTTTTTTTTTTTTTTTTTTTTTTTTTTTTTTTGACAGGCAGAGTGGACAGTGAGAGAGAGAGACAGAGAGAAAGGTCTTCCTTTGCCGTTGGTTCACCCTCCAATGGCCGCCGCGGCCGGCGCGCTGCGGCCGGCGCACCGCGCTGATCCGATGGCAGGAGCCAGGAGCCAGGTGCTTTTCCTGGTCTCCCATGGGGTGCAGGGCCCAAGCACCTGGGCCATCCTCCACTGCACTCCCGGGCCACAGCAGAGGGCTGGCCTGGAAGAGGGGCAACCGGGACAGAATCCGGCGCCCCGACCGGGACTAGAACCCGGTGTGCCGGCGCCGCTAGGCGGAGGATTAGCCTAGTGAGCCGCGGCGCCGGCCCAGAACAACCTTTTGTGATTAAACAACAACAACAACAACTCCTTGGAGGCCAGTGCTGTGGCACAGTAGGCTAAGCCTCTGCCTACGGTGCCGGCATCCCATATGGACACCTGTTCACGTTGCAGCTGCTCCTCTTCCAAACCAGCTCTCTGCTGTGGCCTGGGAAAGCCGTGGAAGATGGCCCAAGTGCTTGGGCTCCTGCACCCACGTGGGAGACCCAGAGGAAGCTCCTGGCTCCTCGCATCGGATAAGCCCAGCTCTGGCCTTCGCGGCCGTTTAGGGAGTAAATCAGCAGATGGAAGACCTTTCTATCTCTCCCTCTCTCTGTCCATAGCTCTACCTCTCAAATAAATAGGCAAAATCTTAAAAAAAAAAAAAAGGCCTCCAAGCCCCATGTCACAGACAGGGCCACTGAGGCAGGGAGTTGAGAAGCTAGCAGGACTCCAGGACAGAAGCGGGCTCCGGGGCCCGTGACTGACCCCAGGAGGCTGGGAGACCACCTGGCCCTCCCCGGCACGGCCGCAGGCCCGGCCTACCTGGGCCAGCTGCTCCTGCAGCTGACTGCGTTCCTGGCGCAGCGCGGGCAGCTGCTGCTCCAGCGCCTCCCGAGCCTGCTCCGCCGCCCGCAGGGAGCCCTCCAGGCCCTGCCGCTCCACCTCCTGCTCCAGCCGCAGCTGCTCCAGCCGGCCCTGCTCGCCCAGCGCCAAGGCGGCCTCCTGCTCCACCTGCCGCTGCCGGCCCAGCAGGGCCGTCTTTTCCTCCTCCAGCTGCGGGGCCGGGCGGGAGTGGGGCCGAGTGAGCAGGGGCCCTCCACCCCCCATCACAGCCAGCCCAGGGGAGGTTCCCATGTGCACGCTCCGCCCGGGGTGGGGAGACCAGGGGTCCACGGAGAGAGAGAGGGCGGAGACAGAGACAGACAGAGGCAGTGACCAGGTCAAGGGTGGGGGGGTGAGAGGGTCTCCCAGATGGAGCGGACAGGTGGGCCAGGCAGGTGAGCCCGCTGGGCACAGTGCGTACCTGGGCAATGAGGCGGTTCAGCCCCAGCTTGTCCTGTGCGAGGCTCTCGTTGAGGGCACTCAGCTTGGACAAGGAGTCCCGCAGAGAGGCCTCCTCCGCCCTCAGCTTGGTCATGGCGAGCTCCAGCTCCACTCGGCCGGCTTCGGCCTACGGGGCGGCCAGGGCCAGGCAGCGGGGCGGAAGAGGCGGGGGAGGCAGGAGGCAAGGAGAGGTGAGCCCTCGGGCAGACCCACAGGAGATGACAAAATCCACCAGGAGCAGGTGTGAAAGAAGCCACACACCCGCAGAGCCGGGCGGAGGAAGGAAGCCCAGCTCACACTGCCTGGGGGCCAGGGGGCCAGAGGGCGGCAGCGCTCAGGGCCCAGGCTGCTGGGCGGGGCCAGGCACCCACCAAGGACGCTCACCAACCCAGGACCTGCGTCCCGAGACGGGACTGGATGGGCCTGAGCTACAGGCACTGCCCCAGGACACGCGGAAGAGCAGGGGCGCGCCGTCGGTCAAGGTCCCTATCTGGGGCCCGAGGTTGGTCTGCGGCCAGGGCGGGACCCACCTTGGTCAGCGCCTGGGCCACCTCGGCCTTCTCAGCCTGCAGCACGTCCCGCTGCAGCGCGGCGCAGCTCAGCGCCTCCCGCACCTCCACCAGCTCCTTCGCCAGCCCCGAGCGCTTCACCTCCAGCTGCTCCAGCTGCTTGTGGCTGCGGGACCCAGGGTGGGTGCGTGCCCATCACTCCCCAGCCTGCAGGGCCCAGGCCTGAGGCAGGAGTCTGGGGGGTGGCGAGGGCCTCACCCACAAGGGCAGCCCAGCCTGCTGCCTTTTATCTGTGACTCTGGGCCTCCACTTTCACATCTGCATAGTGGGGTTAACAATGCACTTCCTCTGCGTGAAGTGCCTAAAATCGCGCCTGCCACACGCCCCCAGGGGCCTTCAGAAACACAAATAGTCACTACTGGGGCAGGCGCTGTGACGTAGGTTAAGCCTCCAACAGCTGGCATCCCATATGAGTGCGGTATGGGTTCGAATCCCAGCTGTTCCACATCCAATCCAGCTCCCTGCTAATCTGTGTGGGAAAGCAGCGGAAGATGGGCCAAGGGCCTGGGCCCCTGCACACACGTGGGAGACCTGGAAGAAGCCCCGGCTGTCGTGGTCATTTGGGGAAGGAACCAGTGGATGAAGATCCCTCCCTCTCTCCTTCTCTATCTCTGCTTTTCAAATAATTAAGTAAATCTTTAAAAAAAAATTCACTACTACAATGTAGTAAAAACCTCATCACCTAGCCTTGGAGGGGTGAATGACGCAAGTTCAAGTGCTGGTTCTAAGCAGCTGAGTGACCTGGGGCAAGCTGCACGACCCCTCTGTGCCTCAGTTTCACCATCCATAACATGGAGAACTAAATAAGATCCCCTACATCACAGTTACCACGAGGGTTAAATGAGCGAGTCTAAGCACCTACAGGGTGTCTGGCATTTAATATTAACATTATTACTGCAAAATGATTACAAGTTTTTAAGATACTATTGTTATTCCCGCTTTTATGTTCATTATTGTTAGTACCACGCAAGCTCTCCCTCCTATCAGTTCTCGATTTCCCCAAACAGGGCTGCTTAGGAGACCCGGGAACAGAGTGGCACTGGGACAGACACAGCCGCCGAGTGCATCTGAAGGGTGGGGCCCGGCAGGCGGGGGTCCCGGCAGGCGGGGGTCCCGGCAGGCAGGGGGCCCGGCAGGCAGGGGTCCCAGCAGGCGGGGGTCCCGGCGGGCAGGGGGCCCGGCAGGCGGGGGGCCCGGCGGGCGGGGGGCCCGGCAGGCAGGGGTCCTGGCAGGCGGGGGGCCCGGCAGGCGGGGGCCCGGCAGGCAGGGCCAGGCTGGGCTGGGCTGCTCACCTGCGCTCCAGCTCCCTGCGCGCCCGGGCCCCAGCCTGCACCGAGTCTTCCTGCTCTTCTTCCAGCCGGTCCCGCTGGCGCTGCAGCTCCTCCTGGGCCGCCTGCCGCTTCTCCAGCTCCTGCCGGAGCTCCTTGGCCCGCTGCTGGGCCTCCTGCAGGCTGTGGGCCAGGCTGTCCTTCTCCCTGCGGGACGCGGAGAGGGGGAGCAGAGGGGCTGCTGGGAGGCCGGGAGCCGCGATTCCTGTCCCAGGAGGCACCTGTCTGGGAAGCCTTCTGCGACCCTGTGCTTGCCCACAGCCAGCTCCTTCCCCGTGTCTCCCAGCAGCTGGATTCTGGCTTCCCTCCCCCCAGCGCACCCTCGTGCAGGCCTAGTGGAACGGAGGGAGGTGCGGGTATCACGTTCAAACTCACGACCAAGCCCAAGAGGCCAGGCCGGGACACGAGGGTGATTCCGGTGCCAACTCTGCCAGGCCGTGCATCTCGGGAAAGCCCCTTCAACGCTGCACGGCCCCCACTTCTGGGAAGCCCAACAGAGCGGGGTCTGCCCAGACCTCACCCCTCCCGCTGCACGAGCCGACAACACGTCACTCAGTAACAACTTCCACACACGGGATGTATTAAGTAAAAACGGCAGAATGCAAAACAGCATATTCACTGTGAACACAGCTGCCTAACAAGTCACTCTAGGGGCAGGCCTTTGGGGCAGTGATTCAGATGTCACTAGATGGGCCGGCACTGTGGTGCAGCGGGTTAAGCCAATGCCTGCAGTGCCAGCGTCTCATATGGACCGCGGTTCGAGTCCCGGCTGCTCCACTTTCCGATCCAGCTCCCTACTAATGTGCCTGGGAAAGCGGTGGAGGATGGCCCAAAGTGCTTGGGGCCCTGCGCCCACAAGGGAGACCCGGAAGAAGCTCCTGGCTCCCAGCTTTGGCCTGGCCCAGCCCCTGCCATTGCAGTCTCTCTCTCTCTCTCTCACTTGAGGAGCGTGCAGCGAGCTAAGCTGCAGCCTGCAACCCCAGCACCCGTGCCAGGGCATCAGTTTGAGTCCTGGCTGCTCTGCTTCCGACCCAGCCCCCTGCTAATGCGCCTGGGAAGGCAGTGGAGGATGGCCCAAGGACTTGGGCCCCTGCTACCCCTGCTACCCATGTGGGAGACCCAGAAGAAGCTCCTGGCTCTTGGCTTCAGCCTGGCCCAGCTCCAGCCATTGTGGCCATCTGGGGAGTGAACCAGCGATGGAAGACCTCCCTCTCTCTCTCTCCCACTGTGCCATTCTGCCTTTCAAATAAATATTAATCTCCAAGAGAGGTAGCTGTTTAGCTCCAGTTAAGACACCAGTTGGGGGCTGGCGCTGTGCCACAGTAGGTGAAGCCTCCGCCTGCAGCGCCAGCATCCCATGTGGACACCGGTTCATGTCCCGGCTGCTCCACTTTCAATCCAGCTCCCTGTTAAAGGCCCAGGAAAGCAGCGGAAAATGGCCCAAGTGCTAAGGCCCCTGTACCAACGTGGGAGATCCAGAAGAAGCTCCTGGCTTCGGATTGGCCTAGCTCCAGCTGTTGTGGCCATCTGGGGAGTGACCCAGAGGATGGAAGACCTCTCTCTCTCTCTGTCTCTCCCTGACTTCGTCTGTCACTCTGACTCTCAAACAGATAAACACATCTTAAAAAAAAAAAAAAAGTCGCCCGTTGGATGCCTGTGTCCCATGGGAGAACGCCTGGGCCTGATGCCTGCTCTCACTCCTGACTCTGGCTTCCTGCTAACGCAGACCGTGGCGACGGCTCACGTGGCTGGGTTCCTGCCCTCCGTGTGGGGGCCCTGGATGGAGGTCCCAGCTTCCAGATTCAGCTAGGGCTGTTGTGGGCCTTTGGTGAATGACTCAGTGAACGGGCACTCGCTCGCTCGCTCGCTCTCTCTCTCTGCCTCTCCAGGGGCTGGTGTTACGGCGCAGTGGGTTACGCCACACTTGCACCACCACCATATGGGAGCGCAGATTCGAACCCTGGCTGCTCGGCTTCTGATCCGGCTCCCTGCTAACGCACCCGGGGAGCCGCAGAGAACGGCCCAAGCGCTGGGGAGCCTGCCCTGGAGGGGGCACGGGGATGGCTCCCGCGGCGGCCTGGCCCAGCCCCTGGAGTGACGGGGGAGGGAGGCGCACGCCGCTCTCTCCGCAGCTCCGCCTTTCTGATAAAGAAGGAACCCTTAAACAGAGCGCGGACAGTGTGGCAGGGTCTCGGCCCTAGAACTCTCCGAGGCGCCAGGAATGCTCCAGAGCCGTGTAGGCCCGTGGCCAGCGCGACCCAGGCACCTGAGGGTCCTGCGAGGGGCGGCGTCACCCAGCGCCCCTCACGCTGCCGCCCGCCCGGCCGGCCCCGCACCTGCTCAGGAGGTCGCCGGCGCTCCGCAGCCGCTGCGCCTCGCGCTGGGCGTCCTCCCGCGCCTGGGCGGCGCCCGCAGCCTCCTCCCGCAGGCGCCGCAGCTGCTCCTCCAGGGCGCGGCGCTCCCCCTCGCAGTCGCTGAGCTGCTGGCGCACGGCGCCCAGGAGGTCCTGGCTCGCCTCGTAGCGCCCGCGCATGTCCTGAGGCATGGGGGCCTCGAGTCGGGGGTGGCCCCCGCTCTCCCAGCTCCCCACGCCGGCCCCCGCGCCCTCGCCGCCCTGCCGGGAGGCCACGCACCCGCCCGCACAGCCTTCCTCCCGCCTAACTCGAACCCACCAACCGGCTCCCAAGCTCCGCCCCGCCACATCCTGGTCCCTCCCCGGACCCCGCCCCTCCTCGGGCCCCACCCCCAGCCGCCTAAGCACCTCCCACTCTGGCCTCAGAGTCCTCACGGCTCTGCCTCAGGCTCCGCCTCCCGGCCCGTGGCCCCGCCCCCAGGACCGTGGCCCCGCCCCAGGCCCTGGCTGTGCCCGCCCCACCTGGACCTGCAGCTGGCGCTTGTGCAGGGCCGAGTGGATCAGCGCGAGCGTGGAGGAGTCGGAGCAGGCCGGGGACGGGCCTCGACGCGGGGAACGGCCGCGGGCAGGCGAGGAGCGCCGCGGCGGGGACGGGGTGCGCGGGCCCGAGAGCCCCCTCAGGCTGCCATCCGACGCGTCCGTAGTGCGCTCGGAGCCGCTTAGCTGGACGCCACTGTCCGCGTCAGAGAGGACCGCCTGGGGTGGGGTGGAGAGGCAGGAGGGGCAGCCTGAGTTAGCTGAGCCCAAGGAGGCTTCCTCCCAATGTCCCTTCCTACAGGAAGTCTTCCTGATTCCACCTCCAGCAATGCGCAGCCCCCAGCCCGCCAGGTAAGGCCTCCCATTTATTGCGAAGACAAAGGCCAGAATTTCTCACACGTGGCCCCGGAAAGTGCTGTGCCTTCCTTCGCAGCCTGGGGTCCCCCGGGACAGAGGCCACTGAGCTAGCAGGGGTGCGAAACAGCGCGGCCTGGGGTCCCCAGGCCCCCTACCCTCTTGCAATTCAGTGCAAGGCCAGTAGAGGGCGCGGCGGGCGGCCCAGAACCGCCTGGCCGTGCCTGCCCAGGGTCCCCACCTCACCCGACCTGCCTCTCTGGGCTCTCTCCCACCACGCACCTGTGCCAGGTCCCTCAGGGTCTGCTGCAGCCCCTCTCCGTCCTCGGTGTCGAGGGCCGCCTGCTCCTGTAGGCGCAGGGATTCCTGGGGAGAGGTTAGGTAGACTAAGGCTGGAATCGGACCTTCCTCTCCTGCGCCACCACCAGGTGGCCTCCAGGGCTGCTCTCAGGCCAGCCCCTGCTAGGCCCCCGCAGCCTCACTACCGCACAGGCTGTTGGAAGACAGCTGGACCCGGAACCCGGGGCCGGCCCCACCCAGGACGATGACCAAAGCAGGCGGTACGCTCAGGGGTGACAGCTGAGATCCTCCGGGGACCAGGCAGGAATCCAGTCCTGTCTCCCTTGCCCTTGGCTCTGAGATTCTGCACATGCACTGTCCCTCTTGGCCTTGATCTTCTCACCTGTGCAATGGGGGTCACGCCGCGGGGCCGCTGGCAGGTGGGCAGGGGTGAGTGTGCTTGCCACTGAGCTGGGAGCACACTCAGAAGGGCGACCCTGAGCCCAAGTGGGGTGCTCGGAGGCCTGAGCCTGTGGCCATGCCTGTGGCCCGTCTCCCGCCCTGCCCCTGCCCTGCCACGTCCCGGGGTCCTGCATCTCACCAGGGCCTCCAGCCTCTCGGTGAGGGCCTTGTTGACCTGGTCCTTCTCCACGCCCTGGCTCCGAAGGTGGTCCACTGCCCGGGCCAGCTCTGCCACTCTGGACATGGGGCAGCAGCAGAGGGTGAGAGGGTGGGACCCCCCACCACACCCCAGCTTCTCAAGCCCACCAGCTCCTGTGTCATTCGCGTCTCCCCAGACCTGAGCAGGGGCCCCAGCATCCCCCACCCTAGCAGGGCACGTCCCTCTGGGCCTCAGGCTTCTCATCTGTAAAGTGGGAACGAGCTCACCACGGGCATTATCTGTGGACTTGCCCAGGAGGTAGGAGGCAGGGCAAATGTTCTGTCTTCAGAAGCTAAACTGCCCCTGCCGTGCCCTGGGTAAGAGGCCTCGGAGCCTCAAACAGGTGCCGGGCAGCGAGCACCCCACACAGTCTGGGGAAGCCTCAGACGGCGCCCACCGCCACGCACCTGGCACTGAGGTCAGCCTTGTCGAGGTCGCTCTGCACCTGCAGCTGGGCCAGGTCCTTCTCCCGCCGCACCTTGTCCTGCAGCTGGGCCTCCAGCAGCCGCTGCTTCTCCAGGGCTGCCTCGACCTGGTCCTCCGCCAGCCGCAGGCCGGCGCTCAGCCCCAGGCCCGCCTCCTGGATGGCCCGCGATGTCCGGGCCAGCTCCCCTCCCAGCTGCAGCAGGTCCCTAGGGGAGAGAGCACAGCATGGGGACGGAATGGGGGTGGCCACCAAGTGCAAATTGAGAGCGTGCTGGGAGGCCATTTGTCACTGTCAGACAACGCACAGCATGGTGGGCTATGGGGCAGCAGGGCCAGCGGCCAGGGCAGCGGGCACAGCCACCTAGGCAGGGCAGGAGCCTCTCCGCCACCACCTCCACGGGTGTGTCCTGCAGTACAGCAGCCCCGGGGAATGACCTGGGCACAGGTGACTTCCTGCACTGGTCAAAGCGCTGGCCCAGCGTCCACCAGAGGCATGCTGGTAAATCACTTCGGGTGATTCGGCCGAGAAAAGCCGACGGGGACGCGCGTCCCGCCTCACCTGGAGCCTGCGCCCAGCACAGCTGGGACAGGAAGAATCTGTCTTCCTGCTGCAGCGGCTGAGCCACAGCTCGCCTAGTCCACATCCCGCGACCGAGTGCTGGACTGAGTCCCAGCTACTCTGTTTCTGACCCAGCACCCTGCCGGTGTCCTGGGAGGCAGCGGGTGGCTTGAGTACGTGGGTCCCTGCCACCCGTATGGGAGACCAGATGGATTCCTGGCCCCTGGCCCAGTCCTGGCTGTTGAGGGCAACTGGGGAGTGAGCCAGCGGATGAGAGATCAAATGCGCTTTCTCTTCCTGTCACTCTGCCTTTTTTTTCTTTTTTAAGATTTATGTATTTATTTGAGTGAGAGAGAGAAAACTTTCTTCTTGTTGGTTCACTCCCCAGTGGCTGCAACAGCCCAGGGCTGGACCAGACCAAAGCCAGAGCCAAGAGCTTCATCCAGGTCTCCCACGTGGATGGCAGGGAGCCAGGCTCTTGGGCCACCTCCTGTTGCATTCCCCAGGCACATTAGCAAGGAGCTGGATTAGAAGTGGAGCAGCCAGGACATAAATCAGTGCCCATAAGTGGGATGTTGGCATCACAGGCAGCGGCTTTACCTGCTGTGCCACAATGCCGGCCCTGTCTGCCTTTCAAATAAACAAATACATAGATATTAAAAAAATAAGAATGCGTTTTGAAGAACTTCAAAGATGAAATTCTTCTAGGAGTATAGAGTTGTTCCTTGGGATTTGCAGGGGATTGGTTCCAAGACCCCTCACAGATACAAAAATCCCTTCTATAAAATGGTGTCGGCCTGGTATATGACTGTATGTTACATCAGCTATAGATTAATTCTTTTTAAAAAAAAATATTTATTTATTTATTTATTTGAAAATCAGAGTTACACAGAGAGGAGAGGCAGAGAGAGAGAGAGAGGTCTTCTATCCACTGGTTCACTCCCTGGTTGGCTGCAACAGTCAGAGCTGCGCCGATCCGAAGCCCGGAGCCAGGAGCCAGGAGCCAGGAGCCAGGAGCCAGGAGCTTCCTCCGGGTCTCCCACACAAGCAGAGGGGCCCAAGGACTTAGACTATCCTCTACTGCTTTTCCAGACTATAGCAGAGAACTGGATTGGAAGTGGAGCAGCCGGGTCTTGAACCGGTACCTATATGGGATGCTGGGGCTTCAGGCCAGGGTGTTAACCCGCTGTGCCACAGCGCCGGCCCCTATAGATTAATTCTAAAACCTAATGCAATGACATTGCTATGACAATATTGTTATGTTGTATTGTAGGGAATAGTAACAGGAAAATATACACATTCAGACACTTTTCTTCAAATGTATTTATTTGAGACACAGGCAGAGAAAGAGAGCGCCTATCTGCCGATTCACTCCAGCAAGAGCCAGAGACAGCCAGGGCTGGGCTGGGCACAGGCTGGATGTTTGGAGCAGAGCTGCGGTCCAGGTCTCCCGCAGAGGCAGCAGGAGTACCCGGCTCTACATCGGCAGGAAGCTGCCACCAGGAGCGACTCAGAGGCCGGGCCCAGGCACTCAGACGTGGGACGCAGGCATCTCTGCCCCAGGAACACCTGCCCCAGGCCACAGCGTTTCTAATCTGCAGCTGGTTGATGCCACAGACACAGGGCTGACAGCATACCAAAAAGGTGTGTGAGTGTGACTGTGTCTGTGTGTCTATGAGAGTGTGTGAGCCCATGTGGGTGTGAGTCTGTGAGTGTGACTGTGTGTATATGAGTGTGCATGACCCTGTGTGTGTGTGTTTGAGAGTATGTGTGAGTCTGTGTGTATGTGTGACTCTGCATGTGTGTATATGTGAGAGTGTGTATGTGTGTGTGAGTCTGTGTGTGTATGTGAGTGTGTATGTGAGTCTGTATGACTCTGTATGTGTGAGTATGTGAGTGTGACTGTGTGTGTATGAGTGTGTATGACCCTGTGTGTGTGTTTGTGAGAGTATGTGTGAGTCTGTGTGTATGTGTGACTCTGCACGTGTTCATGTGAGAGTGTGTACGACTGTGTGCACGTGTGTGTATGAGTATGTGTCTGTGTGTATGACTCTGCATGTGTGTGTACGTGAGAGTATGTGTGTCTGTTTTTTTGTATGTATGACTGCATGTGAGTGTGTCTGTGTGTGTATGTGTATGACTGTGCGTGTATGACTCTGCGTGAGTGCGTGTGCGTGTGCTCTTATTTATTTGCCTGTATAAACGCCCCCAGATGGTCACGTAGGACACCAGGAATGCTCTTGCCTCCAGAAGTGAGGGCAGTGTCTGGGGCCAGAGAGAGGAGGGAGGCCTCACTGCACACCCTTCTGAAATGTGCACCTTGTGCGGCTGGGACTTCTTCAGAGTAAATATTTTATTTATTTTAAATATTTTAAATTTAAATGCAAATATTTAAAATTTTTTTTAAATATTTTAAATGCGAATTGAAAAGCAAAGGCCTTTCAAAGCCATGATGCAGGGTAAATCCTCCCTTCTCGTGAACGATCCGTCCCACGGGACCCCACAGTCCGGAAGAGGCTCACTCCAGAATGCCTTATCAATGCACAGAGCGGTGACAGAGGAACACCTCCATTTTGCAGTCTCTGAGGACTGTTTGGATCTTGGCACTGGGCAGCAGGAGTTGCCAACACTGGGCCAGCCCTGTGGCACAGCGGGTTAAGCTGCTGCCTATGACACTGGCACCCCATATGGGCACCAGTTTGAGTCCCGGCTGCTCCACTTCTGATCCAGCTCCCTGCTAATGCCCCTGGGAAAGCAGCAGAACACGGCCAAGTCCTTGGGCCCCTGCATCCATGTGGGTGACCCAGAGGAAGCTCCTGGCTCCTGGCTACGGATTGGCCCAGCCTCTGCCGTTGTAGACATGTTAGGGAGTGAACCAGTGGAGAGGTCTCTCTTTCTCTCTATTTCTCCCTCTCTCTCTCTGTAACTCTGCCCTTCAGAGAAATAAATAAATTTTTTAAAAAAGAGTTGCCAGCATCAGCAGAAGGAAACAGCCAAGCCCCGGGCAGCCCTGACCTGGACAACAGGAGCCCGACCTTGCCCAGCTGAGTGCCACCACGGAGCTCACAGGAAGTGCGGGGCACGGGGCACGTGTTAAACGACACCCCAGGGATACAACCAGCAAAAGCCACCTTATGAGACGCTCTAAGGACAACTGGCTGGCTTTCCTGAACAAATGAGCTCAAAGAGACTAAAAAGACAAAACAAAAAAATTACATTTTGTAAATGTTCTGTGGCTCCTGATTCACACAGATTACAGACAGAAAGTGCAGCTGACCGTCCGTGACGAGGGTCAGGAATCTGCACATTGTATTACCAAAAGATGACCAATTACACATTTTTTAAAGAATCTTTTCCTCTGTTTAGTGTTATTTTTAATCTATTTCTTTTGAAAGGCAGAGAACAGAGACAGAAAGAGCTCCCCTCCTCTGGTTCATTCCCCAGATGTGTGCACAGCTGTGCTGGGGCCAGGCAGAAGCTAGGAGCCAGGAACTCCCCGTGGGCCTCTCCCACGGGGGCAGGACCAAGGCCTTGCGCCAGCACAGGCCGCCTCCCAGGGTGCACTCTGACAGGAGGCTGCCGTCAGGAGCGCTCCCATGAGATGCAGGCATCCCGAGCAGAGGCCTAACCATGGCCCCGAACAAAACTCGTTAGCAAGGAGACACCTGGTCTCTGGCCTCTGGGTTCCCCTCACCTGCGGTGACTGTCCGAGCGGAGGCGGGACCTCCCCCCCTCATTTGCTCTTCACCGCTCCCCCCCACTGGCAGCCCCTCCCAGCCTTGGCCGTGCTGTGCCCCTCCCTGCACTGCCCCCAGCCCTGCTGGCTTCCCACCACCCAGCCCCTGAGGCTCTGGGCTGTGGGGAGCAAACCGGACTAGACTGAGTTACTGGAATTAAGACTTATTCTATGCATCTGCTCTCCCACAATATGGCGCTGGGAGAGAAGTAAACAGCTTCCGCACAGCTGCCTCCAGTTCAACCAATTAACTGTAGGACTTGCTCCTGATTGGAGAGCAGCGTACTCGGCGTGTGGGCAGCCGAGTTAGGATTGGCGGAGGAGGACTATAAAGGAGGAGAGAGACGGCATGCACCAGGAACATCTAAGGGGAACATCTAGCTGAAGGAACACCTGTGCAGCCCCCAGAAAGCCGGCCGGCGGTGTGCCGCTCCCCTGCGGAAGTGGGGAAAGCGGCCAGGGGGAACTGCCCTTCCACGGAGGTGGAAGGGATAGTAGCCAACCCGGGAAGAACCAGCAGCAAACCCGGGGAGGGCCGAGCAGACGAAAGAACAGCGCAGGGTCCTGTGTCGCTCCTCCACGAAGAGGGGGAGCGACATAATGGTGCCGTGACTCGGATATGAAGCCCAGGCAGGGTTTAGTGTCGTTCCTCCATGAAGAGGGGGAGCGACATGATGGTGCCGTGACTCGGATATGAAGCCTAGGCAGGGTTTAGTGTCGTTCCTCCATGAAGAGGGGGAGCGACACTGGGCCAGTGCTGTCTCCTGCCCTCCTTGAAGCTTCCGTTTCGCTCTGACCTGTCCGGGACATTCCCTCTGCCAGCTCACTGCCCCAGCCAGGATTCTGAGGGTCTTTTCATCTCTAGCTATTGCAAGGGCCCTGTAGCAAAGCTGAATGCCCTAGTGAATTAAAGGCAGGGGCTGCGGCCGGCGCGGGGGTGCAGTGGGCTGAGCTGCTCCCGGACATCTGCATTCCAGTACAGGTGCGGCTCTGCGCCCCAGCTACTCCGTGCTTCCGATCCAGCCTCCTGCATTGCGTCTGGGAAGCAGCAGAAGACGTCCAAGCACTTGGGTTCCTGCCACCCTCGTGGGAGACCCGGATGAAGCTCCTGGCTCCTGGCTCCGGCCTGGCTCAGTCGTGGCCATTGCAGTCATCTAGACAGCGAACCAGTGATAGAAAAATCTCTGTCTCTCCCTCTCTCTTTCAAATAATAAATCCTTGAGTTAGAAAAAAAAAAAAAGCCACAAGCTTCAAATCCCGACGGCGGCTTGGTGCGGTGTGACCTTGCGAAGATCACTCAGCCTGAGCCTCAGTGTCTGCAGCTAGAAAATGGGCTGTGGCCGTCGCTGGCTCACAGGGACACTGTTAATTTTTTTAGGTAGAGTGGACAGTGAGAGAGAGAGACAGAGAGAAAGGTCTTCCTTTGCCGTTGGTCACCCTCCAATGGTTGCCACGGCCAGTGCGCTGCAGCCGGTGCACCGCGCTGATCCGATGGCAGGAGCCAGGTACTTCTCCTGGTCTCCCATGGGGTGCCATCCTCCACTGCACTCCCGGGCCACAGCAGACAGCTGGCCTGGAAGAGGGGCAACCGGGACAGAATCCGGCACCCCGACCGGGACTAGAACCCGGTGTGCCGGCGCCGCAAGGCGGAGGATTAGCCTAGTGAGCCGCGGCACTGGCGAGGGACACTGTTATCGCGGGATGACACGAGGTGCGGGGCGCCCCGCTCAGAAGACACCCGGTAGCAGCTCATCAGCACAGCTGTGTCTCCACCCGTGCGAGGCACGGCACACAGAGAGCAGGGCGGGCTCCCAGCCGCCCCCACCCCCAGCGGCCCCTCGGCCACCCGGGCCTCACCTCTCAGTGCCCATCTTCACCTCGCTGACCAGCTGCCGGACGCCCACCACCTGTCTCCAGAGCACGAGCAGGCGGCTGTGCTCGCTGCTGCAGTAGGCGTTGAAGGACTGCAAGGGAGAGGGGCCACAGTGGGGGCTGCGCGAGGCGGCTCTGCTGCCTTCCCCCCGGCCCCGGCCCCGGCCCCCCACCACGGCCGCCCGGCCACCCACCACCCGGGCCTGCTAGGAGCCTGTGCAGGAGCGGCCATGCTCCTGCCCCCAGGCCTCCCCAGCTCCCTCTTGCACGGGGGCCTGGGATTCGATGCCTCTCCCAGCTGGGCTGCAGGAGGTACCGGCCACCTGCACCCACATCCTGCATGGCCGTGGGCAAGTCACTTAACCTGTCTCTAATGAGCACAAAGACAGCGCCTGGCACGTGCAGGGAACGTGTAACCCAGGCCAGGGACGCTCAGGACTCGCACCTCCGCTGCGACGCTCCCCTCCTCAGCAGCCCCTGGGTCCTCACCCCCACAAAGGGCCCTCCCCCGGCTCAGGCTGGCGTCCCAGCACCACGCCCACCTCCTCCTCGCGCCTCCACGCCGCCTCCCGCTGCTCCAGCTCCTGGCGGCTGCGTGTCCAGTCGCCGGTCACCTTGCGTAAGTCCTCGCTCAGAGTCTGGTTGACCGAGCCCGCCTGCTCCAGCTGCTCTCGGAGCATGGCGTTCACCTGTGCCAGGCTGGCGCTCCTGGTAGAGGGAAGGGGGCCGGTGGGCCTGCGCCCGGGGTGGGGGGCAATCTGCCAGCCCCGGGCCCTCGGCGCCAAGCCCTCACCTCTGCTGCTCCTCCTCCAGGCGGAGAAGGGCGCTCTCCAGGTCATGGTTGTGCTCTGCGTCCTGGCGGGAGCCGGGGGAGGGGAGGGGGCATCAGGCTGGGCTGGGAGGGAGGGCCTGCCCCCCCCGCTCCCCCTCCCCGGCACCCACCCGCAGCCGCTGCTGCTCCAGCTCCGAGGATCGTTCCAGCAGCTGCTGCTCCAGCTCCGAGCACTTCTTTTTGTACTGGAGAATCTGGGGGTGGAGGGGGCAGGGATTAGCCCGGGGTGTGGAGGGCAGGGCAAAGTGAGCGCGCGGCGTGGGGGCAGGAGCGGGGGTGGGCGTCCCTGACCTTGGCCTGCAGCCGCTGCACCAACTGGGCCTGCCGCTGCTGGCCCTCCTGGTAGGCCTGCAGCTTGCGCCGGTAGGAGGCCTGCTCCTCCTGCAGCTGCCTCCGCAGCTCCACGCTCTGCCGCACCAGCCCCCGCGGCTCCTGCGTCTCTGGCTCCCCACACTCCAGCCGCACAGCCTGCTCCAGCTGCAGGGAAGGGCCCTGGGTGAGAGCTGGGGCCTCCGGGGAAGGCAGGCACAGGCCTCTGGGGGGGTTGCCAGGTTCAGCCCGCCCCACAATGCCTTGCTGATAGCCTGGCACCGGGGCGGGGGGGGGGGGTGAGCGGGCGGGTAGCAAGCACAAGGGAGCAAGCCCAGGGTGCTGTGTGCATGTGTGGCTGCCGCAGCCCCTGCACGTGTGCACACAGGGACGGGGCCTGCACAGATACCCGCAGGGGGACCTGCAAACAAACGGGGCACCTCCGCGCGCCCGTGCCGCTCAGGCCTGCTGGGGCTTGTGATGGTTCCCGCCCAGGTCTCCCCACCCCCACCCCGACCACACCGGGGGAGCTCAGCAGAGCTGGAAATGTGCCGTGTCGGGCACTGCTCCCACTCAGCGAGGACTTGCTGAGATCATGAATCAAGGGCACGGGCATGTGTGAGAACACTCAAATCACAGGCACCCACACACGTGTGCACATGTGAGCTCAGACACACGCACACCCACACCAGCCCGGGGTGACACGGATGAACCCACACGGGCGTCAGTAGAGAGGAAACCAACGCCCCCCACAGCCCCTGCCTCCTAACGCCCACCCTCACAGGAAGCCCCTGCCGCCTTCCTCTGTCCCCAGGCCCCCCCACTCCCCAGGCCCCCACGCACCCAGGCAGGACGCCTGCCCCCACTAGCCACGGAGCCATCTCCAAGCCCTGGAGGCCCCAGCTTCCCCTAGCTGTCAGGGGTAGAACGAGTGAGCAGAGCAGGGTGATGAGAGCACAGAGGGGCCGTGGACAAGCAAGGGACGACCCCCAGCCCAGCGAACTCCAACACCAGCCCCACACGCACCAGCTACCTCCCCGAGCCAGGCCGCTACAGCCCAGCAGCCGTCCACATGGGCCCAGGCCGGGTTAGTGGCAGGGACGGCTGCCCACCCAGGACAGCCTGAACCACTCACAAAGCTGAGGACAATCCCCTCACCACCCACCCAGCCCAGCCCCAGGGCATACTGGGGAGAAGCATGAGCCACACATGCTGAGGGAGGCGGCAGCACGCGCCTGACTGGCGGCGGCAGGACCATGACAAACACCTGCACAGAATGGATGGTGGGCACGTGCCCACAGCCACGTGTGTGTGCACGTCTCTCGTTGGGCACTAGGGGACCCGGTGTGTCTCCATGTGTGTGCTGGGTGCGTGTCTGAGCCTTCCCAAGGGAGCAGGGTGTCTCGGGTCGCAGGCGTGTTGTGGTGCTGGGGTTGGGTCCGTGTGTGTGTGTGTGTGTGTGTGTGTGTGTGTGTGAGGGCATGAGCTCCTGTGGGCTACCGGTGTGCCAGGGAGGCGTGTGCACGGATGGACGTGGCGAGTCTGAGGAGGGGTCTGTGGCATGTGGCCGGGACTGTGTGCCGGCTTTTCCCGTGTGTGTGCTTCCACCAGACCTGAGACCGTGCACTGTGCTGCCTGTGCTGTGGGAGGCTGGGGCTGCTGGGGCTGGGTCGGCGGGGTGTGTGTGTGTATGTGTGTGTGTGTGTGTGCGTCCCGAGTGAGATCAGGCTGTGGCTACGCTGTGTGTGCTGTGCGAACGTCTGAACCAGCAGCTGTATGCTCCTGTGATGCGGAGCCACACCTCACCCCTTTCCACCAACTTTGCCCCTCAACAAAGCCACTCGATTTTGCTTGCAATTCAAAAGGCAAGGAAGCTGCCAACGCAGCAGGGATAAAAGTTTACGGGTCTCCCCTAGCAACAGCCCCCCTTGTAACTGCATTCAGTGCCCTCTGCCCAGGTTGCCATGGACACTGGGAGAGCCCAGGGGATCTGTCCTCCTGGGCCAGGGGGCGTGGCCATTCCCTCTCCTGCTCCCAGCTGCCTCTCTCTCCACCTGCTCCGCAGGGACTCTGAGGTCCTCTCTCTGGCCCAGGCAGGTGACCTCCGAGAGCCCCTGCCTCAGAAACCCTGCAGAAAGAGCAGTCAACAAGACACGCATCCTAGCTCTGCCTCCACTCCCCACCCCAGGGATGCTGTGAAGTTTAACTTTTAATTTTTTTTTAATTTATTTGAGAGGGGAGAGAAAAGTGAGAGAGCTGTCCCATCGCTAGTTCACTCCCCAAATGCCTGCAACAGCCAGGACTGGGACAGACCAAAGCTGGGAGCAGGGAACTCCATCCAGGTCTCCCACACGGAGGGCAGGGACCCGACCGCTTGAGCCATCACCACCGTGTCCCTGGTGTGCAGCAGCAGGAAGCTGGAGTCAGAGCCCACGTGGGGAGTCGAACCCGGGCACTGTGGTGTGGGACACGGGCATCCTAACTGCTAGGCTGAGCACCCGCACTGCTGTGAGCTTTAGAGGACCGGAACAAGCTTGCCGACTGCCCCAGCCCGACCCAACACGCATCAGTTACAGCCACAGGGACAGGCACGGGGACAAGGGGGCAGCTGGGAGCAACCGCTCCAGGACACTGGACTGGAAGTGTCGCACCAGCTCCACCATGGACTGTGGGTCTGTCAGGACCCCTCCTTGCCTCAGTTTCCCCATTTACAATAAGGTGTTTTCTAGGCTCCGATGTCCTTTGTAGACCCAATCCCCAAAAAGGCCATGAACGTTACTCTCGTGCACCCCCTACCTCCAGATGAGGCCTCACGCAGACCATCTGGGATAGGAAAGTCACACACACCAGGGTCCCTCTGCACAGCCTGGAAGGGCCTCCCCAGCCATGTGAGGGAACTTTCTAGACTAACCCAGCCCCCCATGCTGCAGCCCCAGCACCGTAGCCGGGCCCCTGCAAACACAGACCTGCCACCTCCCACCCCTCCTTCCCTGCTACGGCCAACCAGGGGGCACACAAGCTTCACTGGCGGTCAGAAGCTGGCATTTAATCAGCACAGTCCCCAGGGGCCTGGCATCGCACCACAGGCCCAAAGGGACAGCTCTCAAGGAGGAGGGGGCTGGTTCAAGGCCATGTCACCACGGACAATGTGGGCTGCCCTCCACGTCCCCAGGGACAAGAAGCCGGAGCTCGGCCTGTCCCAAATGCTGGAGGCCACCTTCGGCACCCTTTCTGCTCCTTGGCAAGTCCCAACAAGCCGGGGGCGTGTCTAGGCAGGCGGCTACCAGGACACGGCACACCAGCAGCCACACGCAGGAATGCATGCTCCCTGCCCAGCGCGGGTCTGCAGGCCTCAGCACGGACAGGCCGGGCTCAGGCGTTCTGGGCTAACCTCAGCTCTGCCACCTACCACACAGGGGACCCTGGGCCAGCCTCTGGCCCTCTGGGTCTCTTCCAGCTTTCCAGGGGCCAGCTGCCCTAGCACCCCAGTTCCAGTTGGTTCTTTTCATGCCCAGGAAACAAACTGCCACACAAGCCCTAGGCTGGGAGCAGGGACCCGCGCTGTCTCAACCATGTGCCTGACTCTGGGCTCCGTACTCCCCTCCTCTGTTAACCAGTCATCAGAATAACGACCCTGTTCATTGAATGTGTGACACCTAGCATGCTCCAGGCACACAGTAGGCACTCAATAGACACTAGCTATAGTACAGCTGTTACTACCACCTGCACACCTCCCATCTGCACACACACACACTCTGCCCTTCGAGCGACAGTCGCGCCAGCCTGCAGCCCCACCTGCTCCCTAGGGTCACCTTCCACAGCCTGGAGGTCCAAGGCAGACTGTGCGCTGATATCGGCCCCCACCGACCTCCCTCCTCAGGCTCTGGGACCCCCACAAGCCTGCAACACAGGTCCCCGGTGATGTGCCAGGGAGACAGGCCTGGCTCTCCTTCCTTCCCTTGCCATGCCAGGCTGCCTCGTTATCCGGACTCAGCCTCGGGGCCCAGGGAAGTGGGAGCCCAGCAAGACACCCAGAGACTCGAGGGGCGGGAAAGTTCTCTAGGGGGCTCGTTCTCTGTGCCCCACAGCCCAGGCCGGGCTGGGACAGACAGGAATACAAGAGTGCACTTCCCGACTGGCTGCTCACAGCGACACCACGTCCTACCGCCTGCCCACGGCAGAAGACAGGCCCCGAGGATGGAGAGATCTCCGGGCCGTTCAAGGGGGCACAGCCACAGTCCGAACCCAGGCTGGCCGGGGGGCGGGCCCTGGCGGCAGGGGAGCCCGGCCCGGCCGCAGGCCAGCGGTACCCACCCTCTCGCTGACCGCGTTGTACTTAATGGCGAGCTCGTCACGCTCGGCCCGGCTCTGGGCCAGCAGGTCCTCCACGCGGGACAGCTCCTGCTGCAACAGCTGGTTCTCCTCCTGCAGCGACAGCAGCGACGCCATCTCTGTGGCCGGTGGCAGGGCTGGCAAGGGGCAGTGGGGACACGGTTGGCTTCCGCCTGGTTCCCGTGGGGCACCCTCCCACAGGCAAGAGGACCAACCAGGCCCTGGGGAAGAGACTGGTGGGAGTGGCAGGCCTGCACAGGGAGCCGAGGCTAGGAGAGGGCCTGGAGCAGGAGCCACCAAGGGCAGTGGGTGTGGCCTGGGAGATGCAGGGAGGAGCTTCATGTAGAAGTCAAGAGGCAACATCTGAATACTTGTGCCTTCCTTCCCCAGTTACTAGTCTCTGGGCCTCAGTTATGCTCATCTGCAAAATGGGTGCAACAGCAACCAGACCCTGTTACAAACACGGGAGTGCCTCACTCAGGCCAACCGCTTTCTGAAACTTCTAAGGCTGAGATAGGGAGGCTGGGCTAAGAGGAAGAAGAGGAGGAAGAGTTGTGAGGGGAAAATAAGACCAGAGGGAAAGGCAGATTTGCTCAGCTCCTGTGGGTTCCCCTCCCACCCCGAGACCACGGGCCTCAGCAGTCGCGGCCCACTAGACCCCTCCAGCTGGGCTCATGCTCCAGCCTCTCCCTGCCTGGGACTCCCAGCAGAGCCCCCATCCCTAACCTCACCCTGCACAGGGAGCCCCAAACCCGCCGTCAGGTGGAGCCACCAGCGCCCCCGCTGCAAAGGTGCAGGCCCTTCCCAGCCCCCACACAGGGCCCAGGGGGTGGCATGCAGAGGCCTCAGCAGCTCTCGGCCCTCCCACCCAGGAGGGCGGTGGGCGGCGCCACCCTCACATCTGGGCACAACGGCACCCGCTGCCCCATCACCCCGGGGCCCAGATGGCTCCCACCTTCCCTGGGAGGGCATCTTTGGGAGTTTTGGGGTTCAGGCAGGGAGAGGAAACTCAGCCCCACTTCAGGCCGCATCCCAGGCGGGTAAGTCTGGGAGGACACAGCCAGAATTCACCTCTCTGAGGTCCACTTCCTCATCTGGGACGTGGGCCCTGCACCGTGGGGCTATGCCCGCCTTGCAGTGTGTTCTCAAGAAGTGAGCGCTAACGGCCACGCTCAGGATGGCTGCCGGGGGAGAGATGCGAGAAGAGCGGTGGGGAGGTGGTGGTACCTGGGCTCTCGGGCAGGGAGAGGTGCTGAGTGACAATCTCGCGGATGCGGGCGGGCAGGCAGGTGCACGGGGAGTCCGGGGCCGGGTCCCACGTGCTCAGGCCCTTCTCCTGGCCCGGCCCCAGGAGACTGCTCTCCAGTGTCTGCAGGAGAAGAGAGAGTCTCAGGGGACCTGGGATACTGGGCCCTCTGGCCTGGGGGCAGGAGACAAAGTCCTGCCACCTGGGAAACCTCCCAGTGATGGCCAGACACACGAGCGAAGCAAACCCGGCGGGCTCACAAAGCTTGCGGGGACAGCACACGGCGCTGGGGGCTGCAGTCCTGCTCCGAGCCCAGCAGGGGAGGGTGCTGTCCTACCAGAGGTCCTGAGAACCCTGAGATCAAGGGAAGGAACCGCTTCCCACGGCAGGACACCGGGATAAGAGCGCCCTTCTATCCCCAGTCCTGCCAGGGCTCACACCCCCAACACCACTCCCCGCCCCCTGACCCCAGAATGCACCCACCGCTCACCACGCCGCCAGGCCTCACTCCCCTGCGCTGGACAGGGTGGGCCCGGCCCCAGGGACCCACCTGGATAACTGTCTCCAGTGCCACCTGGGCCTCCAGGGACTCTGCCAGCCCCAAGTTCATGAGGGGGAGGCGGTGGGCTCCCCTCTGGCCCCCTCTTCCAGGGCTCCGAGACTGGGTCAGGCTGGGGGGCCCCAGGCCAGGCTGCTGTGCTGAGCAGCAGGCAGATTAAGCTTAAATCCGGCGGTGACCCCATGTGACCACGGCAGTGGGAGGAGCTGGGGGGGGCATGGGGAGGGAACAGGAAAGGAGACAAGAGAAAGAGGAGGGGGAGAGTGGAGAGGGAGGGAAGTAGAAAGAAAAGACTGGGATGGGGGAGGAAGAGGGGCGGGACCCAGAGGCAAGGACTCCCCCCTTACATACACCATCTCCACCCTCCCTAAACTGCTGGGTCCTAGAGCCCTCCAACCCAGAGGGTGGGGTCAGCAGTGCGAGGCGGGAAAGGCCAGAAGCCCAGAATGGGCGTCCCGAAGTTTGCTAAGAAGGTGAGTGTCCGCAGGGCACTGGGCGACAGCTTCCAACAGCACGTGCAGGGCTGGCACAAGCCCATCCCCCCTCCGGCCCCCCAGCCCCCCTCCCCCACTTCCCCCTCCCCCTGAGCCTGGGGATAACATTGCTACTCGCCTCTCAGAGCTGTCTGAGGGTTCAACAAAACGTGAACAGCACGCACGCGGCCCGGCGCCAGTTCACCGGGCAGGCATTTGGGAAACACTGATTTCATTCATCTGAACGGCACAGCGCCCGCACCCCAGGGCACCCACCGGGGCCGAGGCTTCCACCCTCGGCCTCCCAGCGCTCCCCGCCTGCCACGCGGAGGCTGGCACAGCGTGAGGGCTGCGGGATCCAGAGACCCTGCTAAAGCTCATCTCTGAAAGAGGAATAGTAACACGCGCCACACAGCGGAGAAAGGGGAGGGGCTGCGGTCCATCCGTTAGGCAGTGGCTGCTGCCTGCTTCCCCGTTAGCATCAGGCGCCGGGCTCCTGCTCCTGTCAGCGCTGGGTGCCAGGCTCCCCGGGGGGCATATCTGCATCCTCTCCTGAACTCCTCACCTCCACCCATCTCCAGACCAGAGAGGCTGGGGCTCTCACCTCGGCCAGAAGCAGGAGGCCCCGAGCTCACTCCATTCAGGCCAGGAAGCCTCCCAGGGAGCGCCCCGAGCCAGGCCAGCGCCGTGGCATGTCCATGCTCTTACCACTGGGCCCAGGTCAGACGCAGGCACACAGCAGGTGCTGCTGCACCCTGCGTGCCCAGCTGAGAATTCTGTCCAGCAAATGGAAAACCAGGACACAGGGCACACCCAGCCAAGAAGGTAAGGGCCGCCAAGTTGCTATGGTAAAGCAAAACCTATTCAGGCAGAACCAAACCAGCCAGGGGCCCCAAAACCCAGGGCCCACCCTCCGCAGAGCCGGCCTCCATCAAGTCTCTGCAGGCTGCAGCCAGGGGAGGCCAGGATGCCACCCCCACTGCACGCCCAGTTCAGCAGAGCGGGCACCTCGGATGTGCCTGCTGACCTGAGCTGGGTTCCTCTGTGCCTCCCCCAGCCAGTGCCCCCACGCCACGGGGGAAGGAGGACATCAGACCCCAGGCGCTGGGTGATTCCAACCCTTGGCTCCAGCGCTGCCCTAGTGTCCTGCTGGGTTCCAGGGATCCCCGTGTGGATGTCCCGTGTGGATGTCCTGGCTCCAGGGCCTGCAGCTCCCACCCCCCCTCCAGAGCAAGTGACTAAGCTCTTCATAGGTACCCGGATATCACAGCGGGACTCAATCTTGGCTGTGCGTCCTCACCAGCCTGTGTGACCCCACACACAGTGGGACACTAAGATGCCCCACGCTGAGCTGGGGGCCTGTATATGGCCTCTTAGAAACTGCTGTGTTCACTGATGGAACAAAGACATAAGCCTCAGCCATTCTCGCTCTTTGCCCAAAAGACAGGTAACCTTTGGAATGTATTCCTTGCCCTTGAATCTCAATTGGGTCTCACACCCCATAGCCTGCATACCCCACCCACTTTTGCAGGTCCCTGAGGGCCCCCACAGCCACCTGAAAGACCTGTCCCAGGAATTCCCCTCCGCCTGCTCCCCTCACCCCCACCCTAGCCCCAGCCCCAGCCCTCCTAAAATATAAGACAGCCCTGCCCCTGGTCGAGGCCCTCTGCCATGGGTTCCATCAATGTGCTCGCCAGCAGTTGGTCACCCACCTCTGCGAATTTATTTTCTCTGAATAAAATCGGTCTGGCTGTAGATTTGGACACTGCCTCCTCTCTGTTCTGCGCTTTTCCTAACATTCACCACGAAAGATTTCTGATTCCTCCAGGGAGTACGGGCAGAAGCCGTATCCCAGACTCCCTTGCAGTCAGATGCAGCCACGTGATAGAGCTCGGCCAGCAGAATTAAGACAGGAGAGTGCCACTTCTGACCTGACCCGTTAAAACTCTCCCATGAGGACTGCTCTCTGTCCCGCCCTGTCCCTTAGCCAGAAGGAAAAACCGCAAGGTCCCAGGGGAACCCCAGATGGACGTGGTCTGGGTCCGTGGGCCACCACCCGGAGGACCACCTGCCAATGAGCCAACAGCAGGCGTGAATGAGAAATGACCTCTAACGCGCTAGGCGCCTGAGGCCCCGGGTGTAGCCATCCCCTCGGCTAGGGCTGCCTTCACTGCTGTCATCACCACGCTTAGCATCGCTATCCTTACTCACGCTGGCGCCCCTGGCTCCAGACCCCAGCAGTTGTCCAGTGGGTAACTGCAGAGCAACACCAAGCTCCGCACCCCTTCCCTCCCCACCCTGTTGGGCCCTCGCCCACCTGCCCTGGAAGGCTGACCTCCCTGCAGCCCTTCCACGAACACCTGGGAGACTCAAACCCACCAGCTGCTCTGACCCACCGACCCTTCTGTATTCACTGCTGACCGGTAATTATAACAAAGACCCTGGAGCAAACGAGAGCCAGGCCCCTGGGGCCAGAACTTGCCGTCTGTACCATACATCGCGGTAGGTTAGCCCCAGGATGCAGGCACCGTTCTACCCACTTCACAGAGGACACCACTAAGGCCCAGTGACATCAAATCATTTGCTCAAATGCACCCAGCCATGAAGACTTGAAGCCCTGGCTGAGACCCAGGCCTGCCTGGCTCCCAAGTTTCTTGTTGTTTTGTTTTTAAATTCTTTTAGAAATTTATTTGAAAATCAGAGAGAGAGAGAGAGAGAGAGAGGGAGAGGTCTTCCATTCTCTGGTTCACTCCCCAAATGCCTCCATAGCCCCGGTTGTTGGGATCATTTGGGGAGTGAGCCAGCAGATAGATCTCTGTCTTTATCACTCTGCTGTTCAAATAATAAATAAATCTATTTAAAATTTGACTTAAAGGGGCTGGCGCTTTGGTGCAGCGGGTTAAACTGCCACCTGTAACACCAGCATCTCATACGGGCATTGTGGGCAGCCACAGGTAGTCACTCCCTTTGTTTACACTTAAACATGTGAATGGAGACTTCCCGGGCACAGACAATTGGGCTAGGGAGATTCCGGGAAGAGGCAGGAAGAACCTAAACCTTTCACAAGAGATGATACAGTCACACCTGTAACCTGCATTTATCACCTAAGTGTTTTATTGTACCCTTGTAATCAATAATTAAGAACCTTATTGGGAACTCTTTGTAACCTTAAGAGCCTTTTTGATATGTAAATCTTTTGTGCTCCTTCTTGTAAACAACTGGTCATGTTTAAATACTACTGGATTTATTCAATAAACGAGCCTTGATCAGGACTTGTCTTGGCTCCATTCTTTGCGTCCTTGTCCCCGCATTCCCACTCTCTGTTTCAGAAAAACCCAGTTCATTGTGCCACAGGCCGGCACAGGGCATCAGTTCAAGTCCTGGCTGCTCCACTTCTGATCCAGCTCCCTGCTAATGCACCTGGGAAAGCAGAGGAAGATGGCCCAAGCGCTTGGACTTGTCACCCATGAAGGAGACCTGGTTGGGGTTCCGGGCTCCTGGCAGTGGCCTGGCCCAGCCCTGGTCACTGCAGCTATTTGGGGAGGAGATCAGGGGATAGAAGATATCTTTTGGGGTTGGTGCTGTGGCATAGCGGGTAAAGCCACCACCTGCAGCACTGGCATCCCATATGGGCAATGGTTCAAGTCCCTGCTGCTCCTCTTCCGATCCAGCTCTCTGCTATGGCCTGGGAAAGCAGTAGAGGATGGCCCAGGTCCTTGGGCCCCTGCACCCATGTGGGAGACCTGGAAGAAGCTCCTGGCTCCTGGCTTCAGATTGGCGCAGCTCCAGCCATTGCGGCCAACTGGGGGCTGAGCAGCGGATGCAAAACCTCTCTCTCTCTGTAACTCTGATTTTCAAATAAATAAATAACTCTTAAAAGCATTTAGTTGGCCGGCGCCGCGGCTCACTAGGCTAATCCTCCGCCTAGCGGCGCAGGCACACTGGGTTCTAGTCCCGGTCGGGGCGCCGGATTCTGTCCCGGTTGCCCCTCTTCCAGGCCAGCTCTCTGCTATGGCCAGGGAGTGCAGTGGAGGATGGCCTAGGTGCTTGGGCCCTGCACCCCATGGGAGACCAGGAAAAGCACCTGGCTCCTGGCTCCTGCCATCGGATCAGCGCGGTGCGCTGGCCGCAGCGCGCCAGCCGCGGCGGCCATTGGGGGTTGAACCAACGGCAAAGGAAGACCTTTCTCTCTGTCTCTCTCTCTCACTGTCTACTCTGCCTGTCAAAAAAAAAAAAGAAAAGCATTTAGTTGTCATGTGTAACTCACCACCATAAAAATGCTTAAAAACAACAAAAAAGGTCACCTTCAGGCTACAGGTGCAAACAGTGCCCGAAACAAGGGACTTGGGTCCCATTCCCAAGAAATTTCGGGATGCATATGCAAATACTCCAAAATCCAGAAAAACCCACACTAGTCCCAAGCAGCTGGGATAAGGGATACTCAACAGTATGAGAGATAGAATGGAAAAAAGAAAAAGAACAAGAAAAAAACAGTAAAGAAGAAAACCAGTTCCCCTTGACTGGCTTCAGCCTGCGGGGAGTTAAGCAGGGGAACACAGGAACTCTGAGTGACCAGGTGGCACCCCAGGGCCCTCCTGCGGGGACTGGCCGCGAAGCCCCCAGACTCGGAGGCAGACTTGGGCCAGGGTCAGGGCCAGCGCGCGGTCCCCAGCCTCGGGTTTGCGTAACGGGCCGGTCCAGGGGCTCGGGCCCCACGCCGAGGACCCCAAGCTCTGGGCCTGTCTCCTCATCCGTCCGCTGGGGATGCCACAGCGCCCTACACTGCAGGGCCAGGGCGGGCCGGCATTGTCCAGGCCGCCGGAAGCGGTCTGTGGTGCGCCGGCCCCGGCGGGAAGGCCCTCCCCCGGCAGCCCCCAGCGCCGGGCAAACCCCACTCCCGGCCGGCGCCGGGCTCCGCCGCCCACGCGGCGCGCGCGAACCCGGGCAGGGCGTCCACGGGGCCGAGCAGCGGCCGGGAGCGGCGGGGGTCCCCCAGGGCCCCCCCAGGGCCGCGACGGCGGCAGCGACGGCTCCAGCCCGCCCCCTGGCGCGCGGCCGCCACCCCAGCCCCGCGCGTGGCCTCCGCCGTCAGGGCGCGCGCGCCCCGCCCCCGCCCCCGAGCGCACGCGCGCGCCGCCGGCCTCCTACCTGCGCGCGCCGCGACCGCCGCTGCCGCCGCCGAGGCCGCGGTGGCGGGGCCGGCGGGGCGGGGGCGTGCGCGCTCCCGGAGCCGGAGGGGGCGGGGCGCGGGGCGGGGCGGGGGCGTGCCCCGGGGCGGGGGCGGAGCTAGGTGCCGCGGGCCCAGCGTTTAGCGCGCTTATGCGGTCCGGAGGCTCTGATTTCGCGCGCTGTGGCTTCCACCTCCCTGCACTGGCCAGTGAGCCGGTGAGGAGCGCCTTGGCACGAAGTGGGGTGGAGACGCTGCGCGGCGCTCCAGGCCTCGCCGCTGCGGAGGCCGGGCCTTAAAAGTTCCGGCCGTCCAGACCCCTCTCCCGCCACCCCGGAGCCCCCGGGAGCCACAGGGAAGCGTCCGGTGACTGGCACACGCTCTCCTGGCCTCAGTCTGTTCGCCTGTGAAATTGCGCTGCTCCTGGCGCCGCCCCCACCCCCACCCCCAGCTCAGGTGCAGTGGGGAGGAGAGCACACGGGAAAGTGTCTCGTGTTCATTTCTACCCTAGCCACACGCTCGCTGCGTCCCTTCCCCGGCCTAAGCTGTCTCCACTCTACTGGATCGGATCATTTTCAAAGGGGGAGGCAGGCGGGGCCGCCCGGGCTGTGGGAGGGGGTACCTGTTTAAAAGCGAGCTTGCCTCCATGGTCTTGTACTTGGATCCTGAGCGGCTGGGTCTGCTCCCCTGGTGGTAGGAGGGGGTGGGGGAGTTTATCTTCATCAGAGAGAAATCTGGCCTTTCCATCAGTGGCCGCGGGCGGGCCCCTAGGGCTCTGACACCCCGCAGTGGGCGAGGGGCCACCCTGGGGCCTGGGGTGCAGGGAGTGGTGTGGAGGTTGGGGGAAGGGCAGTTTCCCTGGGGTGTGCCTGGCCTGGCTGACCTCCTGCCAATCAGCACAGCTGGCACCAGGGTGCCCTGGCATGGCCTAGGTCTGTGTCACCCTGCCTGGGGTCCCCAGCCCTGCTGGCGGGCTCACCGCCTCACCAGGCCAGTCTGGTCCTGCCTGTCCGTGTGGCCTGCTTCAAGGAGCTTGTAGCACCGCGAGCGGAGCACAGGTCCCTATCTGTGCCCTTCCCTCCAGGGCCCTGCCTGTTCCTGGGCCTCGCAGGTCTCCCTGGGTGACCGGAGCCCGCACCTCACAGGCAGCCTGTCCAGGCTGCGAGCCACACCGTGCTGGGCTCAGGTGAGGAAGGGGCGGAGCTGTGAGGGTTCTGGGATCATCTGTTGTAAGCAGGGGAGGCTGGGACTCAGAGAGGCACCTTCATTTGCCCCAGGACACACAGCAGGAAGTTCCAAGGCTTCTGATCCCATGCTGTTCCTGCTGCCTCACTGAGACAAACAGCTCCCCGGTGCTCAGGAGCTGCCGCAGGGGAGCCAGTACGCACCCCGGCCCGCCCCTGAGGGCCTCCAGCCTCCTCTCTCCCGGCTGGCTCTGCTCAGCTCAGCCTGGCTGTGATCATTGACCTCCCACTGCTGCTGCCCACCGGTCACCCCGTCCTATAACCAGGTGGTGCCCACCCCAGCAACCCCGGGACCAGCCACTGTGCTCACCTGCTGGCTGCACGGGGTTTGAAACCTGCGGCTCAGCTGACAGGGAAGCAAGTGGCTGGAGGCTGCTGGCACGGATCGGCTGGGGTGGACTCTGCCCACCACGCGCAAAACCACATTAACCAGGAGGCTTAGAGGGCGGGCGTTCTGGTTAACTGCATTTGCTGAGTAACTGAAGGCCAACATCGACATGCAAAGGCTTTCTAGAATGCCTGACTTAAATAACCAAAAAAACAAACAAACAAACAAACAAACAAAAAAAACCATACAGGGGCCGCACTGTGGCGCAGTGGGTTAACGCCCTGGCCTGAAGCACCCACATCCCATATGGGTGCTGGTTCTAGTCCCAGCTGCTCCTCTGCTGTGGTCTGGGATAGCATAGAAGATGTCCCAGGTCCTTGGGCCCCTGCACCCATGTGGGAGACCCAGAGGAAGCTCCTGGCTCCTGGCTTCGGATCAGCGCAGCTCCAGCCGTTGCAGCCATCTGGGGAGTGAACCAGCGGATGGAAGAGATCTCTCTCTCTCTCTCTCTACCTCTCTCTGTAACTCTTTCAAATAAATAAAATAAATGTTTTTTAAAAATGGACTTACAGTCCAGCAACAGGGAACTGAGATACTAAGTCATGGATTATTCATATAATGGGATACTATGATGTCATCCCAAATGTTACACAACTTTTTGTTTTTTGAGATACAGAGGCAGATAGTGCTTCTGTGTGCTGGTTCACTCCCTACATTCCTAGAACAGCCAGAGTTGGGCCACGCTGGAGCTAGGAACACAATGTGGGTCTCCCACATGGGTGGCAGGGACGTAAGTACTTAATCCATGTGTCCTCTGCTGCCTGCCGGGTGTACATTTGCAGTAAGCTGGAATCAAGTGAGGCTGGGACTCAAATGAGGCACTGCAACATGGGATGCGGGCGTCCCAAGCAGTGTCTTTTTTTTTTTTTTTTTTTTTTTTTTTTTTGACAGGCAGAGAGAGAGAGAGAAAGGTCTTCCTTTTGCCGTTGGTTCCTCCAATGGTCACTGCAGCTGGTGCACTGCAACCAGCACATCGCACTGATCCGAAGCCAGGATCCAGGTGCTTCTCCTGGTCTCCCATGGGGTGCAGGGCCCAAGTACTTGGGCCATCCTCCACTGCACTCCCTGGCCACAGCAGAGAGCTGGCCTGGAAGAGGGGCAACCGGGACAGAATCCGGTGCCCCGACCGGGACTAGAACCCGGTGTACTGGTGCCGCAAGGCGGAGGATTAGCCTGTTGAGCCACAGCACCGGCCGACCCCAAGCAGTGTCTTAACCGCTGTGCCAACCCCCCCTCCCCCGGCCTGTGGTGGCACTAAGCTGCCGTACTTCCGGGGTGGGGGAGGGGTACCCCACAGCGGACACCTGATACGGACAGGTGGGCTGCTGCCACACTTTTGCTCTGATGGTCTTTGTGGTTTCTCGGCTTTCCAGTCTGTAGCCAGGAATACTACACTGCCAAGTATCTGTCTACGTTCAAGCTGCAGGAAGGAAAACACTGGTCTCTTCCCCACTGCCGTCTGCTCGGCCCAGAGTGTGCTCTCCTCCTCTGCTCAGAGACCTCCACGGCCGTTGAGCATCTACGGGTGAGTGTCCGTGATGCACCTGTCACAGAGGAACGAAACCCCTCCAGGCCTGGCTGCAGAAGCTGCCACTTCACGCCGCGTTATTCCCTACAGAAGGAATAGGAACCTGCACGCGGTAAGCAGGTCTTCCGTGCCAGGCCCGGCAGGCCAAGGATGGATGCGGGAGCCAGACTGCCTGGGTTCAAATCCCAGCCCTGCCACTTACCAACTAGGTGACCTTGGGCAAATGCCATGACCTCACTGCGCATTCCAACATTTTACTTTAAAGATTTATTTATTTTTGTTGAAAGGCAGAGTTACAGAGAGGCAGGGGCAGAGAGAGAGGTCTTCCATCTGCTGGTTCACTCCCCCAGTGGCTGAAGCTGTGCCAATCTGAAGCCAGGAGCCGGGAGCTTCCTCCAGTCTCCAACACAGGTGCAGGGCCCAAGGACTCAGGCCATCTTCTACTGCTTTCCAGGCCACAGCAGAGAGCTGGATCTGAAGTGGAGCAGTTGGGAATAGAACCGGCGTCCACATGGGATGCTGGCACTGCCGGTGGTGGCTTTACCTGCTGTCACAGTGCTGGCCCCCCAAGTGGCATCTCAACATTTTAAAAACGGGAAAGACCACAGCCAAAGACAATGTGTCCCCTCCCCTCCCTCCACCCCCATTCATGCTGAACCCTAACCTCCTAGGTGATGGGGGCCTCAGGAGGCGGGGCGGTTACACCGGGAGGGTGGAGCCCTCCTGAGGGCAGGGGTGTCCCTGGTAAAAGAGGCCCCAGCGAGCTCTCAGCCCTGGCACCCACTGAGCGCACAGCGAGAGGACGGCCTCCCTGGCTCCATCAGTGCCTTGACCTCGCACTTCCCAGCCTGCAGCACCGCGAGAAATAAATCCATAAGCCACCTACCACCTGGCCTATTACAGCGCCTGAAAGGATTCAGACCCGCACTTAGCACAGGGCTGCTGAGATGAGGGAGTTTGTGTGTCTGCAGAAGCAACAGCTATCTCACTGTACAAGGGACGGTGAGGCCCAGGGCGGAACACGCTTATGACCTCAGAGGGTCAGGAGTCTGGCCCAGATTAGCAGGGCCCCAGGCACAGCTGCAGTCAAAGGCCTGGGGTCTCACCTGGAAAGGATCCCCATCGCTGGTGGGCTGCAGCAGGCCTGAGAAGTTCCGGGTTGCGCTGGCTGCCAGCGGAGGCTGCCCTCACTTCCAGCCACCCGACCACCTCCTGGGGCAGCTCCCACACTGCAGCAGCCGCTCACTCCAAAACCAGCAAGGCAGGGTACACACTTCCGTGACCATGGACGTGGCATCGGGCCGCCTTTGCTGTGTCCCACTGGCCAGGGGTCACAGGTCAACGAGGGAAGGGCATCGCCCAAGCCTGTGGGCAGCAGAAGCCACGCCCCCAGTGTAGGCAAATGCTCCCACATGCAAGGGGCAGCCAGGTCTCACGGAGCCCTCACCTCTCTGTGAGCTCCAGCAGGGGTAGGATCGAAGAGATGCCTGGCTTGTTATCAGGAAGTTTTGCTAAGGATCCTGGTACTTTAACAACGTTTTTCTTTTCTCCGATCCTGGTACTTTAACAACAATCTTTTTCTTTGTTCCCCCAGCTGGGACTCCCATCAGTGATGGAGAGCACCCACCTGTCCCTTGTCCCCCCGAGACTGCTCCAAGTGCTTTGCAGGTTAGGTCCTTGGTGGCCAAGGCCTCATCGGCTGCTCCTCCTCACAGCCAACAAGAGTTCTAGGCTTAGCACCTGAGAGGAAGGTGATTTAGGGACAAACTCTACGACAGGCACTGCTGGTGCTTGGCATGCCCCATCTGAGTGACACTTCCGTGGTCACCTCTCACCTGGGGACAGCCTGGACCAAAACCCATTTAGGGATGGGTATTTGGCACAGTGTTAAGACACCACCTGGGGGGAAGAACCACTACAATCCAAAAGCTATGAAATTTATATTAAATAAAAGCTTTAAAAAAAAATAAGCCACCACCTAGGACTCCTGCATCCCACGTCAGAGTCCCTGGGTTCAAGTCCTGCTCCAGCTTCCTGCTAACGAGGCAGGCAGGCAGGCAGAGCCACACGTACTATCCACGGGTTAACCCCAAAGGCCCACGGTAGCTGGGGCAGGGACCCAGGGACTTGAGCCATTTCCCTCTGCCCCCAAGGGTGCCCACTGGCAGGAAGCCGGATCAGAAGTGGGTGAGCGGGACTTGAACCAAGCACTGGGACGCGGGACTGCTGCACCAAACGCCTGCTCCAATGGCAGTGGCTCCACTAAGGGCTTCCCGAGTCCCGGGAACAGCCCTTCATTCCCAGCCTCCGAAGCACCCGGAAGTTCCTACTCCAGAGAGAAGCCAGGAGCCGGGGAGTCCTCGGGGTCTCCCACGCGGGAGGCAGGGCCGTTTTCCCTGCCTTCCCAGTCACACCAGCAGGGAGCTGGACCGAGAGCGTCCAAACCGGGACTCAGCACATGATGTGGGAGTCGCAAGCAGCAGTTTGATGGGCCACACACCAGCCCTCGGGAGCTCTGGCATCCATGCTTCCGAAAACACACTCACCTCTGACACCCACTGACAAGTACAAATATTATTTATTGTTTTAATCTTAAAAACCTGGTCCCACAGAAAAGCCAGCAGTTTTTCAGTTCACGGTCTCGACCCTTCAAAAGCACTCTTTCAAGTGAGAGGTAAGTAAGTGCATTAAGGCGTTTCAGAGGTGCATGCGGCTACAACTTCTAAACCCGGGGCCCAGGCTGCCCTGGACGTGCAGGTCATGACGCTCCTCCTGCCTGTCTGTCACAGTCCCTGGAGGAGAAAAGGAAGTTACGAGGCTGCCTGCAGGTTAAGGCACTCAGAATCCACCCAAGGGAAACCCGCGTCTGCCCAGAGCAGACTGTGAACTTGTGAGTCCAGAGCGGCCGGCAGGCAGGAAGGCCGACCCAACTCCACGTCCACAGCTTCCCCTTCCGGCCCCAGCGCTGTTCCACCTGGCTTCCAGCACAGCCTCGAGCCGGCAGCACCAGCCTGGCCCGGCAGACACGGAACCAGCTGCTGGCGGCTCAGGACGTGCCGGCGCGGTCCCTTCCACAAAGGCAAGCAGTTAGTGCAGATCAGCACAGCAGGAAAGCAAATCATTACACATTTTACAGAGCTGCTTCACCCTTCCAATTTCGCCCCAATGGTTTATTCCAACCACGGCCTGAAGACCCTGCTAGAAATCAGGCAAGGATCCTTGCTCCGGAAGGCGCCCTGACTACAGCCCACGGGAGCGCTCAAAACCCCCGCCACGGCAAGCAGGTGAGAGATGCACACCCCAAGAGGGCCGGTCGAGTCCACGCGGCACACACAACCCACTCCTGCTTCGGGCTTGTGTTTAATAGGGGTCACTTGGGAGACGCCCAAGTCTCAAGTCTCTCAAGCAAGCGGGCGGATGGGGACAGGGATCCCGGAGCGTCTTGTGTCTTGGATGTGTGCTGAATCCCAGGAAACAGTGACAGGAGCCCGTGACTCCTACCACGCACGGCCAGTTAAGGGAGCCAGACAAGGGCAGCAGAGTTACGCTCCCCACAGGCCGGCGGGGAGGGCTTCTTCCTCCTTCCTTGTGCCCAGCTGAAGTGGCTGCTTCCCGGAAGTCACAGGAGGAAAAGAGCTGTGTTCAGAACTGGACCCAGCCTGTCCCCGGCTGAAGCTGGCTGGAAGCTGACCTGTTCGGGGAGAGGGAGGGATGTTGGGGGGAGGCCTTAGGTGTTAGAGAATACAAAGCAGACCAAAGCTTCCTTCCCCTGGGCACCAAGAGCTCCGTCAAATCGGCCTCTAATTGTTCTGGGCTGCACTCAGCAAGCTACAGCCCAGGGACCACTTCCGGCCCTCTCTGTTTCTTGAGTATTTCATTTAAACTTCATTCATAAGAGACTCTTAAATTAGTTGTATTACACCTCTATTTCTGCAAACGAAGTTTTACTGGTACATAGTTATGTCCATTCATTTACAAATTCTCTGTAGCTGCTTTTGTGCCACAGCAAAATGAACAGCTGGAACAGAAACCACATGACCCAAGTAGCCCAAATTATTTGCTGGGGACTGGCATTGTTGTGCAACGGGTGACGCCGCCGCCTGCAGTGCCAGCATCCCATATCCCAGATGCACAACTATCAATCCAGCTGCCTGCTAACGCACCTGGGAAAGCAGCACAAGATGGCCCAAGTGCCTGGGCCCCTGCACCCTCATGGGAGACCCAGATGAAGCTCCTGGCTCTGGCCTGGCAGAGCCTCAGCTGTCGCAGCCTTTGGGAAGTGAACCAGTGGACGGAAGATCTCGCTCTCCCTCCCTAACTCTGCCTTTCAAACAAACAGAATAAATCTTAAAAAAATAATTAAATAAACTATTTGCTGCTCAGTCCTTTACAGGAATGGGGTGGGGGACAAAAAATTAAAAAAAAAAAAAAAAAAAGGAAATGGGGGGCAGGGAAGAGCTGCCATTTGGGTGCGTGGGTTAAGCCACAGACAGACGCCAGCATCCCCTACTGGAGTGCCGGGCTCCACTTCTGACCTGGCTCCCTGCTAGTGCACCTGGGGAAGTAGCTTCCAGGCTCCTGGTTCATCCTGGGCCAGCCTCCATCACTGCAGCCATTTGGAGACCAACAGATGGAAGATCTCGTCTCTTGCTCTGCCTTTCAAATAAAGTAAGTAAATCTTCCCAAAAAAGGAAAGAAAGAAAATGTAGGGGTGCACACCCAGCCTCGTGGCTAAGGCGCGGTTCAGATGCTGTGTTCCACAGAATGCCTGCACGCCCTACTCCTGGCTCCAGCTTTGCTAATGTGAATCCTGGAGGCAGTGCTGATGCCTCAGGTGGGTTTCTACCGCCCACGCAGGAGACCTGGATTGAGTTTCTTGCTCCCAGCTTTGGGACAGTCGACATGGCCAGTGCAGACACTGGAGGGAAGCAGTAGATGGAAGATCTCTCTGCCCCTCAGGTAAATAAATAAAAAAATAAGGGGTTGGCATTGTGGTACAGTGGCTCAAGCTGCCACCTGCAATGCAGGCATCCAATGAGTGCCAGTTCACGTCCTGAGTGCTCCACTTTGGATCCAACTCCCTGCTAACACGCCTGGACAGGCAGCAAAGATGGGCCAAGTTCTTGGGCTCTTGCTATCACCATGGGAGATCTGAATAAGGCTCCTGGCTCTTGACTTCCAAGCCCTGGCTGTTGTAGCTATCTGGGAGTGAACCAGTGTACGGAAGATATTTCTCTCTGTGTCTCCCTTTCTGTAACTCTGCCTTTCAAATAAATAAATCCCTTTTTTTCTTCTTCTAAGAATTTATTTATTTGAGAGGCAGAATTACAGAGACAGGTTTTCCATCTACTGGTTTTCCATCTGTGGCCCCAAATGGCCACAATGGCCAGAGCTGGGCCGATCCAAAGCCAGGAACCAGGAGCTTCTTCTGGGTCTCCCATGTGGGTGCAGGGGCCCAAGCACCTGGGCCATCTTCTGCTGCCTTCCCAGGCCATAAGCAGAGAGCTGTGTCAGAAAGGGAGCAGGGAGAACCAACGGTAAAGGAAGACCTTTCTCTCTCTCTCTCTCACTGTCCACTCTGCCTGTCAAAAATTAATAAATAAATAAATAGAAGGGGAGCAGCTGGGACACGAACCAGCACCCATATGGGATGCTAGGGCCACAGGAGGAGGCTTAGCCTACTATGCCACACTGCTGGCCCCCAAATAAATCTTTAAAAAAAATAAAATGTGTGCTCATCCCCATTCTAGAACCTGCCCATACAAATAACGGCACGACAGGAATTTAGCATCTTTTCACTCTGACCCAAAGTGAAGGCTTGACATCTCAAGGAGTCAGAAGAGACTACGCCTTGCCTCTGAGGTCCCGTGATGGGCTAACGTGAGCACCTGGGTCTTAACCTGAGCTGGAGATGGGGGGAGACGGGGAATACTGGGGGCAAGCCAAGGCCCTCGGTGAGACGCCTTAAAGGTCCACACAGATTTGCAGAAGGGAGCCCCAGGCTGCCTGGCAGTGGAAAGCAGCAAAAAGCCTTCCTGGAGAGAAATGTGCGACCCAAAGCAGGCTCCGGGGCTCTAGCCTCTGGCTGCCGTGAGACAAACCACCCCAGCGTTTAGGGAAACAGCCCTGGCCCAGCCCCACCACACAGCGTGGCTCTCCTCACCCTGTGGATTTGGTGAAGTCTCCCCAGATGTCGGCAGAGGCGGCAGTGGCAGGCTTGGGCTGTGGCCAGGACACAGTGGCACCTCCTATTGATGTCCCCGAGTCCGATGAGCAGGGAGAGACGGAGACAGGAGAGTCAGAGCTGGAGACAGCAGAGTCCGAGACCGCTCTTTTGCTTCCCCTGGTGCCCAAATCCCGGGACGCAGTCATCAGTCTCCTGGGGGCAGCGGCTGAGACTCGGCCGCCCTGAGCGCCCACAGCCCAGGGTCTGCAGCAAACAGCTGGGAATACGACGTGCCAGACAGGGGCCAAGCCCTGAGCCCCCGGCCGATTAGGGCTCGGGGAGAGCCTTCCAGAAGAACCCACATGGGAGCTGGTCCTCGTGTCTCTCTTATCAGAGTGGGTGGTGTCACAGGGCTGCAGTGCCGGCTTCTGTGCCCTTCCAGTACTCCCCACTGCTGCCCAGTGACCCTCCTGAAGGCCCTACGCCCGCCACCTTCCAGCTTGCTACCAGCTTCCATTTCTACTCTGCTTTGGGCTGGGAGCCCAGACAACTCTAGGAACACCTCGGCGGTTTAGTTTCACTGTTTGCCATCCCCTTCCCTGACAGTCACCGCAGTCCCGAGAGGAAGACAGGCCAGGACAGCTGTGTGACTGCGCAGGTCACTTACGTTTCAGTTTTCTTATCTAAAATGGGGACAAGGACCAATGTTGCAGCCCAGGGGCTTAAGCTACTGCTTGTGATGCCTCTGCTTCTAATCCAGCTACCTGCTAATGCACCTGGGAAAGCAGCAGATGGTCCTAGTACTCGGGCCCCTGCACCCATGTGGGAGAGCTGGATGGAGTTCCAGGCTGCTGACTCCAGCCTGGCCCAGCCTCAGCCATTGTGGGAGTGAACCAGCAGATGGTAATCTGTCTCCCTCCCTGTCACTCCACCTTTCAAAGCAATCAATCAATCAATTACTAATAACTGCTTCCTAGCACTGGTGTAAGAATGACACGAGTTAATATATACAGAGTGCTTGCCACAGGCTGGCACAGAGAACCAATAATGGCATTATCAGCATGAGAGCTCACAGCCATAAGCGCGTACCATGTTCTAGACACTTCCCGAAGGGCTGTGCATGGCCTGGCTTATTGGAACCTCTGCTGTAGGCACCATTACTACAGACGAGAGCACTGACGTGCGGAGGACTGACTGGTTTCCGAGGCTTACCTAGGAAGCTGGCATTTAACTCAGCCAGTCTGGCTCCGGAGCACGCGGTAGACACTGAGGAAATGGCGGCTGTTCATGATGGACTACCCGCCACTGCCTCGTCGGCACGTCCGCTGCCAGTCCTGCACCTCAGAACACGAGGCTCCCCAGTGCCTAACACGCTGCCTGCACACCGCAGGTACTCTAAGTTACCTGTTAACGCACGGCCCAGGACCGGCACTGCGGCAGGTAAAGTGGCTGCCTACAGCACCAGCATCCTGTATGGACACTGGTTCAAGTCCCAGCTGCTCCATTTCCGATTAAGCTCCCTACTAATGAGCCTGGGAAAGCAGCAGCAGATGATCCAAGTGTTTGGGCCCTGCACCCACGTGGGAGACCCAGATGAAACTCCGGGCTCCTGGCTTTGGCCTGGCCCAGCACTGGCTGTTGTGGACACGGAGAGTGAACCAGCAGATGGAAGACCTCTCCCTCTCTGTTAACTCTTTTTTTTATTTTTTAAGATTTATTTATTTATTTGAAAGGCAGAGTTACACAGAGAGAAAGAGAGGCAGAGACAGAGACAGAGAGAGGTGTCTTCCATCCACTGGTTCACTCCCCAATTGGCAACAACTGGCAACAATGGCTGAGGCTGTGCTGATCCAAAGCCAGGAGCCAGGTGCTTTTTCCAGGTCTCCCACACGGGTGCAGGGGTCCAAACACTGGGCCATCTTCTACTGCTTTCCCAGGCCATAGCAGAAAGTCGGATCAGAAGTGGAGCACATATGGGATGCCAGCACTGCAGGGAGTGGCTTTACCCACCACGCCACAGCGCCAGCCCCTCTGTAACTCTTTCAAATAAAACAGATAAATCTCAAAACAAACAAACACACCACCGCACGGCCTGAGGCAGCGGCTCGGACCTTGGTGAGACTGTAAACGGGATGCCAGGGCAGGGCGCCCCAGGACCCTCCTCTGAGAAATCGCTGAGGACTGATTCCTGGTGCCGGGCAGAGGTGCCCTGGCTGCGACGCTGCCTCCCTCTTGGCTGGGGCCTTCCCCCCGGGGTTGAGGCTCGAAGACATTGGGGCTCTCAGAACCGGTGAAGCAGAAGGGCTTCCGGCCGGGACCAGGAACCTGGGGAGAGCTGCACGCAGAGCCGCCCAGCCCGGGAAGGCGGGGGACACTGGCTTCTCAGCTGGAGGTCTCCACAGAGCTCGTGGGCCCGGCCTGTGGAGCTGTGGAGGGGCCGCCTGCCGCCCCCAGAGCAGCTCAGCCCCCCGCCTCTCCAGCACCCCTTGGCAGCCCTCACACTGCAGCCGTCTCCCCAGACTCAGCAGGTGGCAAAGTCTGAGCCTGATGCATGCTCCTGTCTCTGCCTGAAATGCCAACGCCCTCCCCTCCCCCATCTCACGCCTTCAAATCCGGCTCCAGGCTGCCACGAAGCATCGCCGTATCACACCAGGCACTAGTGAGTCTTGCTGCACACACCTGGTCTCCGTGCCTATGGCTCCTCTCTCCCGCTAGACATGAGCAGAGACCACGTCTCCAGCACCCACTCAACGCCCACTGAGCAGCCAGCGAGCTCCCGGAACCCACCGTGACACACGGGCTGCCAGCCGCGCCTGTCAGGTCCAGGAGAAGGCGCCAGGGGACGCCTGACCCAGTGGGTGCTGTGTGCAGGACCCACTGTGGTGCCCACCTTCCAGCCCGACACACACAGGACTCAACACCAAATCGGTGTATGGGAGGAGGGAAAGCCACGGGCCCCAGCTGTCACCCTGGGGCACTGACCTGAACCAGGAGCAGCTGCCGGCTGGACAAAGGATCCGCCCCCAGACAACTGCTCCCCAGGGGGAGGGGTCAGGGTGGAGGTCTTGCCGCCCGGCGGAGGGGGAAGCAGGCTCAACCCTCCAGTGCTGGCGGGCCGGGCTCGGGGAGTCCCAGCCACTCCTTCCTTCTTCTTCATGTTCTAAAGAGAGCAGAAGCGTGTGTGTTAGTCCATTCTGCTGGAGTCCCACTGCCTCAGACAACCCATGATGGGGACAGGGGACCCCCAGGCCCCGTGTAACCCACCGGAGAGCACACCTAGCGCCTTCACTGTCAGGAGCTGTGGCCGACACAGCACGTTCTGCATCCGCCACAAACGTTTCATTTTAAAACCCAGCACCCAACTCAACTGATCACCAGGGCAGCAGAAATCAAAAATCCAACGGGTCACCATCACACCCCCTCAGAAAGGCTACAACGCGGTCAAGGAGTGACAAGGACACAGCGCAACCAGGACACTCACGTGGTGCCGGGGAGGCGTCAGCGGGTCAGACCGCTTGGAAAGCCTCCATAAAGCTCAACACAGGAACTGGACCCTGCGAGTCCATGCCAGAGACCCGAAAGCAGTGCACCCAAGACGTGAACTCCAGCCTCCCAGGAGCGCTATTTGCAACAGCCCCGAAGTGCGAGCCACCCAAGTGCCCACCGCCAGCAAAACAGGCAAGGAAGCCGAGGACAGTCTCCCTGTGGCCCGGGCTGCGAAATGAGAATGAACCCGCGACAGGGGACAGGACAGGCGGCTCCCACAGTGCTACACCGGCTGAGAGAAAAAACTGCACTCAAGGGTACGAAGTGCACAACTCAGCTCATGAAGGTTAAGAACACACTGTGGCCGGCGCCGCGGCTCACTAGGCTAATCCTCCGCCTAGCGGCGCCGGCACACCGGGTTCTAGTCCCGGTCGGGCCGCCGGATTCTGTCCCGGTTGCCCCTCTTCCAAGCCAGCCCTCTGCTGTGGCCAGGGAGTGCAATGGAGGATGGCCCAGGTGCTTGGGCCCTGCACCCCATGGGAGACCAGGAAAAGCACCTGGCTCCTGGCTCCTGCCATTGGATCAGCGCGGTGCGCCGGCCGCAGCGCGCCGGCCGCGGCGGCCATTGGAGGGTGAACCAACGGCAAAGGAAGAAGGAAGACCTTTCTCTCTGTCTCTCTCTCTCACTGTCCACTCTGCCTGTCAAAAAAAAAAAAAAAAAAAAAAAAAAAGAACACACTGTGGTGCCGTAGATTAATGCCCTGGCCTGCAGCGCCGGCATCCCGTATGAGCACCGGTTCTAGTCCCGGCTGCCCCACTTCCGATCCAGCTCCCTGCTATGGCCTGGGAAAGCAGCAGCAGCAGACGGCCAAGTGTGTGGGAGACCCAGAAGCAGCTCCTGGTCTCTGGCTCTGGATCAGCTCAGCTCCGGCCACTGCGGCCATCTGGGGAGTGAACCAGCGGATGGAAGACCTCTCCCTGTCTCTCCCTCTCTGTAACTCTTTCAAATAAATAAATCTTTTTTAAAAATAAAGACCCCAGGAAGTGCAGAGCACTGGAAGCCAGGCCGTGGTTGCTCGGGCAGGCAGTGATGGGGGGCGGGGGGGGGGGGTGTTTCTGGAGTGGAGACAAGCTTCTGTGTCTGGACCCGGGAGTGAGCGGCCAGGTCGCTAAGTGCAGGTTTTTGGGATTCACTGAATTCTGCATTTAACATGTGTGCATTTTTAAATATGCTTATTATACGTCAACAAAATGTTAACCACACACACACACACACACACACGCGCGCGCACGCGAGACTGAGCACCGAGGCAGAGCCGGGAAGCAGCGCCGGTTGCAGGGCTGAAGGTGATGTCACCGTGAGGACAGCAGCAGCTCGACCAAACGTTAAGACAGCCCTGGAGTCCAAGGACCGCACGGAGCTGGGGTGGAGGCGCCCGGCCCAGGCAAGTGCCCTCCCTCCTCCAGGCTTCGACCTGCTTGCCTTTGCGAGCAGAGGGAAGGACGTTCAATTCAACGAGAAATGCCTCAGAACACTACCTGGCCCACAGCTGCTGCTCAGTAAGTGTTAGTTTCCGCCAAGCAAGAGAAAGAATCACATCCCAACCAGTCCAGGGGCTGGCCCTCGCTCTCCTAAGGGCCAGCGGCCAACTGCAAAGGTCCCAAGTCACCACCAGCAGGAAGCAGAAAAGAGGAGAGAGAGACGGTAAGTAAAGAAAAGCATCATTTTTGAGTTGCAAAATCTCTTCAAAAAAAAAACCACCAGTTCCATTTGGTCCTCGGTCCCCACACATCCTGACTGCCAACTCCATCTCCCCCGGACCCCTGCAGCCAAGGAAGGCCAAGCCTGGCGCCCCAGCCCAGGCCTGCGTTCCCTATTCAACGGCGTCACGCAACGCCAGCTGCGGAGTGGCTCAGAAGACACAGGGAGCCCGGACAGCACCAGCAGAGGCCGCCCTGGCTCCCCGCGCCCACCCCTCGCCTTCCTGCCTGGCTCCTTTCCTCAAGGCACCAGGCCAAGACGCAGCTTCCGCTGAGCACGCTGACCCCTCCTGACCCCCTCCAACAGCCAGGCAGAACCCCAGGTCCACTAGTTGGGGGCTGATGCGCTTTCTCAACTCAGAAGCTCTGCCCAGACCACCCTTTGAGCCCTCTTCTCGTGCCAACAGGTTGCTTCTTCCAGGAAGCCTTCCTTGGTTGCCCAAATTACAGCTGTGTGTGCTTCCTCTGGTAAGGGAACTCTTGGGCCACGACATGATCGCGTTCACTGCCCATCTCAGCTGAGCTGTGAGCTCCGTGAGGGCGGAGCCTCTTCTTCAGCCTTGGTGTAAACCGAGCACAATGCACCCAACTCAATCAATGCTTGCAGTGGAACTGCGGGAACAGTGACGGCCCCTGGGCTGGGCGGCCACGCGCATCACGTGGCCAAGGCCAAGGCAGCCAAGCTAGGGCAGGACTCACTGCAATGTTGAGCTTGATGGTCTGACCCTCCTTGAAGCCCAGGTCCAATTTGGGACCCTGGTCGGGGTTCTGGGCTTGCTTCGCAAATTCCCACTGCTGCTTCACCCACCTGGAGAGAGAAGAGAAGAGACGGTGAGAAGCGAGCGCCCAGCGGCCCCGCGCTCCCGCCCCAGCTCACTGCCGCCCGCGGTCAGCCCGGGAGGCGCTGGGGCTGCAGGAGCACAGAGCGCGCAGGCTGCGGCGTCCGGCCCGACTCCAGATCCTGGCTCTGACCTCACAGGGCGGCACCCGAGCAGCTTCCTCCCACTCTACAGGCGCTAAAGATTGCTGAGATTCGGACGAGACGCGGCCCGTACCCGCCGCTAACACCGACCTCCAGGAAGTTCGAGAACTGGCCCCCACCTCCCTAGCAACACTGAAGTTCTCAGCTGGAATAAGCAGCAAGACACGGTCCCCACGCATCTCTGAGTGCTCATCCTGTAGGCGGCGAGCAGAGACAGGCGCCACAGAGGCCTTCCCCTCGGCACAGCGCCACCCAGCAGCCACCAGGACTGGCGGCACCAGCGGGGGACAGCCCCGCAGATGGCAGAGGAGCACTCTCCGGCCCTTTCAGCTTCGACACGGACACCACGGTGCCCAGCGCCACTCATTACATCACGGAGCAGCAGGGCCAGGGCGCGCACGGGGCCTGTCGAGGCCTCTGGCGGCTCTGGGGCCTGTTAAGGGAGGAGTCTGACACCCTGAAGACCGGGCCGGCTGTCTGGGACAGAACAGAGTGGCCTCCGGAAAGCAGCCACCTTCACAGCGGAGATGAGGCCCGGCAGAGCGGAGGGGAGTTTCCCCAGGCTCTGCCAGCAGGCAAATCACTCACGGCCACTCGGCACCCCAACCCGGGCTGCGGCTCTGTCGCGGAAACAGGGAGGAGGCAGGAGCACGTTTCCGGGAGCCACTCACTTGAAATGGTCCTGCAGCGCGACGTTGAAGTCAAAGGCATCGCCTCGGTCCCCGAAGCCAATTCCAATAAACGCGCGTCGCCCTGGGGGACAGCACTCGCTTAACCCTGCTTTCCAGGGGCGGAGCCAACCCTCCGGAAAAGGGGGCACCAGACCCGCACGTACCGTTTCCGTCTTCAACGCGGATAACGAAGTACCTGCTGGAATCGGTCACGCTCTCTACGGCTGTGCCAGGAAACTGATCCACTGGTGCCTGAGCGAACAGCTCCCCTGCAAGCACAAGTCAGGAGAGCCCTGAGCGCCCGCCCAGCCTGGGCTCCCGGCACACGCCGAGCCCCGAGCGCCCGCCCAGCCTGGGCTCCCGGCACACGGCCGAGCCCCGAGCGCCCGCCCAGCCTGGGCTCCCGGCACACGCCGAGCCCCGAGCGCCCGCCCAGCCTGGGCTCCCAGCACACGGCCGAGCCCTGAGCGCCCGCCCAGCCTGGGCTCCCGGCACACGGCCGAGCCCCGAGCACCCACCCAGCCCGGTGCTCCCAGCACACAATCGGGCCTTGTTCCCAAAAGGTATCTGCAACAGGCCAAGGCTGACGGGTGCACCTTACTCGGGGATACAGACTAAATCCATTCTCACCGAAGGGAAGACACAGAACTCTGGGGGCTTGTTTGTTTCACTACTTATTGTCATTGAAAGGGAGAGGGAGACAGATGTGGAGCGAGACCTGCATCTGCTGGTTCACTCCTCGAATGCCTACAGCGGCCAGAGGTAGGTCAGGCCAACGCCAGGGGCTGGGAACGCAGTCTTCCGCGCAGGTGCCCGGGGCCCGAGGACTCGCGCCATCACCGGCCGCCTCTCAGGAAGCTGGCTCAGAAGCAGAGCAGCCGGGACTCACACCCGGCAATCCAATACGGGATGAGGACGTCCCGAGCAGCGGATCACCACGGCATGGAATGCCCAGGGCGGCGAGGAGAGGTTTACGTCAGACGGCCAACAGGTCACATCCAGGCCGCCGTGCTAGCATCCGTCTCAGAATCACCTCACAGGCAAGACAACCCAGACTTCTGGCTTTTCTTACAAGTAAAAGCTCCATCAGTGCTGGCCCTCCATTCTTGAGAGTAACGGGCTGGAGCTGCTACCCACCTGGCCCATCTGGTTCCCACGTTTACGCGACCTGCCTGAACCCCCAGGGCCCTGAGCCCCTGGACTGGGGGTGTGTCACACCTTCAGAAAAGGCTGAGATGCGAGGTAGGACCGGCAGAGGGGCGAGGAACCGTGTGGAAAGGAGGAAGGCTCTGAAGCAGGCTGATGGAGTCCCCCAGACAGGGCACAGGTGTGACGGGTTTGAAAGGGGCCCGGTGCCAGGCGCCCCTCGGCACAGCCCCAGCAGTGTGGCAGTGTCCACGCTGAGTATGGAGCCTGGGACTGCACGAGCCCTGGGGCTGTGAGGCCACCCCGTAACCAAGCTGAACTGAATCGACGCCAGTGAGCCGAGTCTGCAGCCCCTTGTCAACCGCTCTGCCCCGTTTTGTACCCTGGGGCCCAGCCCACCCGGACCCTTCCAGCCTCGTCTCTCCCGGGTGACTCTGCTCCTCCTCCTCCTGGCAAGGAACACCTGCAGCCATGTTTCACTGCTGTAACCCAGGAGGTGCGGACATCTGGCAGAAGCCAGGGAGCTGCTGGGGGCCACCTGGACTCGGTAGCCTCTGCTACACAGGCTCGCCCAGCTCCAGCTGTCAGCGGGACAGAGGCTGAGAACTGGCCGAGAGTGACCCGCTCACTACCAACTAGGAGACGGAGATGACCGTGACCCGCAGCTGTGAGCACCTCAGGGTGGGCCTTAGGTGACACTCAGCCCTAAGCAGTGTTTGTGGCATTAGGCAGCCATGGTCCCAAAGTTTCCCAAGGAACACTGCCATCCCCTGTGACACTCCCCGGAACACCCGGCAAGTCTCTGGACACTGCCATCCCCTGTGACACCCCGGGACACCCCGGCAAGTCTCTGGTCACTGCCATCCCCTGTGACACCCCGGGACACCCAGCAAGTCTCTGGTCACTGCCATCCCCTGTGACGCTCCCCGGGACACCCCGCCAAGTCTCTGGTCACTGCCATCCCCTGTGACGCTCCCCGGGACACCCCGCCAAGTCTCTGGTCACTGCCATCCCCTGTGACACCCCGGGACACCCGGCAAGTCTCTGGTCACTGCCATCCCCTGTGACGCTCCCCGGGACACCCCGCCAAGTCTCTGGTCACTGCCATCCCCTGTGACGCTCCCCGGGACACCCCGCCAAGTCTCTGGTCACTGCCATCCCCTGTGACGCTCCCCGGGACACCCCGCCAAGTCTCTGGTCACTGCCATCCCCTGTGACGCTCCCCGGGACACCCCGCCAAGTCTCTGGTCACTGCCATCCCCTGTGACACTCCCCGGGACACCCCGGCAGTCTCTGGTCACTGCCATCCCCTGTGACGCTCCCCGGGACACCCGGCAAGTCTCTGGTCACTGCCATCCCCTGTGACACTCCCCGGGACACCCTGGCAAGTCTCTGGTCACTGCCATCCCGTGACGCTCCCCGGGACACCCCGGCAAGTCTCTGGTCACTGCCATCCCCTGTGACACCCCGGGACACCCGGCAAGTCTCTGGTCACTGCCATCCCGTGACGCTCCCCGGGACACCCCAGCAAGTCTCTGGTCACTGCCATCCCCTGTGACGCTCCCCGGGACACCCCGGCAGTCTCTGGTCACTGCCATCCCCTGTGACGCTCCCCGGGACACCCCGGCAGTCTCTGGTCACTGCCATCCCCTGTGACACCCCGGGACACCCGGCAAGTCTCTGGTCAGAGTTCTCCGGCGTAGCCACGGAGCTGCCTCTTCAGACTCGTGTGTCGCAACACTCACGCGTTCTACCCCAGAAGCACAAGTCCCTGCTCCAGGCCACCTGCAGTCCATAAGCCAACTGGAACGGCATCTGCTCACCCCGTTTCCCACCCCCTTGTGGAAGAGGGACTAAAGGGATCTCCACGGCCACTAAAAGGAGGCCAAGGCTGCAGCGGTCACGTGGCCTGCCCAAGCTTTGCCAGCTGAGAAACAAGGGCAGCCAGTTCTGCCTCTCAATCTCTGTGCTTCCTTTTGCTCCACAAAGGAGAACCTCTACACGTTAGGAAAAATAAAGGACTGGGCCGGCGCGTGGCTCACTTGGTTAATCCTCCGCCTGCAGTGCCGGCATCCCATATGGGCGCCGGGTTCTGTCCCAGCTGTTCCTCTTCCAGTCCAGCTCTCTGCTGTGGCCCAGGAGGGAAGTGGAGGATGGCCAAGTGCTTGGGCCCTGCACCCGTGTGGGAGACCAGGAGGAAGCACCTGGCTCCTGACTTCGGATCGACATAGTTCTGGCCATAGTGTCCATTTGGGGAGTGAACCAACAGAAGGAAGACCTTTCTCTCTGTCTCTCTTTCTCACTATCTAACTCTATCTGTCAAGTAAATAAAAAAAGAACAAGAAAAAGGAAGGCCCAAGTGCAGCGCGGCCTCTCACTGACCGGGCGCCATCCCTATCTCCACGCCCAGTCTCGGGCTGGGATGGCTCCAGGCAGGTGCCTCCAAAGCCCACCAAAGGCCACAGTGTGCGACGCTCAGAGAGGATTCCCCAGCAGCTGCAGCCACCAGCCGCCAGCCGCCGCCTCGCAGCCATTCCCAGCTCCCTGTTACCGGGCGTGGTCAGCACAGAGCCGTCGCCTTCACCCCACTCTGCTCCAGCGCTTCCTGCTGGGACCCCCTGCAGGTCTCCGGGGGCTTCACAGGGCAGAGTGGGGGATGCAGGCAGGCCCCGGGGCTCCGACCTCCGAGCAGCCTGTCCAGGCCTGGGCTGCTGTTCTGTGAAGCGGGGCGGGCGCCTCAGCCCAGGGCCGTACCTGAGGTCCTGTCCTCCAGCTTGATGTAGGCCACCTGCCCCTTGGCAGTGACCCGCAGCCGGCCGCTCCAGGACGGCTGGTCCAGTTGCCACTCCGCGGCCCTGCGGGGACAAAAACCACCGAGCCTCAGCCAGGCGCTCCTGCTCCTCCCTCCACCATGGGGACGGGAACGGAAGGGGCTTCTTCCCGGGCAGGCTCTGCAGGCCACATAGCCGCCCGCGCCGCACGGCCAAGGCCAGCGGGCTGTGTCGCTGTTCCCAAGTACTTTAACTCTTTTCTCCAGAGTGTGGCTGTAGTCCAATAAAACTGTCCAGAGAGACACCCGTCTTCAGAATCTCCCGCGGCCACTTCAAAAGCAGAAACTTCGAGCGCTGGGCCGTGCCCACCCGTTCCAGACCACAGCGGCCTCGTCTGCAGGGGGTTTCCTCCAGTTCCCTTTCTGTGGAGGAAGCTGCCGCGGGCACCGCGGCCTCTGCCCAGGCCCTCTGGTCCGTGTGGAACCATGGAGACCTTCCCAGAGGAAGCGCACTCAGGGGAGCGGCCACCAGTAGACAAAGGGAGAGCAGGGGCTGGCGCCCAGGAGCACGCTCCCAGGAAGCCCCGCGCCCTCGGAGACGGCCTCTGTACAAGCAGGTGGGCCAAGCAGCCGCTCAGTAAGACCCCCGAACACCCAGGGCCGTGGGCGTGCCCAGGAAGTCCCTCCGCACCCTGGGTGAGCTGTTCCGGGGCTGTGCCCACACCCACTGTCGGTCTGCAAGTCAGCGGCCACAGTTTCAGTTCCTCATCGCGGGGCTGAAGAGGGCTCCAAGGCTGCCATAGGGGACAGCAGCCTCCTCTGCGCCAGCCCAGCCAGCCCGACGCTCGCTCGTCTCGCTCTCGGGGGGGACTCAACAGGCCGGAGGGGCTGGACGGGCTTCCCTGGTCTGTGGCCCATCGCCACCCTGATTTCAGAGAGCAAACGTGCGCTTGTCATTGTCGCTTCCACACTAGCTTAAAATCACAGCACGGAAACAGTACGTGTCGAAATCGGCTACTACGAGCGCGTGCAAACACAACGGGAAACGGAAGGAGAGACCAGGCGTGTGGACGCCCGGACCCCCGAGCCACGGGGCGCACGCTGCCCTCGGGAGCCAGCCCCTCGCCCCACTCACTGGCACGAAACAGCCAGGGGCCAGGCTGGCTGCTACTGCAGATCTTTCTTCTTCTAACATTTCTCGGCTTGTTCTGCTCGGGTACACGCGAGGGAACAAAATGCACACAGTACGAGAGGGTGCACGGCCAAAGCCCGGTTCTCCCAGTCCGGGTTCCCTTCCAGACGCTGGAGACACTGCAAGCCCATGGGTCTCCGGGGACGGCTGCGCGCCACACGTGCGGGTGGGCCCCCTCCAAACGCCACAGGCTGGGACCAGCGGTGGCAGGGGTAGCGAGGGGGTCCCTGGGCTTTAGTGTGCAGCTCCCGAGGACCGGTCCTCTCGGCTGGCCCCGGGCTCCCTCCCCTCCCCCTGGCGGCTCCCGACACGGCCAGGCCTCGTCCCCGCGTAAGGCGCTTCTAGGACGTCTCTGCCGCCGCCGGCGAGCGTTCCGAGAGAAAGATCTGTGATACGCCCACCCCGACCGAGGTCGGGGTACTCGGCCGTCCCCCGGGGTCCCCCAGCGCTAGACGCGACTTGAACGCCTTCCCCGCCGCGTCCCGCGGAGACGGCCGAAACTCTGCGTCCCCTCCCTGCTCCGGCCTCAAGCTGGAAGAAGCCGCGGCTTTCCGTCCCCCCTCGACCCTACAGCGGCCAGGGCCGTCCTCGGCTCCCGCAGTGGGTGTGTCGGGGCGGCAAGGAAGGGGTCAACGCGGGACTAGCCAGGCCCGGCGGCGGCAGGTCACCTGTAGCCACGGTTGGTGGCCCGCGGCGGAATGCGGTAGACGTGGACCTCCGGCTTGACACACAGCACAGACTCGTACTCGTTCTCGTCCATCTCGCCGTCCGGAGCCCGCCGGACTTCCGGCTCCTTCCCCGCTACCCGCGCGGGACCGGAAGCGGCGCGACTCTATGCCCGAGCTCCGGCTAGAGCGGCAGTCGCGGGCTTCCGCTCCGCCTCGCCCGTGCGCCCTCTGCTGGAGACATGCGGCGAGGGCCGCCAGGCGAGGATGGCCAGGGACCAGGGCCTCCCCAGGCCCCGGGGCAGCCCAGCGGGCTTCAGTAGGGCGGCCGTCGTGACTTCGGGTCTGCTTGGCTGTGGATCACCCCCATCGCCTGGCCCCTCACGCGTGGGCCCAGCTGGCTCCTCCCCTGCGTGGGTGTCCCCTGTCAGGCTCGCCGAGGCGGCTTCTAGAAAGATCTCCCCTGCCCCCCCCAAGCCCGGGAGGCCGAACCCACTTGTGTGCCCGCGGCCCCTTGTGGTCTGGTTACTGAGGTAACCTAAACGGAATGCCGAGGGTTAAGCTGTGGCGGGCCGCCCGCACCCTGCTTAGGCACCTGGGAGGCAGGGGTGCGGCCCAGCCCCTGGGGGCCCTGCCACCTGGGTGGGACCTGGCGGAGCTCTCGTCTCTGGCTTTCGCCTGGTCCAGGCCTGGCTGTTGGAGTTGCGTCCCCTCGGCGGCTAAAACAGAATATCGCCAAAACCAGTGACAGGCGAAGCAAGGCGACCCACGGCCCCCAGTGGCGTTACACAGCCTTTTATAGTTTTCTGTCCACTGGGGCTCCCGATTTCCAACCCCTGGTGTGGGGGTATTGTGTGGCTGTGAGTGCCTGAGTGCGTGTGGCTGTGTGTGACTGTGTGTGTACGTGAGTGTGTGTGTGACTGTGAGTGTGTGTGACAGTGTGTGTGAGTGCGCGTGTGTGGCTGTGTGTGTGACAGTGTGTGTGACTGAGTACGTGAGTGTGTGTGACTGTGTGTGTACATGAGTGTGTGTGTGAGTGCGCGTGTGTGGCTGTGTGTGTGACTGTATGTGTATGTATGTGAGCGTGTGTGGCTGTGTGTGACTGTGTGTGTGTACATGAGTGTGTGTGAGTGTGCATGACAGTGTGTGACTGTGAGTGTGTGTGGCTGTGTGTGACTGTGTGTGTATGTGAATGTGTGTGTGACAGTGCGTGTGACTATGAGTGCGTGTGTGTATGTATGTGAGCGTGTGTGGCTGTGTGGGACTGTGTGTACGTTTGTGTGTGAGTGTGCGTGACAGTGTGTGACTGAGTGCATGTGTGTGTGACTGTGTGTGTGACTGTGAGTGCGTGTGTGTATGTATGTGAGCGTGTGTGGCTGTGTGTGGCTGTGTGTGTACATGAGTGTGTGTGTGTGAGTGTGCGTGACAGTGTGTGGCTGTGAGTGTGTGTGTGTGTGGCTGTGTGACTGTGAGTGTGTGAGTGTGAGTGTGTGATCAAATGGCCACAGTCCCGGGCTAAGCAGGCTGAGGACAGCTTCCAGGGTTTCTCTCCCGTGTCCCGGCTCCTTGTGTCAGTGTGTGGGGGGAGAACGAGGCGTCTCTTGGAGCTCATGGGCCCACTGAGTCAGACTTCAGCGGGAAGACTCCCGAGGACCCGCTCTTAGGGGTGCGACTTTGGGGCGATGGCTCGCAGGCAGCCCCCTCTCCAACTCCGACAGTGTTGGACCTCACCGTGTGGCTGCCACGGGTGGGACAGCTTCCTTCCCGTGGGCCACCCGGAATCCTCACTCTGCCGGGGCAGCCAGGTCTCACCACTCTCAGTTCCACTCAGGCTAACGGAGCCGGCGTAGAGTCCCTACCACGTGCCGGGGCCCCTGAGGAGGCTCGGCCAGCTCCGCCTTCGTGGAGTTCACAGACGCGGGGAGCAGGGAAAATCCGCCATTGAAACGCCCGGTGAGAAGGGCTAAGCAGCAGCAAGCCGGGGCCAGCACTGTCTGCAGCGGGTTAAGCCACCACCCGGGGCCACAGCCGTTCCCATACGAGCGCAGGTGGAGTCCCAGCTGCTCTGCTTCTGGTCCCGCTCCCTGCCCGTGTTCCTGGGAAGGCAGCAGACGATGGCCCCAGTGTTTTAGCCCTTGCCACCCGCGTGGGAGACTCGGATGGAATCCCAGGCTCCTGGCTTTGGCCTGGTCCAGCCCCAGTCATTGCAGCCAAGTGGGGAGTGAACCATGAAGTGAAAGATTCTCTCTCTCTCTCTCTCTCTCTGTCTCTCTCTCTGTCTCTGTAACTCTGCCTTTCAAATAAATAAACCTTTAAAAAGAAAAGACAAAGTACAAGCAGCAGCAAGCCCACAGTGAGCTGTGGGAGCAGAGACTGGTGCTGGTCCGGGGGCTGGCAGGGAGGGCTCTCAGAGGTTACCCGGGCACTGCCCCTGTGAGGTCGGCAGGGCACCGATTGTTGTCCTCATTGTGTGATGAGGGTGGCTGCGGCAGTGACAAGCCTATCCCGGAGCTGGAGGGGGCCAGACGGCCCCTTGCCTGATTCTCCACCCCTAGCTGGACAGTGCGAGAAGGCATTTCTAAACCCCTGTCGCTGACACGAGCTAGGCCTGTTGTTCTCGCAGCGTAACTACCGGGGCCAAACGCAGTCAGCGCAGCCCGGCGGGCAGCCTGGAGGCTCAGGTCCAGCCTGTCCTGTGTGCAGGAGGTGAGAGGGTGCGACGTCTCTCCGTGCTTTGTGTAGCTGCTGGCCGGTAGGCCACAGCCAAGGTGGGCGTCCCATGTGAGCAAGCTTCCCTGGCAGCCTCCAGAAATGCAAGTCACTTACCTTTCTCTGCTGTGCTTTGCTGCCATCATAGAAATATTTTTTTAATTTTTTTTTTATTTTTTGACAGGCAGAGTGGACAGTGAGAGAGAGAGACAGAGAGAAAGGTCTTCCTTTGCCGTTGGTTCACCCTCCAATGGCCGCCGCGGCCAGCGTGCTGCGGCCGGCGCACCGCGCTGATCCGATGGCAGGAGCCAGGAGCCAGGTGCTTTTCCTGGTCTCCCATGGGGTGCAGGGCCCAAGCACCTGGGCCATCCTCCACTGCACTCCCTGGCCACAGCAGAGAGCTGGCCTGGAAGAGGGGCAACCGGGACAGAATCCGGCGCCCCAACCGGGACTAGAACCCGGTGTGCCAGCGCCCTAGGCAGAGGATTAGCCTAGTGAGCCGCGGTGCCGGCCTATAGAAATATTTTTAAGATTTATTTATTTATTTGACAGAATTACAGAGAGACAAGGAGAGACAGAGAGAGATCTTCCATCCACTGGTTCACTCCCCAAATGGTTGCAAGTGGCTGGGGATGGGCCAGGCCAAAGCCAGGTGCCAGGAGCTTCTCCCTGGTTTCCCACATGGGTGCAGGGACCCAAGGTCCTGGGCCATCTTCCACTGCCTTCCCAGGCCATAGCTGGATCAGAAGTGGAGCAGTGAGGACTTGAACCAGTGCCCATGTGGGATGCTGACACTGCAGATGATGGCTTAACCTGCTATGCCACAGGACCAACCCCCCCCCCCCGAAATTTTTTTTTAAAGGAAGAGGAGAGAGAGAGAGAGAGAGAGAGAGAGAGAGAGAATCTCCCATCCATTAGTTCACTTCCCAAAGCTGGGAACCAGGAATGCAATCCAGGTCTTGCATGTGGGTGGCAGGGACCCACCTACTTGAGCCATCACCTCCTGCCTCCCAGGGTTCCTGTTAGCAGAAAGCCAGATGTGGAGCAGAGCCTGGACTTGAACCCGGGCACTCCCATACGCAGTCATTCCCAAGTGGCAGCTTCACCACTGCACCACCCGCCCGTCGCCGGCATAGCCGCTTGGAGACAAGCTTCCCACTCCTCAGCTGAGGCACTCTGTACCGATGCAGCTCTCTGGTGTGGCCTGGGAAAGCAGTGGAGGATGGCCCAAGTGTTTGGGCCCCTGCACCCATGTGGGAGACCTGGAAGAAGCTCCTGGCTCCTGGCTTTGGATCAGCTCAGCTCCAGCCATTGCAGCCATCTGGGGAGTGAACCAGTGGATGGAAGACCTCTCTCTCTGCCTCTGCCTCTACGTAACTGCATTTTAAATAAAATAAAATCTTTTTTAAAAAAGAATCATAGGCCTAAATGTTAGAGTTAAAACTGTACAATGCTTAGAATAAAATATAGGCATAAATCTTCAGGATATTGGATTTGTATTATAATAAAGAATCTAATGGGTTCCTAGATATGACACATTAAAAAAATTTGTTTATTTGGAAGGTGTAGTTACAGAGACGGAGAGAGGCAGAGACAGAGAGAGAGAGAGAGAGAGAGAGAGAGAGAGAGAGGTCCTCAGTCCACTGGTTCACTACCCAAATGGCTGCAATGGCCAGGGCTGGGCCAAATGGAAGCCAGGAGTCAGGAGTTTCATCTGAGTCTTTTACGTGGGTATAGATGCCCAAGCACTTGGGCCATCTTCTGCTGCCTTCCCAGGCACATTAGCAGGAAGCTGGTTCAGAAGTGGAACAGCTGGGACTCGAACGGGTGCCCATGTGGGGTGCCAGCATCACAGGCAGTGGCTTAACCCACTGCACCCAGCACAGGCCCGCCTTGAGATGACAGCCTGTGACGCCAGCGTCCAGTATGGGCGGGCACTGGTGCGTGTCCTGGCTGCTCCACCAATCCAGCTCCCCACTGATGACCCTGGAAAAGCAGCCTTTGGGGCTGTTTGGTGATGATCCAGAGCCTGGAAGATTCTCTCTTTCTCTCATTCTTTCTCTAATTCTGCCTTTTAACTTGATAAATCAATCTTTACAAAATAAAGAGGCAAATGGGACTTCAACAAAATTAAAATATTTTTGTACTTCAAGAGAAAAAATTGAATATACAGTTCACAGAAGGAAAACTTTGGAAATGCTATATATGATAAGGGACTCATATCTAGGATTTACAAAGAGCACACAATAGGGAAAAACAATATAAATGAACAAAAGTTCTGAATAGCCATTTACAAATGACCATCTACAAATATGATATGCAAAGTAGCTACAGGCCGGCCAGCCGGCACGTGGAAAGGTGGGTAACATCATCAGCCAAGAGGGAAACGCAAGTCCAAGTCACTTCTGTGTAACACTTCACGGCCACACCGCTGGGATGGCTGGGATAAGGGACAGGCAGGAGTTATTAAGCATTTGAGCGGATGTGGAGAACTTGGCTCGGATGTGCAGTGACGCAGCCCTGTGGGAAACAGCCGGGCCACTCCCGAAGTGGCTGAACAGTTAGCGCGTGACCCAGAGGTGCCGCCCCCAGGGATCTGCTCACAAACAGTGACGACACGTTCCCATATAGAAGTGCACGGGAGCGCTCTCTCAGAGCCACGCCGTTCATAATGGCGTCTGTCCACTGAGGATGGGTAACGAAGCTTGACTTGTCCCTACAGTGGCACAGCACGGAGCGTGCAGAGAGAGAGAGAGAGAAGTGCTGGTACACGCTGCCGCGTGGGTGAGCTTTGAAATCAGCCCACGAAGCGAAAGAAGGCAGTTGCCAGACCACGCGTTGTGGCCTCCACTTCTGTTGAATGACTGGATGGAGAGAGTGGATTCACTTCTGCGAGGCTGGGGGCGGAGCAGCAAGACGGGGGCGGGGTGAGGAGCAGGGGTGCGGGACTTCCCTTTGGAGTGATAAAAATGTTCTGAAGCTGTGGTGGTGGTTGTGAGACTGTAAATACAACACTGATGATGTTACACTTTGAATGGGAGAACTGTGTGGGGTGTGAAAGATGGGGGGACCTTTGCCACCTCTTCCCCCAATTCTCCCCTTGGGTTCCGAGCCTCTCCCTTGATGTCCATAAATTCTGGTGGTTGACAAGTTGCAGAGGGGGGCCCTCCCCTTGTTATCTGTAAATTCTCACAGAATTTACAGTTACGAGGGGGCTGGGCCTCCCGGGGGCTCTGTCCCCTTCCAGCACAGTTTGTGGAATATTGGGGCCCGAGAGCTCCGAGGTGGAGACAGAGGACAATGGGGGGCGTGTGTGAGGTGTCCTGGGGGACACTGTCCCCAGATGGGTCATCGCCCCAATACAGGAAGGCTCAGAGGCTGGGGGAATGGTCAGGCGAACCCTCGGGAGAGAGAGGCCGGGGAGAAGAGAGGAACTCCAGCGGAAGAGACAGGGACTTGGCCACGGCCCGGAGGAGTCCCAAGTGAGAGCTTGGGTCCTTCGGGGGGGCTGGAGCTGCACCTGGGGCAGGGGGCAGGGCCAGCTAGGAGCTGAGGTTTTATTTCCATTGAGGGGGCTCGGGTGTAACAACAGGAAGTACCCACAGGGTAAGAGGAGGAAGTAGGGTTTGGCGTCAGCAGCTGTGAGGGAGGCCTTGAGCCGTGGAGCCCCTTTGCATCCCTAGGGCCCGACGGGCTGTCTGGCACCGGCACGTGGCCTCAGTCGTCAAATGAAAAAGACTTAGACTTCTTGACAGGCAAGATGATACCAAGAGATAAACAGTCTGGGGTGTCAGGCCTGGGTTTTGTTTTGTTTTATTATTTTTTTATTTTTATTTTTTGACAGGCAGAGTGGACAGTGAGAGAGAGAGAGATGGAGAGAAAGGTCTTCCTTTGCTGTTGGTTCACCCCCCAATGGCCGCTGCAGCCGGTGCATCATGCTGATCCAAAGCCAGGAGCCAGGTGCTTCTCCTGCTCTCCCATGCAGGTGCAGGGCCCAAGCACTTGGGCCATCCTCCACTGCACTCCCTGGCACAGCAGAGAGCTGGCCTGGAAGAGGGGCAACCGGGACAGAATCCGGTGCCCCGACCGGGACTAGAACCCAGTGTGCCGGCGCCGCAAGGTGGAGGATTAGCCTACTAAGCCGCGGCGCTGGCCTGTTTTATTTTATTTTTAAGATTTATTTATTTGAAAGGCAGAGTTAAGAGAGAGAAAGAGATTTTCCATCTGCTGGTTCATTCCCAAAAGGCCGCAATAGGTGGGGCTTGGCCAGGCCGAAGCCAGGAGCCCCGAACTCCAGCTGGGCTCCATCCATTAGCAGGGAGCTGGATTGGAAGCTGAGCAACTAGGACTTGAACAGGTCACAACGTGGGACTTTTACTTTTATTTTATTGTTAATTTTTTTAAAAAGATTTATTCATGTTTATTTGAAAGTCAGAGTTACACACAGAGAGAAGGAGAAGCAGAGAGAAAGAGAGAGAGAGAAAGAGAGAGAGAGAGAGAGAGAGGTCTTCCATCTGCTGGTTCACTCCCCAAATGGCTGCAATGGCTGGAGCTGGGCCGGTCTGAAACCAGGAGCCAGGAGCTTCTTCCGGGTCTCCCACGTGGGTGCAGGGGCCCAAGCACTTGGGCCATCCTCCACTGCCTTCCCAGGCACATTAGCAGGAAGCTTGAACTCAAACTGGCACCCCTATGCGATGCTGGCATGGCAGGTGGTGACTTCCCCAGCCGCGCCACAATGCCGGCCCCGCCTTTATTTATTTATTTTTAAATTAATTAACTTGGAGCCCAGCATTGTGGCACAACAGTTGAAACCACTGCTTGCAACACCAGCATCCTACATTGGAATGTTGGTTCAGGTCCTGGCTGCTCCACTTCTGATCCAGCTCCCACCTAATGAGCCAGGAAAGGCAGCAGAAGACGGCCCAAGTGCTTGGGCCCCTGCACCCATGTGGGAGACCTGGAGGAAGCTCCTGGCTCCTGGCTTCAGCCTGGCCCAGCCTCCGCTGTTGGGGCATTTGGGGAGTGAACCAGTGGATGGAAGATCTCTCTCTCTCTCTCTCTCTCTCTCTCTCTCTTTCTGACATTCCAAATTTCAAATAAATATATAAATTTTTTAAAAAAATTTATTTTCGGGCCGGCGCCGCGGCTCACTAGGCTAATCCTCCGCCTAGTGGCGCTGGCACACCGGGTTCTAGTCCCGGTCGGGGCGCCGGATTCTGTCCCAGTTGCCCCTCTTCCAGGCCAGCTCTCTGCTGTGGCCAGGGAGTGCAGTGGAGGATGGCCCAAGTCCTTGGGCCCTGCACCCCATGGGAGACCAGGAAAAGCACCTAGCTCCTGTCATCAGATCAGCGCAGTGCGCCGGCCGCGGCGGCCATTGGAGGGTGAACCATCGGACAAAGGAAGACCTTTCTCTCTGTCTCTCTCTCTCACTGTCCACTCTGCCTGTCAAAAAAAAAAAATTATTTTCATTTTATTTGAAAGGCAGAGAGACAGAGATCATCCATCTGCTGATTTGTTCCCCAAATGCCTGCCATAGACAGGGCTAGGCCAGGCCAAAGCCAGGAGCCCAGAACTCAGTCCAGCTCTCCAACGGGTGGTAGTGATGTGCATACCTGAGTCATTGTCTGCTGCCTCCCGGGGTCTGTATGAGCAGGAAGCTGGATCCGAAGTAGAATGCCCTGGTGCCAGTGCTGTGGCCTAGCAAGTTAGGACACTGCCTGCGACGCCGGCTTCCTGTGTGGGCAGCGGTTCACCCAGCTGCTCCACCTCCAATCCAGCTCCCTGCTAATGGCCTGGGAAAAGCAGTGGCAGATGGCCCAAGTGTGTTCGGGCCCCTGCCACTCACATGGGAGACCCAGATGAAGCTCCTGGCTCCTGGCTTGGGCCTGGCCCAGCACTGACCATTGCAGCCATCAGGGGAGTGAACCAGCAGGTAGAAAAGCTCTCTCTGTCTCTCGCTCTCTCTCTAACTCTGACCTTCAAAATAAATAAATCTTGAAGAAGAAGAAGGAGGAGGAGGAGGAGGAGGAGCAGCCCCACGAAGCATTTTACCTGCTGCACCAAACGCCTGCCCCGGGACAGGCCTGGGCTTGGATCTAGTCCTCTGTGGAGTGTCTGTGTGGGGTTGGGAAAGACACTGGGCTAATCTGAGCCTTGGTTTCCTTATCCTTAAAACAGGGCTGAACCCACTGACCTCACAGGGCTGTGAGGAGAATCCCTCGGCAAACGTCCAGCACACAGAAGGTTCCTCCAGGGACGCTCGCTGGCCTGCTGTGATCTAAAGGGCAAGAGGTACCATCAAGGTCATCTTCAAAGGTCACCTGGGCTTGCTGGGCGGGGTCAGGGTTTTCCCCCCAGAAGCTAACAGTGGCAAGGCTCCCTACGTACCCATAGACGTGGCGCTGGTGTTGCCCCAAAGGGGTTCAGTGGCCGAGGTGGTTGGAAACTGGGAGAAGAGGTAAACGCTTGTGGGGTGCTGCGGGGGTGTTAGGGAGATAGAGATGTGGGAGGCAGGCACAGCAGCTGGGGGGGGTGCATTGCAGGCATCTACCCTGGCTGCAGCCGAAAGCTGTGCAATTGTGAGACTGGGGAGGGGCGGGGGAGGCAGCAAGAGAGATGCGAAGAACGGTCCAGGGTGGGGTGTGGGTCTTTGGCCAACCACAGACAGAGACCTTGGGGTCTCCGTGACAGGGACAGGTGCTCGAGCTTGGAGCCCCCGTCTGGAGCCGCAGCCCTCTCCCCGGGCCCCTTAGAGTGCACGTTAGTGTGTTAAAGGCCGCCAGAGGCCCTGCAGGAAAGAGCCCGTTCCATGTTGCTTAACCCAGCACCTTCCAAGCCGCGTGGAGCACCTCTAGGGAGCAAGGTCCCTTTCAGAAATGCAGATGGGGGGGGGAGGGTGTGGGTTTGGGTTCCGATCCTGCTGTGACCCCGTGGGTGTTGGACCTTGGGCGGGCTCTCTGGGTTCACGTCTTGCCCCTCACTCCGTGCAGGCCTGAGCCGGGCTGTCTGCGTTCCAGGCTCCCGGGGGCTGCGGACACATCAGTGAGCCATTAGACCAGGCCGACCCTTGCCTGGAGGCCTCCCGGGGCACAGCAGCTGATGCCCTTCACACCGTGCCTTTGCTGGACCCGGCTTGATGGACACCAGAGACACCCCAGTGCACGCAGAGGGTCGGACCAAGGCTCCAGGGGCGCCGTCGAGTCCCGGCCTGAGGCACATCCCAACGAGAGCTGTTGCTGAGCCCGCGCTCTCGGGAGTCGGCCAGGTGGGTGCCCGCACCTCGTGTCCTGCGCGCTCCACTGACCGCCGGCACCTTTCCCTCGTCCGCCCAGGCTCCCTCCGCCTCTGCTGGAATTCAGGTCTCGGCTACAGGTGACACAGAACCCAGTTCAAGCTGGATTAAGCAGGAATGAGAGCACAAGTTGGGGGAAGGGACAGATCCCTCGGCAGAGTCCAGAGAGGGCTGGACCGTGGTGCTCAGTGAGCATCTCCCGGCTGCCTGGTTAGGCTTCCCTGCACCACGGCGGTGGTGGCCCGGGCCGCTCCCATCTCCGCCTCCCTACCTCGCGCCATCTGGCGTAGTAGTATCCCCCACAGGAAGAGCCTCCTTGCAGTAGATGAGTAGGTCTCTGGTAGCACTGTTCTGTCCTCAGGCCGGAGTAGGAGCGTCCGTGCTGGGGCTGGGGTGGGGGTGGCGCTGGCCTGGAGCCGATGGAACAGTGGAGACAGAGGCCATAGCCAGCTCCACTGGGCCCCGTGGGCCACCCTGGGCAGCGACGGCTTGTTTCTGAACCAGCAGGAGGGGAAGGCGGGAGCCCGCATCGCACCTGGGAAGCCCACGCCCGAGGCAGCCCCGTCTGATGAAGCAGGTCTGCAATGCCGTTTTGTCTGAAGTTTTGCCCGCTTTAGTGCAACTCCCTTTAGCGTTAAATATGAGAGCGTGAAATGCAAAAAGAAAAAAGGAAAGGATCGCTGGCCCCTGTAACGTCAGGAGCTTCTGGGTGGGCAAACCAAGAATTGCCGACTTGCGCCTGGTGCTTCTGTGGCCTCCGCCCCATCCCTCATTCCCTGACCGCTGCTCAGAGCTGCCATCCAGGCCCCTCCGCCTGCATCGGAGGCCCCGTCACACCTCGCAGCTCTCTTTCCGAAAGCACCGAGTAGCACAAAGAGCACAGACATCCCTGACGGGTTTGGTTCCCATGGGCCCAAAGTGTCACCGTGACAACTGACACTCCCTTGGGCTGAGAGTGGCCGGCGCCCCGGAGCCTCTGAGACCAATGCTGGTGTCCCTGGGGAGGGAAGCCGGCCCGCAGAGGAGCAGTCTTGGAGGGCGGCTGGGCGCCCGCTCGGGGCTTCCTTCACCCAATCCTTTGTGTTTTCAACAAGCACAGCCATGCGGTCCCGGGCCCACCATTCGGTCAGCCCTGTGACCTTGGGCGTGTGTCGTGTTTCGTGGTGTGGACTAACAAGGTTCCGCCCTGTAAGGCACTGGGCACAGGCCTGCCTTGTGATAGGTGCCCGTTAGTGTTGGCACCAGCAGCATCTTTATAATAATTACTGCCGATTAAGTAATTAGGCTATTTGGAGTTTGTTTTTATTCATTAATTTATTTGAAAGTGAGACAGAGATAGAGACAGAGAGATCTCACCCACTGGTTCACCAGGATCTCCGTCCAGGTCTCCTACGTGGATGGCAGGGACCCAAGCACTCGAGCCGCTACTGCTGCCTCCCAGGGTGCATAGCAGCAGGATTGGGAGCAGAGCTGGGGCTCAAAGCCAGGCACTCGGGCACAGGGTGCCGGTGTCGGCAGCGTCTCACCCACTAGGCCCCATGCTGCCCCCGGTTGTGTGGAGTTTGTGGACTTGGGCGAGGCTGGGAGCTGAGTCTCAGGCACTGGCTGCTCCAGGTCACCCAGTGGGGGCTGATGGACAAGCCAGGCCCCGAGCCGGAGCAGTGGACACCATGGAAGGCCTTTCTCAGAAGCTGTGAGGAGCGGCAAGTCCCTCAGGTGCCCCCGCACGCTGTGCTCGCTGTGAGCACCTTGGCTCAGCCGCAGATCTGCACTCGGGTCCACGGCGGGCTCTTAGTGCTGAACAACAGCCGACCCGCACCCCACCCCCTTGCCCACTGCCTCTGGCTCCTCCTTGTCTCTCTCCAACACCCTTCGCAGGTAGGCACGGGTCTCTCTGTCCCCGAAGCCAGGGCACACCCAGCACGAGTGGGGAGACTCACCCCAGAACGGGTACGCGGGCCAGCTCTGGAACCAGAGCCATTGCATCTCTGTTGCAGGTTGTGTTTGTGGGTGCTGCAGAAGGGGGCCGTGGGCCGCAGCCCGCATCCGCTCCAGAAGGGCCGGAAGAGGGGCCCGCACACGGCGAGGTGGCCGAGGAGGGGCCGACGCAGCTCCGGGTCCAGGAGCAGAGGCCTCCCGCCAGACCAGGGTGAGCTGGTAGCCCCCTGCAGAGAGACTCCCCGGATTAAGGCAGAGCCACCCACACCCTGCACCTCTCTTTCTTTAGCTTTTTAAAATATTTATTTATTTACTTATTCATTTATTTGAAAGGCAGAGTGACGGAGAGACAGAGGAAGAAACCTTCCATCTGCTGTTTCACTCCCCAAATGGCCTCAAGGCCGGCTGGACTGAAGCCAGGAGCCTGGAACTCCATCTGGGTCTCCCATGTGGGTGGCAGGGGCCCCAGCACTTGGGCCATCTTCTGCTGCTTTCTTGGGTGCATTTGCAGGGAGCTGGATCGGAAGCAGAGCATCCGAGACTCCAACCGGCGCTCAAATATGGGATGCCAGTGTCACAGGCTGTGACTTTAACTGCTACGCTACAACTCTGGCCCTAAAATTTGTTTTTATTTATTTGAAAGGCAGATAATAAAAGGGGTGCCAGCGCCATGGTTCACTAGGTTAATCCTCCACCTGCGGCGCCAGCTTCCCATATGGGCACTGGGTTCTAGTCCTGGTTGCTCCTCTTCCAGTCCAGCTCTCTACTGTGGCCCGGGAAGGCAGTGGAGGATGGCCCAAGTGCTTGGGCCCTGTACCCACATGGGAGACCAGGAAGAAGCACCTGGTTCCTGGCTTCGGATCAGTGCAGCGCCAGCCGTGGCGGCCATTTGGGGAGTGAATCAACGGAAGGAAGACCTTTCTCTCTGTCTTTCTCACTGTCTATAACTCTACCTGTCAAATAAGTTTAAAAAAAAAAAAAAAGAAAGAAAGAAAGGCAGAGTGACTGATGGAGGGAGAGAGAGAATCTTCATCCACTGGTTCACTTCCCAAAAACCCTCCACATCTGGGGCTGGGCCAAACCAAAGCCAGGAGTCTGGAACTCCATACTGTTTTCCCACAAGGGTGGCAGGGTTTCAAGCACTTGGGCCGCCATCCACTGTTTCGCAGGCTCATCAGCAGGGAGCTGGATCAGAAGTGGAGCAGCCGGGACCCCAACCAGTGCTCTGATATGGGATGCAGGATCACAGGCAGTGGTTTACCTCACTAAGCCATCACTCCATCACATCATTCTCAGTATTAAACACTGAAATACTCTAAATGCCCATACAATAGGGAAATGGTTAATGATAGTTATGCATACATACAGAATTGAAGACATTTACTTACTCATTGATTTGAAAGGCAGAGTTATTGGTTCACTCCCTGAATGGCCACATTGTGTTCTGGGCTCTGGCTTCAGCTAAGCCCTGGCTGTTGTGGGCATTTGGGGAGTGAACCAGTGGATAGAAGATTTCTCTTTCTCTGTCTTTCTGTCTTTCTGCCTTTCAAATAAGTAAAAATAAATAAATTTAAAAGAAAAAGAGGGGTCAGTGCTGTGGCGTAGCAGGTAAAGCCTCCGCCTGCAGTGCCGGCGTCCCATATGGTGCTGGTTCGAGTCCCGGCTGTTCCACTCCCCATCCAGCTCTCTGCTGTGGCCTGGGAAAGCAGTAGAAAATGGCCCAAGTTCTTGGGCCCTGCATCTGCGTGGGAGACCCAGAAGAAGCTCCTGGCTACAGATTGGTGCAGCTCTGGCCATTGGGGCCAATTGGGGAGTCAACCAGGGGATGGAAGACCTCTGTCTCTCTGCCTCTCCTTCTCTCTCTGTGTAACTCTGATTTTCAAATAAAATAAATAAATCTTTTAAAAAAATTTAAAAAAAAAAAGAAATCAGTGCCCCAGTCTGGAGCTAAGGTGCCTTTGTCCTTTCTCCCCAGGAAGAAGCAGTCATCTTGGACCCCTCAGGAAGGGCCCAGGGAGCTGCAAGTGGACCAGGCTCCAGCCAGGCCAGGGCAGGAGCTGGAGAGGCCGCCTTCTGTGCAGGGGCAGCCTCCCAGGAGTTGCCAGGTAACCCCCGAGGAAACGGGGCAGCAGGGAATGGGATGACCGACCCACAGGGGAGGCAGAGGAACCCACCCCCCGATCAGACACACTTGGGTCTGCCCCCCTCTGCCATGGAGGTATCCTGGGGCCCGGAGTGGGGACCACAGCGTGTCGCAGGCTGGGGCAGGCGGTCGTTTCACTGGCAATACTGGGACGTGTTTATTAGCTGCTGAGCCGTGCGGCTTCGTTATTCCATGTTGTGACTTAGTTGATGCATACGGCAAGGGTGCAATTGGATGTTTGGGTACCTGCACACACCAGCAAACTGTCACCCCCGTCAGGAAAGCAAGCGCGGCCATCGCCTTCTAGCGGTTTCTCTGTGCCCTTTCCCATCCCCCCGCCCAGCCCCGGGGGTCGGCTCCCGTCTCCTGCAGTTGCACACACACACACATGGAATCGTACAGTGTGCGTGCTGTTTGGCTTCTTTCCCTCAACGGGGTTGCTGTGAGGTCCCTCGGTGCTACGCTGAATGTCAGACCTTCATTCCTGTTTTGCTGAGTCGTTCGCCATCAGACGAATGCTGTGATTTGATGGTTGCCAACCTTGCTGTCCTCCTCTGATCGTCGTATGAAACGTCTGTGCACGTCTGTGCCTACGTGGGCGCATCCGCTTGTCTTGGGCAAATGCGTAGGAATGACTGGATTTCTTAAGACTCCCAGCATTTTCTCCCACGCAGTCGGACCCCAGCGGCCGCGCGTGAGGACCCCCGCAGACTTGCGCGCCTGCCGTTCTCATTGTTAGCATTCACGGAGGTGTGCAGCCGCATCTCACCGCGGTCTTGGTTTGCGTTTTCCTCATGACCGGCAATGCCGGGCGTCTCGGCACGGGCTTACGGCCATTTGCAGGTGTTCTCTGGAGAAATGCCTGTTCAATCCCCCACCCCTTATTTTGTGTCCTTGTATCATTGAGTCATGAGAGAGTTCTGTTTGTCCTGAACACTAGACTTTTTTTTTTTTTTTTAAAGATGTATTTATCTATTTTGAAAGACTGAGTTACAGAGAGAGGGAGAGACAGGGAGAGAGAAATTTCCTCCATCTGCTGATTCACTCCCCGGCTGGCCGCAATGGCCAATGCTGGCCAGGCAGAAGCCAGGAGCCTCTTCCAGGTCTCCCACGTGGGTGGCAGGGGCCCAGGCACTTGCGCCATCCTCCACTGCTTTTCCCAGACTGCAGGGAGCTGGATTGGAGGTGCAGGAGCAGGGACACGTCCGGCGCCCGTTCAGCTTGCGGGGCTGCGGGAGGCAGCCTTTCTCGCGGTGCACGCTGGTCCCGGAGTCCAGACTGTTAGCAGACACCTGACCAGTAACTGTCCCCCCTTCTGTGGGATGTCTTTTCACTGTTTGCCTCCCCCGCCGCCGTTTTTGGTTGGGTCGTTTGTTTCGTTATTATTGAGGTTCAGAGCTCTTACCCACTCTGCCCGCAAGTCCTTTATCAGACACCTGATTTGGGAATAGTTGCGCCCAATCTGTGACGTGTTTTTTCCGTTATTTTAACAGCAACTTTCTAAGAACCGAACAATATTTTAACTTTAAATGGTTTTCATAACTGGGCGTGTTTGTGGAGTGTGCATGTGTACAGAGTGTGTTCAGTGATCAGACCAGCGCAGGCAGCACCTCCTCTCCTGGAAAATGTGTCGTTTCTTTGTGATGAGGAGCTTGGAACTCTTTAGTTCTTTACAAAATGTAGAATAAATTGTTGTGAACTGTTGTATTGCTCTGTAGAACACTGGAAGAAGTTTTTTTTTAGGGTGCAATTTATCCATTTTTGCTTCTATATATATATATATATATTTGAAGAGATTGGAGCAGTCTGGCTTTATTTTTTGATGGCAAACACACTGCCCCAAACAGGCTTTTATTTTATTTATTTATTTATTTATTTATTTATTTTTTGACAGACAGAGTTAGACAGAGAGAGAGAGACAGAGAGAGAGACAGGGAGAAAGGTCTTCCCTTTTCCGTTGGTTTACCCCCCAAGTGGCCACTACAACCAGCGTGCTAGCGGCCGGTGCACTGCGCTGATCTGAAGCCAGGAGCCAGGTGCTTCTCCTGGTCTTCCATGCGGGTGCAGGGCCCAAGGTACTGGACCATCCTCCACTGCACTCCTGGGCCACAGTAGAGAGCTGGCCTGGAAGAGGAGCAACCGGGACAGAACCGGCGCCCCAACCGGGACTAGAACCTGGTTTGCCGGCGCCGCAGGTGGAGGATTAGCCAAGTGAGCTGTGGCGCTGGCCCTTTTATTTTATTTTTAAAGACTTATTTATTTATTTGAGGGGCAGAGTTACAGAGAGAGGGAGAGACAGAGAGAAAGAGGTCTTCCATCTGCTGGTTCACTCCCCAGATGGCTGCAACGACCCAAAGCCAGGAGCCAGGAGCTTCTTCTGGGTCTCTCACATGGCTGCAGGGGCCCCAGGACTTGGCCATCCTCCACTGCTTTCCCAGGCCATTAGCAGGGAGTTAGAAGAGACGTGGAGCAACCAGGACCCAAATCAGCCCCCATTTGGGATGCCAGTGCTGCAGGTGGAGGCTTAACCTATGATGCCACAGCACTGGCCTCCCATTTTTGCTTTTTGAAAAGACTTATTTTAAAGGCAGGATTACAGAGAGAGAGAGACAGAGTCAGAGTCAGAGAGAGCTCTTCCATCCGCTGGTTCAGTCCCCAAATGACCGCAATGGCCAGGTTGAAACCAGGAGTTCCAGTAGCTTCTTCGGGGTCTCCCACGTGGGTGTAGGGGCCCAAGGACTAGGGCCATCTCCTGCTGCCTTCCCAGGTACATTAGCAGGGAGCTGGATCTAAAGTGCAGCAGCCAGGACTCTAGATGTTGTAATCGGCTTAATCTGCTGCGCCACAATGCTGGCTCTGATTTTTGCTTTTATTGATTGAGCTTTTGGTGATATATTTTAGAATTTTTCCTTAAGCCCAGGTCACAGGATTTTCTCCTGTATTTTTTTTTTTTTTTTTTTTTTTTTTTACAGGCAGAATGGATAGTGAGACAGAGAGAAAGGTCTTCCTTTTGCCGTTGGTTCACCCTCCAATGGCCGCCATGCCTGGCGCGCTGCGGCCGGCGCACCGCACTGATCCAAAGGCAGGAGCCAGGTGCTTCTCCTGCTCTCCCATGGGGTGCAGGGCCCAAGCACCTGGGCCATCCTCCACTGCACTCCCTGGCCACAGCAGAGAGCTGGCCTGGAAGAGGGGCAACCGGGACAGAATCCGGCGCCCCGACCGGGACTAGAACCTGGTGTGCCAGCGCCGCAAGGCGGAGGATTAGCCTAGTGAGCCGCGGCGCCGGCTCCTCCTGTATTTTCTTCAAACAATTCTATGGTTTAGGTTTATGAACCATTTTTTTTTTTTTTTTTAGTTTTTATTTGAAAGGTAGAGCGATGGAAACAAAGAGACCGTCTGTCCACTGGTTCACTCCCCCAATGCCCACAACAGTCAGGGCTGGGCCAGGCTGAAGCCAGGAGCCTGGAACTCAGTTTGAATCTTCCACGTGGGTGGCAGGGACCCAAGGCCTTGAGCACCACCTGCTTCCCAGGTGTGTCCAAGCAAAAAAGTGATTCATAAGCTGAGGAGCTGGGACTCAACCAGGCGCTCCAGCGTGGGCCTTGGCACCCGAGTGGCGTCCTACCTGCTGCACCGAGTGCCTGTTCCTCACGATCCACCTTGTTGTAGTTTGTGTGTGCTCTGTGAATGTTGTTCTTTCTATGTGGCTATCCATTTATTCCAGCTTCGGTGGCTGAAGACCATCCTTTCTCTGCCGATTTGCACCTTTCTTGAAAATCAATTTGCTGTATATGAGAGGATTTCAAACCATTCATGGAAAATGAAACTGAAAGATAAACTTATTTGCTGCAAAAAAAATGTAAACCCATGCATAGTTTATTCAGAATACGCATTTCTGAAGACTCCTGGTATGTGTGAGTCTGTGTCTGCATCTATTTTGTTCTATTTGTCTGTATTCCAATACCATGCTTTCTTGATTATAGAAACTTTATAAGTCTTGAAATCAGTCAGTGTTAAAGGCCCCCTGTTTAAAACTAACAGTGTACATATTTACAGGCTAACGTGACATTTCAGTATAGCTATACAAGGTATACTGATCAAAACAGGGTAGCTAACATTTCTATTTCTTTTTTTATTTTTAAAGATTTATTTATTTTTTTGAAAGGCAGAGTTACAGACAGGTAGAAGCAGAGAGAGAGAGAGAGAGAGAGAGAGAGAGAGAGAGAGAGAGAGAAGTCTTCCATCTGCTGGCTCCCCAAATAGCCTCAATGGCTGGAGTTGCACCGGTCCAAAGCCAGGAGCCAGGAACTTCATCCTGGTCTCCCACGTGGGTGCAGGGGCCCAAGCACTAGGGCCATCTTCTCCTGCTTTCCCAGGCACGTTAGCAGGGAACTGAATAGGAAGCAGAGCAGCCAGGACTGGAACAGGCTCCCATAGGGGATGCCAGCACTGCAGGCGGCCGTTCTACCCACTATGCCACAGCGCCGGCCCCCATTTCCCCTTCTTTGACACTACTTCATGACTGGTGGTTGGAACGTCTTCCTTCAATTTGTTCACATACATACTAGGTTATTGTGAACCGTAGTCTCCCCACTGGGCTGTGTCACACTAGAACTTACTCCTTTGCTCTCTCTTTGATTTGCACCCAACATACAAGTGACAGAATTTTATTGATAACTGGGTAGTATTCCATTGTGTATATACACTATTTTTTTTTTTTATTTTTTGACAGGCAGAGTGGACAGTGAGAGAGAGAGACAGAGAGAAAGGTCTTCCTTTTGCCGTTGGTTCACCCTCCAATGGCCGCCGCGGCCAGCGCGCTGTGGCCGGCGCACCGCGCTGATCCGATGGCAGGAGCCAGGATCAAGGTGCTTTTCCTGGTCTCCCATGGGGTGCAGGGCCCAAGCACCTGGGCCATCCTCCACTGCACTCCCTGGCCACAGCAGAGAGCTGGCCTGGAAGAGGGGCAACCGGGACAGAATCCGGCGCCCCAACCGGGACTAGAACCCGGTGTGCCGGCGCCGCTAGGCGGAGGATTAGCCTAGTGAGCCGCGGCGCCGGCCCATTGTGTATATACACTATTTTTAAAAATTTATTTGGGCTGGTATTGTGGCATAGTGGATAAAGCTGCTGCCGGTGCTGCCGGTATCTCATGCGGGTGCTGGTTCAAGTCCCAGCTGCTCCACTTCCTACCCAGCTCCCAGCTGACGGCCTGAGAAAAGCAGTGGAAGATGTTTGGGCTTTTGCCACCCACACTGTAAACCTGGCCAGTGTGACCATCTGAGCAGTGAACCAGCAGATGGAAAGGGTGTGTGTGTGTGTGTGTGTGTGTCCCTCTCTCTCTATAACTGTGACTTTCAAATAAATAAATATATATTTTAAACTTATTTGAAGTAGTTACAAGGAGAATAGAGACACACAAAGAGTTCTTTCCTCCACTGATTCACTCCCCAAATGGCCTCAATGGCCAGAGCTGCGCTGATCTGAAGCCAGAAGCCAGGAGCTTCTTCCAGGTCTCCCACATGGGTGCGGGGGCCCAAGGACTTGGGCCATCTTCTGCTGCTTTCCCAGGTGCATTAGCAGGAAGCTGTATCGGAAACAGAGCACCAGGGACTCGAACCAGTGCCTATATGGGATGCCGGCACTGCAGGCTGAGGTTTAACCTGCTATGCCGTAATTCCAGCCCCAATACTTAAATCTTAAAAAAAAAAAAAAAAAAAAAAAAAAAAAAAAAAAAAAAACAAAAACAAAAAACAAAAAACAAAAAACAAAAAAACGCAACACCCAAAGCTACGAGCCCAGTTAAAAAAGGGGCATAGGAAAAGGTCTCAAAGGAAGAAATACAAATAGCCAACAAATACATGAAAAAAAAATGCTCATTGTCACTAAGCATCAGGAAAGTGCGTATTAAAACAGCCATGAAGGGGCCAGCTCTGTGGCACAGTTAGTTAAAGTCCTGGCCTGTAGCGCCAGTATCCCATATGGGCACCGGTTTTAGTCCCGGCTGCTCCTCTTCCAATCCAGCTCTCTGCTGTGGCCTGGGAAAGCAGTGGAAGATAGCCCGAGTGCTTGGGTCCCTGCACCCATGTGGGAGACATGGAAGAAGCTCCTGGCTCCTGGCTTCAGATCGGCTCAGCTTTGGCCATTGAGGCCATCTGGGGAGTGAACGAGTGGATGGAAGACCTCTCTCTCTCTCTCTCTCTCTGTAACTCTGTCTTTCAAATAAATAAATAAATCTTTATAGAAAGAAACCCAGTCATGAAATACCCCCTCACCCCATTCGAATGGCTTATTATCAGAAAGACAGAAAGTAACAAATGCTGGTGGGCAGTGGACAGAGGGGCCTCTTACGCACTCTTGGTGGGGGTACATCAGTGCAGCCACTGTGAAAGCAGGCCGGGGCAGACGTGGAACCTGCGTCCCGGGTACAGTGTCGGGGACTGAGTCCCACGTTGCCTCTGATTCCAGCTTCCCACACAAGCCTGGGAGGCAGCAGGTGATGGCGCCAGTACTTGGGCTCCTGCCACCTGAGTGGGAGATGAGGGTGGAGTTTTGGCCTGGTCCGGGCCACAGCCACAGCATCTGGGGAGTGAACTACTGTATGAAAGTTCTCTCTCTGTGTCTCCCTCTTTCTCTCCCTGTCACTCTGCCTGTTTTTTTTTTTTTTTTTTTTTTTGTTTAAGATTTATTTATATATTTGAAAGTCAGAATGACAAACAGAGAGAGAGAGGGGTCTTCCATCTGCTGGTTCACTCCTCGAATGCCTATAGTGGGCAGAGCTGGGCTGGTCCAAAGCCAGGAGCCAGGAGCTTCTTCCAGATCTCCTATGCGGGTGCAGGGCCCAAGCACTTGGGCCATCTTCCACTGCTTTCCCAGGCCACAGCAGAGAGCTGGATCAGAAGTGGAGCAGCTGGGATGCTGGTGCCTTAGGGAGTGGTCAACCCACTATGCTGCAATACTTTCCCCTCTGGCTTTCAAAGAAGGCGAGAAAGCGAGGAAGGGGGGAAGGGAGGAAGAAGGGAGGGAGGGAGGGAGGGAGGGAGGGAGGGAGAAGGGGGGGAGGGAGGGAGGAAGGGAGGGAGGAAGGGAGGAAGAGAAGAAGGGAGGGAGGGAGAAGGGAGGGAGGGAGGAAGAAGGGAGGGAGGGAAGAAGAAGGGAGGGAGGGAGGAAGAAGGAAGGGAGGGAGGAAGGGAGGAAGGGAGGGAGGGAGGGAGGGGGAAAGGAGGAAGGGAGGGAGGGAGGGAGGAGGGAGGGAGGGAGGGGGGAAGGGAGGGAGGGAGGAATGAAGGGAGGAAGGGGGGAAGGGTGGAAGGGAGGGAGGAAGGGAGGAAGGGGGGAAGGGTGGAAGGGAGGGAGGAAGGGAGGAAGGGAGGGAGGAAGAGAGGAAGGGAGGGAGGAAGAGAGGAAGGGAGGGAGGGAGGAAGAGAGGGAGAGAGGGAGGGAGGGAGGAAGAGAGGAAGGGAGGGAGGGAGGAAGGAAATATATTTTTTTAAAAGTTCATTAAAAAAAAGTATGGGGATTTCTTTATGGACTAAAGACAGAACTGCCATGTGACCCAGCAGTCCCTCTTCTGGGTGCGTATTCAGAAGACGTGAGGTCGCTCTATCAGAGAAACCTGCTCCCTCACGTTCGTGCATTGCTGCTCACAGCGGCTAAGAGGGAGTGAGTCCAGGTGTCCATTGTCAGCTAACACACAAAGAAAGGCCGGGGGGGGGGGCACTGCAGCTCAGCGGCGGCCGCTGCCCACTGACTCCAGCATCAGAGCGCTGGTTCAAGTCCCGGCTGCTCTGCTTCTGATCCAGCTCCCAACCAATGTGCCTGAGAAGGCAGCGGAAGATGGCCCAAGCACTTAAGTCCCTGCCATGCACGTGGGAGACCCAGGAGTAGTTCCAGGTTCTGGTTTCAGCCCGGCACAGCCCTGGCTGTTGAGGTCATTTGGGGAGTGAGTAGATCAAAGATGTGTGTGTGTGTGTGTGTGTGTGTCTCTCCGCTCTCTCTGTTACTCTGCATTTTAGATAAATAAATCTTTTTTCATTTTTAAAAAAGATTATTTGAAAGAGTTACAGAGGAGAGACAAAGAGAGAGGTTTTCCATCTACTGGGTCACTCCCCAAATGGCCACAACGGCCAGAGCTGGGCTGATCTGAAGCCAGGAGCCAGGAGCTTCTTCAGGATCTCCCACAGGGGTGTAGGGGTACAAATATTTGGGCCATCCTCCCCTGCTTTCCCAGGCGCATTAGCAGAGAGCTGGATTGGACGTGGAGCAGCCGGGACTCGAACTGGCGCCCATATGGGATGCTGGCGCTTTAGACCGCAGCTTGCCCTGCTATACCAAGCCCCGACCCCTGCCCTCATCCGTCTTTACCCTCTTTCATCTCCTTGAGTTTCCTTAGGGTCCTTATTTTAAATTGTTTTGCAGGCATCTCAGGTTTCCTTCAAGTCAGGATCTGTTTCTGGAGACTTGTTTTGTTCTTCCGTAGGAATCACGCTGCCCCACTTTTTCACGTGTCCTGTGTCCCCTACGTTGCTGTCAGCACAGCTCATCTAACGGTTCCTCCCTCTCCCTGGAGCAGCTTTTACTGGAAAAGAATCTCTGCTTTCGATGGAATGGGTGTCAGTTGGGTGGTTGTTTCGACTTTGGTTCTAGTTGAGCCCAGAAGTACAAGCTCTTTGATTTCTTCGGCTGCAGCCCATGTCGGCCGTGTCTGGGAGCCACCGTCGCCTAGCCTGCAGCAGTTCACGGAGGTAGTAGTGTGACCTCAGAGTGGAGGTAGACTTCCTGAGATGTGTGCCTCCAGGCCCCAGGAATCGGATGTCAGTCACTCTAGGGTGTGTGATGGCAGTAGCCATGTTCCTGTGGGACACAGGAGTGGCTGTCCCCTAGTCCCACCAAGCAAGCTTGGGTAATGCTGGGACTCGTGGCACCAACAGCTGTGACGTGGAGGGGCCTTCCCCACGTCCTGCTGGGTAGGCAAGGGTGGTGGTGGGACCTGTAGCACCAGGAGCACCAGCTCAGGAACTGGGGCCGTGGGAAGGGTACCTTGCCCAGGTCCCACGGGGCTAAGATGGGTTATGCTGGGGATTGTGCCTGGCAGGAGTAGGCCTAGAGGACTGGAATGCAGGGGGGATCTTCTCTAGGGTGGGTTCTGGTGACCCCAAGGAACAGAGTACTAATGGTCATGGTCCCAGAAGCCGCAGGGCAGGAAGGGTGCTTTGCACAGGCCCCACGGGAAAAGTGTAGGTTATGCGGAGACTATGCGCTGGCAGCTGCGGGCCTGCAGCAGTGGGCTGGAGGTGGAGCCTTCCCGTTCCCACAGAGCCAGTGCAGGGTTCCCAGGATTTCCTGAGCCAACAGTCGCTGTCCCAGAGCTGCAGGACGCAGTGGAGATTTTACCCAGGCCCCGTGTTGCATGCACAGGTGACACTGGGATTGTGCACTGGCAAGCACGGGTCTGGGGCGGTAGAATGCAGATAAGGTCGGTCCTCCCCAGGTCCCATGGGGTGAACTCTAGTAACTGTGGACTACAGCTCCGACAGTGACCATCCCGGCCTTGCCTTTTCTGCGGGTTGGTTCAGGTTATCCTGGGGGCAGTGCACTAGCAGCGGCAAGCCTGGATCGGTGGGTTGTAGACAGGATCCTCCCCAGGACTTAGACCCAGAGCTGCGGGACCCACTGGGCCCGTGCAGGTCCTGCTGAGGATTGTGGACTGGTGGCCGCCAGCCGGAAGCAGAGGAGTATAAATAGGGCCCTCTAGTCCCACAGGTGGGCGTGACTCACTCCAGCGATTACAGCACCAGCAGCCACGGTCGCAGGGCTGCAGGACACAGAAGGGACTGCCTCGGGTCCCACAGGGCATGCCAGGGTGGTGCTGGGCACGTGCTGTGGCTGCCCCCGACCCTGTCTGAGAGATGCAGGTCCCGACCTCTTGCACCTAACTCCAAGAAGCAAAAAGCATCCCTGGGTCGCTCAGAGCCAGTGCGTGTGGCTCCGGGGCTTGTGCCGGCAGCTCCACATCTGCAGGAGGCACAGGGGTCTGCTCTGTGCCCGGCGAAGTGCCCCGGCTCCAGGGGTGGGCCTTCTGCCGCCGCCGGGGCTGCCTGCTCTCCCTTAAAACAGAACGGACTTCAGCAGCGGCTGTGCCGTAGCAGCTAGGCCTGGCGGTTTGGGAGCAAGGGGAGGCAGCGTGGCTTCCTTTTTTTTTTTTTTTTTTTTTGACAGACAGAGTGGACAGTGAGAGAGAGAGAGAAAGGTCTTCCTTTGCCGTTGGTTCACCCTCCAATGGCCGCCGCGGCCGGCGCACCACACTGATCCGAAACCAGGAGCCAGGTACTTACCCTGGTCTCCCATGGGGTGCAGGGCCCAAGCACCTGGGCCATCCTCCACTGCACTCCCTGGCCACAGCAGAGAGCTGGCCTGGAAGAGGGGCAACCGGGACAGAATCCGGCGCCCTGACCGGGACTAGAACCCAGTGTGCCGGCACCGCTAGGCGGAGGATTAGCCTGTTGAGCTGCAGCGCCGGCCATGGCTTCCTTTTTTTGAGCAAAGCAGTCCCTCAGAGCCCACTCAGACTGGATCGAAGGCCGGTGAGGACTGTGGGGTTCTCCTCTAGGTAGGGTTGAGTGTGTGGTGGTGGTGGGGTTCCTGTAACTTTGCACCTGAGTGCCCACAGGGTGGAGCGCGTGGCCCTGGCCGGGGAGCTGGGTGGGAGCTGTGGTGTGCTTTGTTCTCTCTCTGCCGTCTTTCTGGGTCTCCGTGCTGGGTAGAGTTCCTCTCACTTCTTTCTTTCTTTTTAAAGGACTTGCCATTTCTACTGCATATTTCCTCCTTTTCCTTTTCAGTTTTTTGTTTGTTTGTTTATTTGTTTTTTTAAAGATGTATTTATTTATTTGAAGGCAGAGTTACAGGGAAGCAGAGGCAGAAAGAGACAGAGAATTCTTCCATCCCCGAATCGCCATCACTTCCTAAATGGCCACAACAGCCAGAGCTGCACTGATCCGAAGCCAGGAGCCAGGACCTTCTTCCGGGTCTCCCACATGGGTGCAGGGGCCCAAGCACTTGGGCCACCTTCTACTGCTTTCCCAGGCCACAGCAGAGAGCTGGATAGGAAGTGGAGCAGCCAGGACTCAAACCGGCACCCATATGGGATGCCGACACTGCAGGCGTTGGGTTTACCTGCTACACCACAGTGCTGGCCCCTGTTTGTTTATTTGAAAGTCAGAGTTACACGGGGTTGGGGGTGGGGTATCTTCTATCCACTGGTTCAGTCCCCGAATGACCACAACAGCTGGGTCTCCCATGTGGATGCAGGGGTCCAAGCACTCAAGTCATCCTTGGCTGCTCTCCCAGGCATATCAGCAGGGAGCTGGGCAGGAAGTGGAGCAGCCGGGACTCGAACCAGCGCCCATATGGGATGCCAGCGTCGCAGGTGGCCCTATCCACTACGCCACAGCGCCGGCCCCTCCCATCACTTCCTTGTGGAAGTTTCCCCTCAGTCGATCTCCTGGCAGTGGGGTCCATCCTGTGCCATTCTGGGGACAAGTGCAGGACCTCTCTCTTCCGCCACCTTGAATGCCCCGCCAAAGCCCCTATTTTTAGGGAGTGTCATGAAAGGTTCTTGTTCTTTGAAACACCCCCTTGGGAAATGCCAGGCAAAGGGGGTCTTCGTGTGTTTGCTGGCTCCCTTCACCTCCACAGGGAGGCACGACTGTGACTTTGGGCTGGCCGTGCCTCCCTGGGCCTCAGTGTCTCACCCGTCAAACCGTGGAGGTGGGGGCCGGGTGGTTGGCCTCGCGGTTACGGCGTCCACACTTGGCTTTGGCTCCTGACTCGGCTTCCTCCAGTGCAGACCCTGGGAGGCAGCAGCTGGGTCCCTGCCACCCTGGAGTGTGAGCTCTGCATTGTGTGCCCCCCTCCCGACTGTGGCCTGGCCCAGCTCCAGCTGTTTGGGCATTTGGGGACTGAACCAGCAGATGGAACATCCCTCTCTCTCTCTCCCTCCCTCCCTCCCTCTCAGATAAACAATAAAAGTTTTTTCTTTAAAAAAAAAATATAGGTACTTATATTACCTTCTGGGGGTGCCTGCAGGGCCTGGCTCAGAGTAAGCAGGATAACCAGGGTGGGGTTCCTCATCCTTAATGTCCTTGTCCTCCACAGGGCCCAGAGCATCCGTCCACCCCCGGTCACCAGGCAGCAGACAGATCAGACATAGTGGAGCCAGCAGACCCGTGTCGCACCCCAGACAGCTGTGGACCGCCACTGGGAGCCGGGCCCCCCCAGGAGGCGGGCATCCCTCACATCCGGGCAGAGGGGGCCCCGGCAGAGCCCCCCCAAAGGGGCCCCAAGGACAGCTCCCAGGACGCCACGCTCTTAATACCCACGGAGGCTCCAGAGGAGAGGCTAGCCCATGGCTTCCTGCCATCAACGCCCGGAGAGGGGTGAGCCACTTCCACCACTCCCTGCCCTGCGAAGCTGCACCTGTGCTCCGTTACAGGGGAAGCGAATTCCAGTCCTGCCAGCTCCCGAACTGGCCCAGGGCCTTGGCCAAGTGGTGCCCCTCTGGCCTCAGTTTCCCTATCTAATGGCTCTCATGCTGGAGTTCTTTGGTCCATGAGCCTGTGTACGGGACAGCAATGACAAGGCCAGGGTGAGGCTGGGGGGCGGAGCTGTGAGTGTCCTGGATGCTCCCTGACCTGGGGTCTCTCCCCTACTTAGGGGGGAAGCAGTGGAGACCCAGCCAGCACCAGCACCTCTCCCTGCACCGGTAAGTGGTATCTGAGAGGGGCTGGGGCTGGGGTGTGCACCTGTGCGTGAGCGTGTGTGTGCATATGTGTGTGTGTGTTCCGCTACACTCAGAACCCCAGGGCACATGCCACGCAAGGCTGTTCCTCACCAGCATGGATTTCTCCATGGTCCACGGTCACCCACAGCCGTTCCCCCTCCGCCAGCTCTCCACTTCCCTGGCTCTTTGACTTGACCAGGCAGCCTGCGAATACGCAGTCGTCGTCGTCGTCACGGCCTGCCAACACCCGCCCCTGCCCCTTTCTGCTGTGTTCCTGGAAGCCCAGCCGCACCTCGCCCTGCCCCTGAGCAGCTCGGCCCGGCTCAGGGCTCGGAATCGCCACCGCCAGCGGCTCCGGCCAGTCCTCGGCAGCCCCTCCCACTTCGCTCAGGATGCCCGGCCCAGCAGCCCCACCCTTCACCCTGCCTCCTGCCCCTCTGGGTGATAACGCTGAGAAGGCCCCACCTCCAAGTCCACGCCCTCCCTGCCTTGCCTGGCTGCACTGGAAGCCGGGGAGACAGGTCCCCGCCCACGGGCTCGGCCTCGCCACTTTACAGGCTTGTCCCCCCCAGTACATGCACACGCCTCAGTGACCCGGAGTGGAAGCCAGCACATCCCCGGGCCCACGCAGCCCTGCTGTGTTCCCTTCACAGCACAGTCCCTCGAGAGCTACTTGTCCTTGCTTGCTCCACTTTCTTTTAAAAATGTATTTATTTGAAAGGCAGAGAGACAGAGGAAGAGAGCTTCCACCTGCTGCTTTGCTCCCCAAGGAGATGCAGCAGCCAGGGCTGGGCCAGGCTGAAGCTAGGCGCCAAGAAATCCAACTGGGTCTCCCACGTGCGTGGCGGTGGCTCAGGCACGTGGGCCATCCGCTGCTGCTTTCCCAGGCGCATTAGCAGGGGGTTGGATCAGAAGCGGAGCAGCCGGGACTCAGCTGTGCACCCACGCGCGGTGTTAGCGGGACAAGCAGCAGTTTAAAGCGGTGCAGCTGCAGCGTCTCCTGCTCCTCCAGGCTCTGGGGCGGCCCCGCCCTGGCCCCGCCCACTTCCCTGGCAGCTCCTCCCCAGCCTCCCTCCCTGGCCCCTGCTCCTCCTGTCCACCTCCAGGGACGCAGCCTTCGCTCTCCACCTCCGCCCTCTCCCTGGGCGGTCTCATTCTGTCCCCCTGTATTCCCAAAGTGGACACAGAACAGAGCCTTGGATTCCCCCTCAAACCTGCTCCTCGTCCAGTCTGCTTCATGTCAGCACGTGGCCCTGCCTTCACCCAGGGGCTCTGCCAACCGGCTCCAACCCACTTCCCATCCTCTTCTTCCCTGTACCACGCGCCAGCCAGGCCTGCCTCGCACTACCTACAGAATAAATCCCGAGTCCCTCCTCTCCCTCGACCCCCTCCCCCATCACCCTGCTCCAAGCCCCATCCTCTTGGAATAAGAGCTAGGATCTCCCCCGAGACCCATAAGGCCTTGCGTCTTGCCACTCTGCTTTCCACCCTTCAACTACGCATGCCTACTCCCACCGCAGGGCCTTGGCACGTGCTGTCCCCTGTGCCCTTCTCGGAGCTGACTCAGCTGGAATGCCCTTTCCCAGCAAGGCCTTCCCTGGCCACCGTGTCTCGTGCAGCCTGCAGCCACCTTGTCACTCTGCAGTGTTTTATCGTGTCTGCAGCACTTTCTCCGTCTGACGTTACGTGGGTAGTCTGTGGACCTATTCATTATCTAGAACCTGAGCTCTGTGGAGGCAGCCACTCCAGTCACCACTCTGGGTCCCGGCCCTGAAACAAAGCCCAGCACACAGCAGGGACTCAGCGGGGAAGTGCTGAGGGGGCGAGGTGCTTCTCTGGACTGATGAGAAGGCGGAGGAGACGTGAGAGAGGTTCTGGCATGCTCACAGCCCGGGCTGGCTCCTGGGGACAGGCCCAAGTGGATTCCACAAGAATGCACTGGGTGTGGACAGCAGCCCAGGCCCTGGGCTAGGAGAGAAAGGGCGGGGGCAGCAGGGACAGCAACCTGCTCCTGAGGGTTGTGGCTGAGCCGGCGGCACCTGCAGGGGTGGGAGGTCCCCAGCAGGAAGTGCTGCAGGCACTCAGGGAAGCCGCCCTGGAGTGTCCCGGAGAGGGTGGACCAGCAGCAGGCCCTGCGCGGGCAAAGGCACCATGGTGGGAATGGCTGCAGAGCCAGGGTGCTGATGGAAAGTGGGCCTCGTGGGACGAGAGCAGTGGGTGCAGCACCTGGGGCAGCTGGAAGCCAGGCTGGGCCCCTGTGAAGCTCCAGTGTGTGCCGCAGGTTCTCTGCGCTCCGGTTCCGGCTCGTCTGAGCCGCGGAGGCAAGGCGCCTGCACACACGAGTCAGGTGAAGCAGGTCTGTCCTTGCAGGCAGCAGGGCCAGCAGAGGCCTAGGCCTCAGCACGCGCTGGTCCCCAAGGCCCAGGAAGGCTGTCTGGGCAGAGACAGCCTCATCTCCCAGGCGCCCGCTTGCTAAGGGACCTGTCGCAAGCATAGTAACGGCAGCCGAGGCGGTGTTGGTTCCAACGAGGAGTTTATTAATGCGGGGGAACCACGCAACACACCGGCTAAACCGACCACCTGAGGTTCCCAGAGAATCCCCAGTGCTCCTTGCAACGTGGTCTTGGCCGCAGATGAAGTGACACCTGCTCGGGTAGTGCCTCTGAGCCCAGCAGCAGGTCTCGAAGGATGGGCAGGGTCCCGGCGTCGGGCAGGTGCAGGGCAGGCTGGGAGACTCTGGCGGGAAGGTCTGGGTAGCGGCTGGCCACCCGGGGTGGGGGAGGGGCAGGATTCCAGGGGGGAGCTTTCGCTCTACCGCTCTCAGGAGAGTCTGCGCGGAGAGTCCCGGGGAGGCTGTCACCTGCTGCCTAGGTATACTTACACGGCGGTGTCATCGTCTCTGTCGGTGAGCTGCCGCTTGTTGCCCGTGGGTGGACCTTACTGGGGGTGCGGCTTGTCTTACCACTTGGAGCCGGCCGAGTTCTGCTCCCTACAGGACCCCAGAAAGCATCTGGCCCTGGGTTCCCTACCCTGGGCAGCATCGCCCACTGGGCACTATAGGGACAGGACCAGAGCCCGGGCTGCCCCAGCCGCCCCCCCCTCGCTGAGGACGTGGCATTCCCGGCACATTCCAAGGCCCCCTGGAGAGCTGTGCCACATGGTGCAGTGTCTGTACTTGTCACTTGTGTCCCAAGGCGAGGGCCGGGGCTTCCTGCATCCCTGTGTCCAGGTGACTGGAGAGCCACTGGGGACTCAGGGGTGGCAGGGGGAGGAGTCAGCCGTCCACCCACAAGGATAGCCGATACCAAGTGTGGCATCACTGCTCACCCACGGGCTTTGCTGGGTGCTGGGACCTGGAGTGACGGGGGAGGTTCTGAGGTGCTGTCCGATGGAGAGGGAGCCCAGAGCTGCTCTCGCCTGTCCAGCGTGAAGGAAACAGCATTTGTCGCCTCGTCAGGAAACCAGGAGGGGACTTGGGCAGGCGCAGGCTGGGTCTCCCTCACCGGTGAGGGTTTTCACCACTGCTGTTTGCTGGGCGCTTCCCCTGCTAGGCACTCCATTCATGTCATCCCGCTCCTCGGCCACCGCTGGGAACCGAGAAACAACCCGAGTCCTGGTTTAGTGCGGATGCGGTTGCGACTCTGGGGACCTGGTGCTGGATGGAACTTGGGATAGTTGGGGGCCAGAGGCCACGATGTCCGTGAGGGCATCAAGCTGGATGAGGGCACGGGTGAGGGACGCTGGGGGAGCACTCGGCGGTCTCCAGCGGGGAGGTGACCTACGTGACGAGAAGGAGCGAGCCAGGCACAGACGGGGGACAAGCACACGCTGGGCAGAGGCAGCAGCAGCTAACGGGCCTGGTGGACATGAACTGGTCGAGAGCAGGCCCAGCCGGAAGTTCGGGGGAGAAGGGAGGATTGTGCAAGGGCCTTGAAGGCCAGAGTGAGGGTTCTAGAATAAATTTAGAATCCAAGCTAAGCCACTGAAGGGTTTTAGGCAGGTTGGTGTGAGATGAGCCGGTGTGGGCTGGAAGCACTGTGGTGTAGCAGCTGGTGGGTAATGAACTGGGCGGGAGCCAAGGGCAGAGCCCCTGGCAGTGCCCTGGACAACAGGTGGTAGTCTGGCCTGTACCAGGGTGGCGGCAGGAAGTGCATGGGGACTTGGGAGGTGGAGCCAGGAGGGCTTGTGGGCTGCGTGGTGGTGGTGGAGAGGTGGTCAGAGGGAGAAGGATGGGAGGACTCTCGGCTCGCAGCCATGGGCTGCGTGCTGCCCACAAGGACAGACAGCCGCTAACGAGGGTGGCGGGGTTGTGGAGAGGCTGCAGGCCCTGTGCGAGGGTGGCGGGAACGTGAGATGGGGTGGCCATGCAGAACAGCGCTTCCTTAGGAGATTAACAGAGGCCGCCCTGAGCGTCTGGGGTTGAATCCCGGCTCCGCTCCTGACTCCAGCTCCTGCTAGCACCGACCCTGGGAGGCAGCGGCGATGGTTCAGGTGCTTGGGCCCCTTTCAGTCGAGTGGGAGACTTGGATTGGGTTCCTGGCTCTTGGCTTCGGCCTGGCCCAGCTCCAGCTGCTGCAGGCGTTTGGGGAGTGACTCAGCAAGCAAATGGCAGTGATCTCTATCTGATTCTCAAATAAATAATAGATGAATGAAAAAAAAATTAAATCTAAAAATAGAAGTTGTCCGTGACCCAGCGAGTCCACTTCTGGGTGTACCCAGCAGCACTGACAGCGGGGTTCTCAGGAGTTGGCATCAGTCAGAATAGCCAAAAATACAGCCGCGACCCAGGTGGGTCAACACAGCGTGGTCTGCGTGTGCAACGAAATCTTAGCGTTAAAAAGGAAGGGGATTCCGACACACGCTACTGCATGAGTGACCCTGGAGACGCTGGACTCAAGGCTGGGTGACTGCTCTTGGGGACAGACCCAGAGTCTCAGAGAGTAGAACGGGGTCGCCAGAGGCTGTGGGCGGGGCAGCAGCAGCTACTGTTCAATGGGTACAGAGTTTGAGTTTTGCAAGATGAAAACCGGGAGCCCCTGGGGCATGGCCTTGTCAGAGGTTGGACAGCCCGCCCCCCAGCCATGGGAGGGAAGAGATGCAGGGAGTGGCTGAGAAGGAATTGACCGAGTACCTACCAAGGGCTGGCTGCTGGGCGCGTGAGGAACTGCACACATTTCATGGAAAGGCGGGACTAGATTCTGGTGCAAAACGTCTTGCAATGCATGCATAGCTTTTCCATATCCCACATCTTCCATGAGCTTTTTGAAGACCCCGCGTCTGGATGACAGAGGCGGAGGAGGTCCTAGCGCCCGGTCAGACAGGCAAACAGCAGGTGCGGGCAGGGTCCCCGCAGTGGTCATGGTTGCAGTGGGACCAGCAGTCGCTCACTAAGACCACAGGCCGCGGGGCCGGGCGGAGGCAGGTGGCGCTGGGAGGACCCGAGGCCGGAGCTAGTGGGCTGTACATGAGGTCGTGGCACGGCCTCCAGGGGCTCAGGCAGGAGGCAGTTCCGGAACCCCGGCGAGTGGCAGCAGGGAGGAGCTTGTGGGACCGTCTGGTAGGCTGGAGGCCTCCCAGATGCCCTCTGTGTCCCCGCAGGTGAGGGACATGGGAGAGAGGCGGGAGCCAGACCACGCGCAGAACCAGCCTGAGGAGCCCGCGGGGGCCCAGGGCCCCGAACCCCCTCGCCAGGGCTTCATGAAGTGCTTGCTGGCGGTGGGGGAGGAGGAGGAGGCCGCCCACCGGAGAGCCTCGAGGGCCCGGGCCCCGCCGGGCCGCAAGCTCCCCAGGACCCCCACCCCTGTGCCCATCTCAGCCCCAAGCCTGCCCCTGCCCCAGATGCCCGCCTCAGCTCCCGCCACTGCCTCTCCGTGGACTCGGTCGCTGACCCCTGGGCCTGGCCCTGCCCCCGCGGGTGCTCCAGTGGCTGCAGCGCGGGCGCCCTGGAGGAAGACGGAGCTCCTGCACGGGGGCAGCGAGCGGACCCTGAGCAGCTGCAGGGCACGGTAGGGCCCCACCCCCACCCAGGGCTCCCAGCAGAGCCTGGTCCCGGAGGCAGGTCCCTGCATCCCGCTTCTCTGTCCCTGTCCCTGCTGCTGCCTGTTCCCTCCGTCTCGCCCTGTGTCTCCCAGTTCTGTACCTCCCAGGTCTCGCTCTGCCCGCTTTCCCGTTTCTGGGCCCTTTACAACTGCCCCCCCCCCCCCCCCCGCGCGCAACGAAAGGCCTCTCCCCTCCTCTGGGTCTCCCTCTTCCTGTCCTGACCTCCCCTCCAGGCCTCCCCCAGGGCCATTCCTGGCCTCCCCTTGCCTCTGCCAGACCTCGGTGGCAGCTGCGGGCAGGGTGGGCTGGATGTGGCCCCGGGCCGGCTTTGTCCCCGCAGGCAGGAGCCGGAAGACCATGGCCTCCGGAAGCTGTGTCAGAGCTGGGAGGAGCGGCCCGAGGAGCGCCTCACCCTGCGTCAGGAGGAAGGTGAGGGCAGCCGGCTCGCGCAGGGCCCCGTTCGCAGGCATGGTGGGATGGTGTTCCGCAGGCGACACCGCTGCCCTGCCGTCCACCGTGGCCCTGTGCGCTGGACCAAGGGGGCTTACTGCAGGGGAGGGGGTGGACCCGAGCTCAGGAGCCACGGAGGGTGGGGTGTTAACGCTAGCTAGCCCCCCGACTTGAGGTCCAGGACTCCCCCAGGTGCGGGCTAGGCCTGCTGAGAGGCATCTTGGAAGGGCACCAGGGCCCCCATCTTACAGCCCTCGGCAGGCTCCCACTCCCACTGCATCTCATGCCCACCCAAAACCACAAATCCTGAGCACGACCACGTGTGGAACACAGTGCCCTCTGACCCCACCCTCCCCAACAGTGGGTGTGCCTCCTCCCATCCCCACTGCCCTCTTGCCCAGAGCTGCCTCTTCCTCTGCCTGCCCTGAAGGCTCAGCGGCTCCCTGAGCCCCGACCTTGAACTTCACTGCTTTTGGTGTTAAACCCCCCTGGCTATTCTGCAGGGGGAAGGGGGCCCGTGGCCGGACCCCTGGAGCCATTGATGAAAAGCGCACCAGTGGACTCAGTCTCAGGGTCCCCGCCCCGACCTCAGCTCCTATCTGGGGAGGAAGGAGCTGCCTGCCCTCCACCACGGCTTCTGGGAGCTCTTCCGGTTTTCCCTTTTGGACAGTGCCCGCCCGTGGCAGGGCCCCTCCTCCCCTCAGCCCAGCCCCGCCTGTTTGTCCGAGACTTGCAGACTTAACAGCATCTGTTGTGTGCTGTGAATTGTCTGAATTCAGTACAGACAGGGTCAGTCCAGACAGGGAAACCGAGGCGCCTGGCCCCGGCTCTAGATCAGCCCGGCCTCCATCACCCAGTGCCACTCCCCGGGCGGCTGGATGCGCACTGACCCCTGCTTTCTCACAGTGCTGGAGGCGATGGGGTGGGGCCGGTTTCCCCAGAGGCCCCCTCCTTGGCCTGCTGTGTCCCCACCTGGCCGTCCCCGCGCACACGCACATCCTGGCCAAGCCTGGCCCTGTCTCTCACCAGGTGGCCTTTTCACACAGGACAGCAGCCAGACTGGATGAGCGCCGTGCTAACAGCCTCACACCCTCAAGGCCTCTTTAAAGGCCCTGTCCCCAGACTCAGCCCCATCCTGAGGCCCTGGGGGCTAGGGCTGCAACAGGAGAATTCGGGGGAACACAGTCCAGCCCACAGGGGCCACCCAGCTTACTAGCCAGCAGAGCTGGTCTCACTGTGGGCTGAGAAAGCAGCCAGCACGCACGCTGGACTAGGGCATGGCTTTGGGTCAGCTGGTGCCACTCTGCCTGTCCTCTGCTCTGGCCCAGATAAGTGGCTGTAGACACCAAGGACAAGGGACCGACGTGGAAAAAGCTGTCTGGGCACCTACCCTGTGAACCCGTTTCCCACCTTTTCGGATGGAAATAGCATTCTGCTCTTCCGAGGATGCTGAAAGGACGGAACAAGAACATGCTCCAAAGAGCTTAGGCCAGGGCCGCCCTGCGGCGTAGTGGACTAAGCCTCCACTTGCAGTGCCGGCACCCCATATGGGCACCGGTTCGAGTCCCGGCTACTCCACTTCCGATCCAGCTCTCTGCTATGGCCTGGGAAAGCAGCAGAAGATGGCCCAAGTCCCAGTGCCCCTGCACCCACGTGGGAGACCCAGAAAAAGCTCCTGGCTCCTGGCTTTGGATTGGCCCAGCTCCAGCCATTGTGGCCATTTAGGGAGTGAACCAGCAGATGGAAAACCTTTCTCTCTGTCTCTCCCTCTGTCTGTAACTCTGCCTCTCAAATAAATAAATCAATCTTTAAAGAAAAAAAGAAAAACTTAGCCCAGGGCCTGGCACATGTGGGGTGCCCTGAAGTGGGGGGACTCCTGGTGCCAATGGAGGCTAAAAATGAGCTCAGCTCATGCCCACCTGCGCCTGGTCTGGGAGAGCAGAGTGAGTCCAAGGGCACCGTGTCCCTCCATTCCTCTTTTATGGAATTGTTTTTATTTATTTATTTTATTTGAAAGGTAGAATTTCTGTCCGCTGGTTCACTCCCCAAATGGCCACAACATCCAGAGCTGGGCCAGGCCACAGCCAGGAGCCTGGAGCTCCATCCTGCCCTCCCACGTGGGTGCAGGGCCCCAGCACCTGAGCCATCTCCTGCTGCTTTCCCAGGTGCATGAGCAGGGAGCTGGATCAGAAGTGGAGCAGCCGGGACTCGAACCAGCACCCGTATGGGATGCCTTAACTTGCTTAGCCTCAACGGCAGCCTCTACACTCTTAGCTTAGTTATCTTTGGAGGAAGCTGGGCGGGAGGCAGGGAGGGGCTGGGATGAGTGGGGGTGGGGGAAGGACTCCCCGCCCACGTGGGCCGCCTCCCGCAGCTTTCCGCAGCTACTTCGAGATGTTCAATGGCCCGGGCGAGGTGGACGCGCAGAGCCTGAAGAACATCCTGCTCCTGGTGGGCTTCTCCCTGACGCCAGCCCAGGTGGAGGACGCGCTGATGAGCGCCGACGTCGACGGTGAGTGGGGGGGGGGTGTCGCTCCCGCCCCAGGCGGGGCTTCCCTGGCAGACACCAGGGAGGTCACACGGGACCCTGTGCTGAAAGGACCTGGATCTGGTTTAGCGCTCTGCTGGCACAGCACAGAAATGCTGTTAATTTTTAAAAGATTTATTTATGCATTTGAAAGGCAGAGAGAGAGAGCGAGGTCCTCCATCCGCTGGTTCACTCCCCAGTCCCCAGATGGTCACAATGGCCAGAGCTGCGCCTATTCGAAGCCAGGAGCTTCTTCTGGGTCTCCCATGCGGGTTCAGGTGCCCAAGGACTCGAACTGGTGTTCACGGGATGCCGGCACTGCAGGCGGCGGCTTTACCCACAATGCCACAGCGCCAGCCGCAACCTAGAAATTCTTAATCGCGGTATGACTAGGATCCCATCCTGCACTGGCTCCCCCAGATTATGTCGCAGGCCCAAGTTCTGGGAGCGAATGCTCCCTGAGCACCTACCCAGCGCCAGATTCTAGGGAGCAGAGGTGGCCACGGCCCAGCCTCCTGGCCCCAGGCTGTCTGTGCCCTGAGAGACGCTGACCGCTGGGCTCTCACTCCCGTCTCATCAGATGGACTCGGCTGCCCATTTTCCCCACTGCGTGGCTCAGGACAAGTGCCTGGAGTTCATGAAGCCTCGGTTTCTCCATCTGTGGAATGGGTTTATACAGTACCAGGCTACTGTGAAGATGCCAGGAGATAATCCAGGCGCAGCACCCAGCACAGCACCCATGCCAGGAGACATCAGCTGCCGCTGCGACTCATCCAGTAAATAGAATCAACTGGAAGCCTCCTGGCGCCCCTGTGAGCGCAGGGCAAAGAGAGCTGTGAGGCGCAGGAGACCCTGCTCACAGGAGGTCCCTGCCGTCGGGCAAGGGCGACCTGGGGAGGCCCCGACAGAAGCAGCGTGGAGGGAGGAGTCTCAGGAAGGCTTCCTGGAGGAGGCGATGCCTGAGCTGAGGTGTGAAAGCTTACGCAGGAGTTAGGCAAGGCGGGGACAAGGGCATTCCTCAAAGGGAGAGTGCAGGGCCGGGGAATCCTGCCTGGTGTGCAGGGAACGCGTGGGACTGCACGGGGACCCCTGATCACCTGGTGCCATGACTGTCCCCGGCGTCACTGCACAGCGCAAATCCTCCTGCACACACCGGGGACTCGACCCCAGCTCCGCCCTCGCCTGCCCCTGCCAGAGCCGCCTCTCCTTCCTGCCTCAGGCCGCATCTGTGAAGTGGGGACGAGCGTACTGAGCGCCCCCACGTGGCAGCTTTGAGGACTGCAGACCATCCACTCATTCAGTAGTTTGACTATCGGCTATGCACTCATTTAAAATTTAAAATAAAATTTATTTGAGAGAGAGAGAGAGAGACCTTACCCCCTGGTCTCTCCCCAAATGCCCCATCAGCTGGGCCTGGGCTGCGCTGAGCGAGGACTCAAGTCCTAGTGCTTTGTGCCGTAGGTTTTTAACTTTCTCATCTGCTCTCCCGCGTGCACCATGTTTTCTGCATTGGATATGCGTTCCTTTTATAATCAGACCCGAAAAGTGACTGCTCAGGGCTGCAGTGCCTGGACCCGCTCCAGAGGGCCCCACCTACCCTGTCGTTCCCCTGCCCCCACAGGAGACGGGCACGTGGACTTCAAAGACTTCTTGGCCGTGATGACAGACACCAGGCGCTTCTTCTGCTCCGTGGGTGAGCAGCCCTGGGCACTCAGAGCTGGAGGAGGGGCCGGGAGGCGGGGCTTGGCACTGGGTGGGCACCGAGTGGTAATGGCAGCCACCGTCCCGTGTCCCCAGAACAGAATGCCCCGACGGACATGGCTCTGCCCAACCCGCACACCCTGCTCTTTGAGATCCTGTCCCTGCTGGTGGAGATGCTGGCCTTACCGGAGGCGGCCTTAGAGGAGATCACGAAGTGAGTGGCGCGGCTTCGCTGGGGAGGAGGTTGTGGACACGCAGGTGGCATCTGGCGTGTTGGAGGCTAAGACGCGAGGCTGTGAGTGAGGAACCCTCCGTAACTGGCTTAAGCAAAAGGGGAAGCTATTGGCTCAAACAACCAGCCAGCGCTTCAGGCCTGGCTGGATCCAGGAGGCCAGATGACCCGTGATCTCGGATCGTGATGGCGTGATCTGGGTCATTCCCCCTGTAGTACCCAGAGAGCAGTTCCAGAACAGGAAGCCGCTGGAGGCTGCCCCTGTGTCCCTGGGGTGGGTGGCCAGGACGACGTGGACGGTCAAGGCCAGAGGCCAAGGCACAGGCTCAGGGCCAGATCTCTGCACAGCACTGTCTGGCCCTGTCCTCAGAGGACCCCTCGGCCCCATCGTCTGTCTTTGAAACAAATACATCAGGACACCTGCCGCTCAGCGCGGGGCTTGTGGAAACCGTGGGACCACGAGGGAGGGGGAGGGTGCAGGGGCTCCACCTGGGCCTCTCCCCCGGCCCCCAGACACCTCGCTTCTCTCTGGGCCTCAGCTTCTTCCTCTGTAAACCAGAGACAGGAACTGGATCTCAGCCCCTAGGGCCTTCCCTCGGCGTCACACACCGCCGTGCACTCCCGCCCTTACGCTGGGTTCCAGTTTTCCACGCGGGGCAGGGCACAGGTGTATGATGGCGCCTACAGCACATGGCATCCACGCAGCAGCCCAGGCACGAGACCCACGTTCCTCCCAGCATCTGGGTCACTCAGAACACACACGGCTCCACAGGTGGGCCCGTGGCACGGATGCCGGCAGCCCGGGTCAGTTCCAGCTTCCTGCTCGTGCCTGTTTTGGGAAGCAGCAGGTGACGGCTCAGACACTTGGGTCGCTGTCACCCCCGTGGGAAGCCCGGGTGGGTGGGATGGCCCAGCCCTGGCTGCTGCAGATATTCTGAGGAGTGAACCAACGGATATAAGATCTCTGTCTCTCTGTCTCTCCTGTCTCCCTTTCCTGTGTCTCTGCCTTCCAAATAAGTAACGATATATAAATAAAAATGAAAATTATATACACAACTCCAAAGAACATAAATGAACTTGAAAAGCAATGATGCTGGCCGGCGCCGCGGCTCACTAGGCTAATCCTTCGCCTTGCGGCGCCGGCATACCGGGTTCTAGTCCCAGTCTGGGCGCCGGATTCTGTCCTGGTTGGCCCTCTTCCAGGCCAGCTCTCTGCTGTGGCCTGGGAAGGCAGTGGAGGATGGCCCAAGTCCTTGGGCCCTGCACCCCACGGGAGACCAGGATGCGCAGGCCGCAGCGCACCGGCCGCGGCGGCCATTGGAGGGTGAACCAACGGCAAAAGGAAAACCTTTCTCTCTGTCTCTCTCTCTCACTGTCCACTCTGCCTGTCAAAAAAAAAAAAAAAGCAATGACGCCAAGTCCCACGTGCCCATTTCTCAGTTTAACTCGCTTCGAGGAAGCCCCCACCCATTGGTCAGCGAAAGCCTCAAATGCCCCACCAAGTGAGGACGCTCTAGAGAGGCCACGCGGGGAGACCCGCCCGTGGGCTCCACCACGGCCAGCAGAGCGCCGGGCAGCCCCTCCCCACCCGCTGGCCTCCGCGGGAGACCCCCGGGTCGGTTCAAGGTCAGTTATGTTCTGGTCATGGCCTCCAGCATTCGGGTCCCAGGGGCGGTCAGTGTCCGTGGAGAGCTGTTCCTGTTTTCTTCTGGTGAGGTTGTTTCCGTCTCACGGGGACCACGCGTGTCACCTTGGAGACGGGACACACTTCCTCCCGGGGTGCTCCGGCAGCAGCGCAGAGACCCGGCCGCCTGCAAGGCTGCAGACATGGCCTCTGCCCGCTCCGGGGCACTGATGCTGTGGGGTGCGTGGATACAAGGGAGGCCTTCCCCCACGCCGGAGGGTCCCCGCGGTAGCCCAGACAAGCCTCAGGGAGTGCGGCCCGCCCTGCAGCGCCTGCCGTGCGCACGCCCTCCCACGCGGGCGGTGCCGCCTCCTCCCGCACCCCCCTCCCCTGCCCCTGGTTCTCAGCACTCTGCCTCTGCCGCCTCCGGTCAGGACGAGCCTGGGGCCCTCCCCGACCCGGCTTGCTGCCCCGCAGGGCAACCGGAGGCTTCGTCTTGGGAATCCAGGTCTGGCTTCCCAGTGCGCAAATCGCCCTCCTCTCCCGCTCCGTGCCGCTCTGCTGCTGTTGGTGGTGAGACGGCGGCTTAGTCCTCCGGGCTACGCTGTCGGGAGCCCACAGGCTGGTGTGGAACAGTCACCAGTCTTTCTCACACCAAGGCACGGGGGACGCAGCACGGGCTGGCTCAGAGCCGGCACCTTCTCGGCCGTCCCCACACAGGGACCCTGACCGGGTTCAGGGGGGCTCCGCCCGATGACCCGGCCACCTGCCGGAGCCGGCAGCCCGGGCCTGAGGATTTCAGCGGGAACTTCACGGGGATACAAATGCTCTGACCATAGCGGAGGACTGGTCTGCCGGAAGTTCCTCCATCCAGAGCCGGAGACAAGTGGGAAGATGTTTAATTATTATTATTATTTTATTTCTTTGAAAGACATTGTTACAGAGAGAGGGGGAGGGAGGGAGACGGAGAGAGAAAGATCTTCCACCTGCTGGTTCACTCCCCAAATGGCTGCAATGGCTGGAGCTGGGCCGATCTGAGGCCAGGAGCCTGCAGCTTCTTTGGGATCTCACGTGGGTGCAAGGCCCAGCACTTGCGCCATGTTCCGCCGCTTTCCCAGGTGCGTTAGCAGGGAGCTGGGATGCCGGCACTGCGGGCCGGGGTCTTAACCGGCTGCACCACAGCACCGCCCCAGATTTTAAATTACTGATTCAATTTCTGTAATAGTTATGTAACTACTCAGGTTTTCTGCTTCTTGAGAACAACTCTGGCAGTTCACATTTCTCTAGGAATCCATCCGATGCTTGTCGTTCTCTACGTGTTAGCATGGAACATTAGAATGTGCCGTACGGGGGTAGGGGTGGTGTTGTGGCCACTACTTGGGACACCCACACTCCCGACGGTGCCAGCCTACATCCTGGCTCCCCCCTTCCATCCCGCCTCCTGAGGGTGCTCCAAGTGCTTGGGTTTCTGCCACCTGGTAGGAGACCCACATGCGGTTCCCGGCTCCTCCCTTCAGCGTGGCCCAGCCCTGGCTGTTGTGGGCATGGGGGAGTGAACCAACAGACGGTAGGTCTCTCTCTCTCGGCCTCCCAAACAGACGAAAATAAATTAATAAGCATTTTTCCTAAAAAGAACATCCCCTAGAATCTTAAGGCTCTCTTTGGGTCTGTAGTTACTTCTTCTATTAGGGTGCAGGTTCAGCTGCACCAAGCTTAACGGACATGCTTAAATTGAAGGGCTCTTTGCAGGTTTCCCAACGGTCAGCATTTTCCCACATTTGCTCTATCATTGCCTTTTTTTTTTTTTTTTTTTTTTGACAGTGAGAGAGAGAGAGAAAGGTCTTCCCTCCGTTGGTTTACCCCCCAAGTGGCTGCTACGGCTGGCACATTGCGGCCCGCGTGCTGCGCCGATCCAAAGCCAGGAGCCAGGTGCTTCTGGTCTCCCATGGGGTGCAGGGCCCAAGCACTTGGGCCATCCTCCACTGCACTCCCGGGCCACAGCAGAGAGCTGGCCTGGAAGAGGAGCAACCGGGACAGAATCCGGTGCCCCGACCGGGACTAGAACCCGGTGTGCCGGCGCCGCAGGTGGAGGATTAGCCTAGTGAGCCGTGGCGCAGGCCTGTCACTGCCTTTCGCACACCTTGAGGAAACTTGTCTTTCTCAACCACTTAAGAATCAGCAGAGTAAGACGCCCGTCCCCTTGTCCCCGGGTACTCAGTATTTATGAGGGTTCTTCTCAAAGTACATGGAAGCATAGAATTAAACTAGACTCAGTTTGGTGCAAAAATTTTGAATTCTCTGCAGTTTTTTCCTAACACACCTTTTCCATGAGCTGCTGAAGATCTGTATTTTCTAATAGTGAGGGCGTTTTCTTAGACACTCACAGTATCTTACCCATTTTAGGAAATTAACACTGAAGCAACACTGTCCCCTCATCCTGTTGTTGGGCCATCGTCCTGACACTAACGGCCTTCGCTGTTGTGGAGGGGGGTGTGTGTGTGTCTTCCTTCTTTTTTCCTCCAAGCCAGGAGCACAGGGCACAGGGCTTGTCGTGGCTGTGGCTTCCTGGGACCTGGACGGGTCCTCCTCTTGTCACTGCTGCTGGGGGCTGCACCTGCGGGTGTCTCCTCACAGACAGGACAGCGGGTGCCGGGGGAGCGCGCGTGCCCGCCGTGTGCTGGCCGTGTCGTTTCTGCCACGGTTTCTCACTGGGAAGCGTTTGCTCTGTTTCCTGAGGCTGACTGGGGAACTGAGTCTACATAAACGTCCCCCTTTCACCACGCTTAACACCCCTGGTGTTTTTTTTTAAGATTTATTTATTGTATTTGAAAGTCAGAGTTACCCCCACCACCACCCACCCACAGAGAGGGAGAGAGGGGGAGAGGGAGAGAGGGAGAGAGGGAGAGAGAGAGAGAGAGAGAGAGAGAGAGAGAGAGAGGTCTTCCATCTGCTGGTTCACTCCCCAATTGGCCACAATGGCCAGAACTGTGTGGATCCGAAGCCAGGAGCCAGGAGCTTCTTCCGGGCTTCCCATGTGGGTGCAGGGGCCCAAGGACTTGGGCCATCTTCCACTGCTTTCCCAGGCCATAGCAGAGAGCCGGATCGGAAGTGGAGCAGCCAGGACTCCCACCGGTGCCCATATGGGGTGCCGGCACTGCAGGTGGCAGCTTTACCCGCTGTGCCACAGTGCCGGCCCCAACACCCGTGATTTAGCCTCTAGTGATGACTCTTGCCTAATCAGTGATCAATCCAGTGGCTGAAAATGCTGACTTCCTAACTCCGTCACTCCTCCACACATGAACTGGACTTGGACTTCAGGAAGAGTGTTCCCCTCTTCTGTACTTGTTTGCTTCTCGGCACCACTGTGGCGTAGGAATTCTCTACTTCTTGTAGTTATATCAGGTTTTGCCTGATATTTCTTTAAATTTATTTTAATGCTATTCGAAAGGCATAGAGACAGAGACAGCCAGCCAGGGCTGGGTCAGGCCAAAGCCAGGAACCCAGAACTCCATCCAGGTCTCCTATGTGGGCGGCAGGGACCCAAGTACTTGAGTCACCACCTGCCGCCTCCCAGGGGGCGCGTTAGCAGGAAGCTGGAATCAGAGTGGAGCCAGGACTAGAACTGAGACTGATACGGGGTGCAGGCATCCCGGTGGCGACTTCACTGCTGCACCAAACGGCCACCCCTTACCTTGCAAGTTCAGAATTCTCTATTTCCTGATGAACTGAACATCTTGTCATGACACAGAAGTCACTTGTCTCCACTGAGGCTTTCTGGCATTAATATGACCATGTCCACTTCCTTGTGGCGTTCAACTTTGACTTCGTGGTGGATGGGGCTGGCGTTGTGGTGCAGCAGGTGAAGCTGCCCCCGGGGGTGCCAGCGTTCCATGCAGGTGCTGCGTCACTGGCTACTGCCCTTCTGATCCAGCTCCCCGCTAATGCACCTGGGAAAGCAGCGGAGGACGGCCCAGTGCTTGGGGCCTGCCGCCCATGTGGGAGACTTGGAGGAAGCTCCTGGCTCCTGGCTTTGGCCTGGCTGAGCCCCAGCTGTTTGGGGAGTCTTTTTTCTCCCTCCCTCTCTGGAACTCTGCCTTTCAAAGAAATAAATCTTTAACAGAGAAATTGAGGGGCAGGCATCCGGCCAAGGGGTTAAGATGCTCACGCCCACATGAGAGCTGCCGGCTTAGGAGCTCCAGCTCCAGCCCCTTTTCTGGATTGCTGCTGTTGCACACCCTAGCGGACGGCAGGTGGTCAGCCAAGGCCTTGGGTCCCTGCTTCCCACGGCAGACCTGGGTTGAATTCCTAGCTCCTGGCTTCAGTGTGGCACAGCCCTGGTGGTCATGGACATTTGGGGAGTGAATCAGTGGATAGGAGCCCTGTCTCTCTCTCTCTCACTCTCCAATTAAAAAGTAAATAAATAAATGGACATTTTTAACAAGATTTAATCTGCTTGAATGGCAGAGAGAGAGAGAGAATGCAAGTTTGTCCAACTGCAGGTTCCCTCCTAAATGGCTGCAATGGGCCCAGGCAGTGCCAGGCTGAAGCCAGGAGCCAAGAACTCCATCCTGGTCTCCCACACAGGTGGCAGAGGTCCAGGCAGCTGGGCCACGGCCTGCTGCCTTCCCAGGTGCCTAAGCAAGAAGCTGGGTCTGCAGCACATCAGAACCAGTGCTCTGGCCGGGCACGCTGTGGCTGTGCCACAACGCTCTCCCATGGACGTTGCTTTATTTTTATTTTTAAATAATTGTCTTTTTATTTTTTATTATTTATTTATTTACTTGAAAGGCAGAGTTACAGAGAGAGGTAGAGACAGAGAGAGAGGTCTTCCATCTGCTGGTTCACTCCCCAGATGGCCGCAACAGCCGGAGCTGCACCAATCCGCAGCCAGCAGTCAGGAGCTTCTTCTGGGTCTCCCACGTGGGTGCAGGGGTCCAAGCACTTGGGCCATCTTCTGCTGCTTTCCCAGGCCCTAGCAGAGAGCTGGGTGGGAAGTGGAACAGCCGGGACTCAAACCGGCGCCCATATGGATGCCGGCGCTTCAGGCCAGGGCTTTTAAGCCGCTGCGCCACAGCACCAGCCCCTGGAAAACTAATTTCTAGGTCTCCTAAGGAACTAATTCTAGGACTCAGCTGCATCCTAGGAATTCTTTCTCTTCCTCTGCTTTGGATTCGCCACCTCCTGGATTTCTTTCTTGGTTTGCTTCCTTTTACAAATGAGGGCACATCTCCCCAACAGCTTTTCTTTATTTATTTGAAAGGCTGAATACAGAAGAGAGCAAGCGAGTGAAAGATTTTCCATTCGCTGGTTCACTCCCCAGATGGCTACAACGATCAGGGTTGGGCCAGGCCCAAGCCAGGAGGCAGGAACTCCACAGGGGTCTCCCACGCGGGTGCAGAGGCCAAGTTCTAGGACCGCCTTCTGCGGCCTTCCTAGGTGCGTGCAGAGGCCAAGTTCTAGGACCACCTTCTGCGGCCCTCCTAGGTGCGTCGGCAGGGAGCTGGATCGAAGTGGGGGCTGGCGTCGCAGGTGGTGGCTTTCCCTGCTGCACTACAGTACCGCCCCCAACAGCTTCTATAAAAATATTCATGATTTACTCGAAAGACAGCGAGACAGCCATCTCCCATCAGCTGACTCCTTCCCCAAATGCCCACAGCAGGCAGGACTGGGCCAGTCTACGGCCGGGAGCCGACACTTAATCTGGGTCTCCCACTTGGGGGGCAGCAACCGCAGTACTTGCGCCTTCACCTGCCGCCTCCCAGCATGCACCGTAGCAGGAAGCTGCAACGGAAGCGGCACCAGGACCTAACTCAGATGCTCCGATATGGGGTGCGGTGCCCCAGTCTGTGTCTTAACCGCTAAACCAACCTTCCCCGGGCAGCTTTAGCTCAGAAGGTACAGTGATGCCCTCCGCTCTGGCACGGGCACTGCCCCCGCCCCCAGGGGTCCCCCTTCACCGTCTGCCCCCTCTGCCTTCTGTCAGAGCCCGTTTCTCTATGTGCAGCTCCCTCTTCTGTTTAGGGTTATATCCTCCATCGCTTCAAGAGAAAGAACACGGAGCAATATCTCTAAGACACGTGGCTGCAGCCGTGTTCACTCTGCCCGAGTTCAGCAGGTCACAGAATTCCGGCTGGTGTGCGAGCTCAGCGACAGAGCCGTGTGCTGGAGTTCCAACAAGGCCGGAGTCTGTCCCTCCCTTATGCTGCCAGTCTGGAGGAAGCAGGGCGGGGCCAGGGCTTTCTTTCCATTCAGTGCTCCTTCATTCCCCGCCCATCCTAAACCAGCCTACCAGCAGCACATCTGAATCCCAGAAAGCGCAGAGGAGGACGGGAGAGCGAGCAGTTTCCTCTGCAGCGGGGAAAGCTGCGCCAGCCCTGCTCGTGTCCGGGCTCCCAGGGCATCTCCCGAGACCCCCAGAGGTGGCTCAGGAAAGGGAAGCTTGCACACCTCACTGTGCCCACCCCGCTGAGGCCGGCGCCACAGCTGCGGAACCCCGCTACACTCCAGGGCTGCACGAAAGTCAGAGAGGCCCCCGGGGCAGGGAGGGAGAGACCCTGGCCCGCCATCTGCCCGCGGTCGGCCCTGTGCAAAGCTGGCCGGAGCTCGTGCATGGCGCCAGGAGTGAGGCGAGGCCAAGCACGACATGGCAAGTCCCCTTCGCCACTCTTGGCCAAGTCCTCAGAAGGGCGGCAGGGCGGCCAGCGCACCGTGAAGAGCTGCTGCGTGCTGGGTGCTGCAGTCCAGTGCGGGGCAGCCCAGTGGGGCGCCAGGAGCAGACAGGACTTTCTGGAGGAGATGGAGTGGGAGTTCACTGCACAGCTGTGCTGTCTTGGCAGAAAGAAATCCTAAGTAACACCACTGCCCAAGCTCTCCTGTGCCCAACGGTGCAGGGTGCCGGGTGGGCCTTGTTCCTGGAACCCACAGGAATTGTGTTTCACCCAGCAAACCCTGAAGCTCGGAGAAGTGAAGCGACTTGCAGGGATAAGCACTTCCCGCGTGTTACTGAGGGGCCTTTGGCCAGGGCAGGGAAGCGAATGGCGGAGCTGGAGACAGGACGGGGGCTGGGAGGAGTGGGGTGCGTGGAGCAGAGCCAGACTGAGCAAGCGGGCGCTGCCTCCCCAGCTACTACCAGAAGAAGCTGAAGGAAGGCACCTACAAGGCCCGAGAGGTGGAGACGGCCATAGGCCGGCTGCGGGCGCAGAAGCTGCTCCCCACCGGCCCTCAGCCTGCAGACGGCTTCGAAGTCCCAGAACGAAGGGTCCTCAGGCTCCTGAGCCGGCTGAAGCAGCAGAACTACGGTGAGGCCCTGGGCACGGTGGGTGGGGGCTCTCGTGCCCACCTGCCTGGCTTCCTGCCAGGGCTGGGGAGCTGAGCGGCCTGGCTGCCCACGCTGGGCCTAACCTGAGTGCGTCAGTCATCACCCGCAGCCCACGCTAGGCCCTCAGCCTCCTGCACTGCATCTCGCACTCCTGCCTTGGCCCTGAGCTCAGGTTGGTCCCTGGAGCCAGGAGAGGAGGGGCAGCCACAGAGACCGGCAATCCCGGCTCCCCGCCGAGTCAGTCACTGAGCCGGGCCCTTGGCAGAAGTGCTAGGGTTCCACCTTCCTAATGATGGATTTATTACCCGTTTGGCAGATGAGAAAAACTGCCACTGAGGAAGCTGAAGCCTCTTGCCCAAGTTGTGGCCTTGCCAGGATGTGCTGGGAAGGGACGCTACACGCGGGTCTGTCCCCGGGACTCTTCTCCGGGCAAGCCAGCCTGCTCTGCTCAGGTTCCATTAAGACTCCCACTGTGTAGCAGGTGGAAGCCTTGCAGTTTCTGGAATATACCTACCAGTCTGCCAGGAGCCATCTGCTTAAAGCTGTTATTGGCTCTTTTGTTTTGTTTTGTTTTGAATTTTATTTATTTATTTTTTTTTGACAGGCAGAGTGGACAGTGAGAGAGAGAGACAGAGAGAAAGGTCTTCCTTTGCCGTTGGTTCACCCTCCAATGGCCGCCACACCTGGCGCACTGCGCTGATCCGAAGGCAGGAGCCAGGTGCTTTTCCTGGTCTCCCATGGGGTGCAGAGTCCAAGCACCTGGGCCATCCTCCACTGCACTCCCTGGCCACAGCAGAGGGCTGGCCTGGAAGAGGGGCAACCGGGACAGAATCCGGCACCCTGACCGGGACTAGAACCCGGTGTGCTGGCACCGCTAGGCGGAGGATTAGCCTAGTGAGCCGCGGCGCCGGCCCGGCTCTTTAAAAAAAAAAAAAAAAAAAAAAAAAAAGATTTATTTATTTGAAAATCACAGAGAGAGAGAGAGAAAAAGAGAGAGGTCTTCCATCTGCTGGTTCACTCCCCAACTGGCCTCAACGGCCGGAGCTGCATCAATCGGAAGCCAGGAGCCAGGAGCTTCTTCCACGTCTCCCACGTGGGTGCAGGGGCCCAAGGACTTGGGCCGTCTTCTACTGCTTTCCCAGGCCACAGCATAAAACCAGATCGGAAATAGAGCAGCCAGGACTAGAACCGGCACCCATATGGGATGCCAGCACCAGCAGGCGGCGGCTTTACCTGCTACGCCACAGCGCTAGCCCCTGTTATTAGCTCTTGATCTGTGCTCAGAGTTCAGCTGGGTGCTTTGCATACACACGCATTACACCTCAATCCTTGTCATCAACGCTAGCAGGTGGCTACTGCCATCTTCAGAGAGGTTAAGTGACCTGCCCAAACCCTACTCCCCATCCCACCCCCACTCGCTGCGGCAGAGCCAGGATTTCACTGGGGTCCGCCTGCCCCAGGCTGGGCATGCTCTGACGCCTTCCTGCTCCTCCCCCACCAGCTGCCAACCTGCAGAGTCCCTATGCCCAGGTTCCCTGCATCCCGCTGTGCCCACGACTGGACAAGAAGATAGTCCAACGGAAGCAGGGCAGCCACTTCGTGCTGGACCAGTACAACCCCTCCAGCCTGGGCCCGGACATTCGTGGCCTCTTCTTCCAGCCAGGATCTCAAGGCAAAAGGCAGGTGCCCAGAGGGGAAGGCCCCCGCCCAGGCTGATCCCCTTCTCCCTTCCTTAAGAGACCGTCAGACAAACCCCTAGGGAGCCGGACTTTTATATACTGCCCGAGACTGCTTGCTCTGGGACCTGAAAGCCGGGGTGTGTGTGTGTGTGTGTGCAGAAACTGACTTGGTGTGTCCCGAGTGGGGGGCCCGGGCCCAGGACCCAGGGGCACCACTTTTCTCCCTCACGGTGGTTTAATTCTGAGCTCCTCTGCTGCTGGCTCCACATCAGGAGACGCAGGCAGAGCCGCCGGGCAGCACGGGGTCCCTGCAGCAGTCCCCGGCCAGGCCCCTCGGGGGAAAAGGGTCGCGGATTTGCAATCAGGCCCTGAGCCCCGCTGCCGGCCGCCTCCCGCCTCGGCGCACAGGGATGGCTCAAGTCCCGGGGCACCGAGGAGAGAGTCGAGCTCTCCCATCCTTCTGCCTCACCCCTCCTCACAGAGAATACAGCTCTGACAGCCGGAAGTGGCTCAGCTCCGTATCAGCTCAAACCCACTGACCCTCTTCTCTGAGCAGCGCAACTGTTCATGGCCTGCGGACGGACGGGGCTCCAGGCGGGGCTGCTGCCGTCTGCCTGTATGGCCTGGTAAGCCAATAAACACAAGAACCGCAGCCTCCGTGGCGAGGACCCTGGTCTCACTCCTTCCTTGGGTCTCCGAGAGCAGGGCTCCAGCTTGGCTCTGGCCTGAGAACCCCGAGGCGAGAGTCGCCTCAAGGCCCTGGCCTGTGCCCTGGGTGCTGGGCCTCCCACGCACTTTGCAAGCACAGAGCTGGGCGGCCCTTCCTCACCATCCTCTCCTGCTTTGGACTGGGGCCCCACGCTCGCAGGGAGTGGTGAGCGTTCAGGGAAGTACCTGGGAAAGACCGAGTCCCCGAAGGCAGCAGGCCCTCGGACGCGCAGGAGGGAGCCGCAAGACCCAGGGCTCGCCCCAGCCTGCACACCATCCGGAGCCTCCCAGGGGGCGGGCAGGGGTAGCTCCAGGTAGGAGGCCAGGGGCTGAAATGAAGACAAGGACCTGACAAGTTTAAAACATGTATTTAAAATACAATTTATAAAATGCTTAATCTGCCGACTCAGGAGCCCGCGGTGCGGGGTGGGGTGGGGGTAGGCAGCTGCCCGCATCACCAGCAGCAAAGACTGCGTGGGTGCGGCCCTCCCTCCCATTCCCTTCTGTTCAGACACCCAAGGGGCCCGTGCGCTCCCCTGGGATCACACGACCAGAAAACAGGACCCCGGAGGTTTCTTGAGTCTCTGCTTACCAGGGAAGCTGGGTGCAGCCCTGCCGGCCCCTCCCTGAGCAGAGCACCCCCAGATGGGGCAGAGCAGGGTATGGCTGGGCAGGGCAGGGCTGGGTGAGGCAGGTGGGCTCTGGAAGGGGCTGATGGTAGCAGATAGGGTGTTGCCTCCTGCCTGCAGGTGGGGAGCACCCTCATTGAGTGGGCTGAGAAGGGTTGGTCACCAGGCCCGGCCCCCCAGCTCCTTTGGTTATAGGCTGACATCAGAGTAGTGGCTCATGGGAAGCGGGTAGCTGGAAGGTCTGAGGCCTGGCTCATGGGGTCCGGGGGGAGCTGGGGTGGGGGAGGGACAGTACCAAGAAGGCAGATAAAGGGGCAGCAGCCTCAGGTTTCTGCCCCTCACCCCCCCAGGGATTTCCAAGCCAAAGCCTGCAACTTACTTTAAAAAAAAAAAAAAAAGGAAAAGGGAAAAAAGCACTTGAGGAAAGTCACGGACAACTCTACCAAAACAAAACAAAACCACGCAAGATCCAAACCGTTTTCCCATCTGCCCTCCCTCCTCCCCCCAACACAACACAGTTCCTTGTTTGCTTTCGTTAACATTTTGTCTGCCACCTCTCCTCCTGGGGAGCGGGTGTGACTGCTGGGGGTGGTGCCAGCACCCAGCGGGCAGAGCCCCATCTTTGGCCGGAGGGAGGTGGGAACACCAGTCCCCCAGTCCCTGCCACGTCCTCAACCTGAAGACACCTGCTGCCAGCCTTGCCGTGGCTCCCACGGGGGAGAGGGGCCAAGAACAGGTGTTCCCCAGGGCTGAGCAGTTGGCACTCCCGGCCTTCCCACATGGACTCCCCGCTGCACCCTTCTCTCACTCAAAGGGCAGCCTCACCTTGGGCCAAAACCCACTACCACTTGAGGGCTAGACACAAGACATTCGGACCGTGGACACTCGGTCAGGGCAGTGGGACTGTATAAAGATTAGCAGCCAACTTTCCTCTCGCCCACTCCTGGAGGTAGCCGCCCGTCTTCCTGACTGAAGCCTTGTTCCAGCTCCATTCACGGGTAAGCCCGAGCTACATACCTTCCTGTGCTAGGGACTGGCTGCTGACAACTGGCAGCTGGCCCTTCCTCCCGAGGGGAAGGTGTCGTGGGACGCGGCTCCGTGGGCCCAGCCTGGTATTCCTAGAGCCAGGTGAGCCCAAGGGGGGCGAAGCCCACCAATCCCAGCTTGCCACCTTGGCTACCAGGAACTGCCCAAAACTGCACCAACTGATCCAAAACCCATCTGTTGTTTGGGAGTTGGGAGGCTGGCAGGCTGGCTGAGGGATAAGGCGCAGTGCAACGCAAGCGACCAGGAGCCTGAGAGGGGTCAGGCTGCACGCACGGAGCTGTCCGGACAGCAGGCCTCCTAGCCTCTCCCACCTCAAGGAGCCGAAAAAAATGTTCCTAGGCTCCAGGGACAGAGAAATTGCCTTCACTCCAGGTCCTCGACATGGGAAGAAGGCGTGCGGGGCAGCCGAGGCCTCTGGAGAATTCGTCTGCTGCCAACTTCCGCAACACAACGCAAAGATTTCCTTTCCCTGCTGTTCCGAATCAGCTGCTCCCGGGTACCGGCTTCACGAGAGAGAACGCCACGAGCCCCTAGGGTTTGAGCCCTGCTTGGGTGGGAAGATCTACCTACCTCCTACCCACGCCAGGAGCCCCAGAGGCAAACTGTGGTCTGTGCTGACAGCAAAACACTCAACAAGGCCACATCCCTGGCTTCTACCAGGAGGTGTCTGCTCCCACACGCTCCCTGCTCTCGTCCAGGAGTAGCTGGCGGGAGCCCCCAGGGAGCACGGCCGAGTCCACTCGCGTCCCCTGCCTCTAGCGCACTAGAGGAGGGGCTCGCACCCTCCCCAGGGAGCACGGCCGGGTCCACTCGCGGCCCCTGCCTCTAGCGCTCTCCGAGCCTGTGGAGCTAGCCAGTCTCCAGGCAGGGCCTTGGCTGGGGAGGGAGGTAAAGGCATGGGGTGCTCGCCTGTCCTGAGGGCTGCAGAGCCCTGCCCCTTCTCTGGGTGGCAGTAGGAATACAGAAGCTAAGCTCACCAAAATCCTATTGGTTAATGTTTCCAGAGAATTTCCCAGAAACATTTTTAAGTAGACTACCAAACTACCCTTTCTCAATTAAAAATTCATTAAACCACTAAAACCCCTCCCATGCACTTTTCTTGCAAATCAGATATTTGTATTAAACAAACAAAAATAGGAAGAAAAAAAAAGAAAGGATATCTTCAAATGGAACTTACTTTTTAAGTGATGAAGACATGCACTTGGGGGTGGGTAAGCGGGAGTTCTCACTTGTGTTTTGAAATCCCAAATTAATGAGCATGATAAACTGTTATTGCTGGCACTGGCTTTACCCCAAGTGGCCAAGTGGCACTGTCTGACTCTCTGCTCTGAGTGCTTGGTGGGTCCCCCCGACCCTCCCCAGATCCCCACCCTCTTTCCCTTTCCATTGACTTGAGACAGCCCTTGTCGACGTGCCAATCACAGTGGGAAGGGGGGAAGGGGAGAGGTCACAGTGCATGGGGTTCAAGGTCACAGTGGGCGGAGCAAGGGGGATCACAGTGCAAGTAAGTCAGGTCGTTCCCTCTGCTCAAGTCCAGCTGTCTGCCACGGCAGTGCGACCCGTGGCGGACAACCCAGGAGGCGAAGACGGTGGCAGCGGCAGCATCCTTTCTCGCCTGCATTTATCTGCGCTGTTTGAAGCCTTGTGACCCATCAGGACCCAGAGGCTGCCTGATCACATTATTGGGCTGTCTGCTGTCTTCAGGCTGGGAGATCCTGGTCGGCCTGAAGGGAAGATCAGAGCAAGGCCTGAAGGAGGATACAAAAGGTCTCCCCAAATCGTAAACACCAACAGCGACTGTCAGCCGGCTCCTTCGGCAGGCAGACTCGGGGCTGCCCCAGCGGGGAGGTCCTCGCGGGCAGCCAGGGCTACAGCACTCTCCCCGGCATCACACACCTGCTGGCAGGGGGGTGTTCAGGGGCCCACTCTGTCCAAAGGCTGTGCCCGTTCGCAGCACACCCTCCCCAGAACCACAAGGCACCGACTCTCCAGGGCGTCAGGCCCAGGGAAGGAGCCTCAACCAGGGGCTCGGCAGGGGGGCCCAGCACCACCATCCCCGCCATCCCCGCCCTTCCGCTGCTCTCCACACCGCGTGCTGACACTTGACTCACACTCTAGGGGGCTAAAAGAAATGAACTTTTTCCCTCTGGAGAAAGACTTGGAGGAGAAGTAACACAACGGACCTCCCTTCAAAACAACAAAGGGACAGCGGGAAAGCACACAGGTTCGCTTAAGCCCCAGAGAACACCAAGCCAAAGAAAGAAGCCCCTCAAAGCTTGAGCTGATTTTACCAAATGCTGCTGGAGAGAAAGTGACACAATAACCCAACTTCTAGCACTGCAGAGAAAACACCGCCAAGATTAGGAAATTCAGTGTGCAGTAGGCGACAGGAGGCGACACTCAGGCACCCCGCCAGCACTTCCCACTGGGCTGGGCACCTGCGCCGTCTGCTCATGGACTCACTGGCCTGCCCAGTGCGAGAAGGCAGGCGGTAGTCACCAGCCCATCTTCCAGATTGGGCCACGAGGAGTGGGAAGCAGTTCTCAGTGACGCGGAGGTGAGTGGCACGCTGACGCCAAGTCCCTCTAAGCAATGCTGCTGCCTGGTGCCCGCGAGGCTGCCAGCTGCCACCTCCTCAAAGCACCCCGTGGCTTTCAGAGCAGCAGACTGTGAGGGGGTCCCTGGGGGGCGGGGGTTGGCAGCTCGTGCTGCGACAGACCCTGTCCCCGTCCTGCCTGCGGCTCACTACACACAGCTGCCCCCTCAGCGGGCCCGGCAGCTACACTCACCTGTCGAGGATGGGCTTCTCCTGCTCCTCCTCGGGGCTGGCACTGCCCAGGATCCGCTTCCGGGCCTCGGCGTACTCTGCCTCCCGCTGTGCGAGCGACTTGACCGGAAGGGCTGGCCTGCTGGTGGAGTTGGGGCTGCTGACCACACCGTTGCTGGTGGGCCTCTTGAGGATGCGGATCTGTGGAGGGGGCCCCGTGGGAAGGCTATCGTCTTGAATCACAATGGGCACTTTGGGAGGAGATTTGGATTTCCTGCTGATGAAGAGCAAACACAGCTTCACCACTCCTGCCCCTCCACGCCCCGCCACGCCCCGCACCCCCCTCAGGGCTTCCCTCTCCTGATGCAGTTCACTAGCCTCTGGCCTCTGACCAGGCCTCACAACTCCCATGCTCCACGGAGCGTTTCTGCACACAGCAGGCAACCTTGCCACAGCTCCGCGGTCCCCAGGGACTGCGCTCACCTAACCCGGCCAGAGGGGCTGGAACGCCACCTGCCGCGCTCTGGGACTCGCATCCCCGTGCTGGTCACAGTCACTTCAACCACTGCTTGGTTTGGTCCCTGCCAGCAACACGCTCCATGTCTAGACTGCAGGGCTGCAGCAGAAGCCCAGCTGGCCTCCACTCAGGTCAGCCCGGGTGTTCCCTCGCGCGTACTCGCGGCAGGCAGACACTGAGAGGAGCCCACGCCACGGAGCCTGCCCGGCATCAGGACAGGACTCAGCAGGCTGCCTCGGCCTTCCCTGAGCGCGCCCTGTGCCTCCCCGACAGCCACTCAGCTCTCCCAAGAGCTTGCGCAGAGGAGCCTCCCTCACCAGGCGCTCTGGCCTGCGGCACACGGCGGGGCTGGCGACAGACTGTCCTCGAAACAGCGCTTGGCAACGCTCACACCAGAAGCCTTGTCCAAGGCCGGTGGATGTGCACATCCAGGCGACGTGTCCTCAGGAGAGGTGGAGCCAAGGAAAAACCAAGAGGGGAAACAACACAGGCAAAGAAAGAAACAAAAAGCCGCAGGACATGAAAGGGGCCAGTGCGGAAAGACCAACTCACGACAACGCCAGGACCCTCCCCCAGCACTCCTGGCTCCTCTCCAGAACCAACCAGAACCACGGGGGGGGGGGGGGGGGAGGCCCCTCCCCCAGCACTCCTGGCTCCTCTCCAGAACCAACCAGAGCCACGCTGGTGGCGGGGGCAGGGGCCAGAGGAACTCAGCTGCTGCCAGGGCCAAGGGGAGCGAGTGCTGGGTGGGAAAGGAGCAGGACGGGAAGGGGACTGTAACCAGGCGTCAGTGTGGTTGCTGGGATGAGCAGACAGACAGGGAGCCAGAAATCTGACCAAAGAGGCGGGGAGCCGGGCGAGCTGGCCAGGCAGCGCCCCGAGCTCCCTGGAGACGACTGCAGCCCACCAAGCACACCCAGAGGCCCCTCCTCCTTCCGCCACTTGTTCCCACACAAAGCCGACAAGTTCTCCAGGCCCGGAGAGAGCTGAAGTGACTTTTGCCTGCTCTGGAAACCCACTTCCTCTGCTGTGCAGGGAGGGAACAAAGCTAGCCTTAAAGATTCTTCGAGAATTTCCTAGCCTCTTCTCTTCCAGGATCCTCACAAGGTACCAAGGGCCCAGAGAAAGCATCTGTCCAAATTCCGCTGGTAACACAGAAGCACTGGTGCCCAGAGCGGGAACAGCGTGCCTGAGCCTCAGAGCCGCTGGCCTAAAACCCAAGTCCTCCGTCCTGTGACCTCCCACGTGCCGTCAGACCGCGGGGCCAGGAAGGGGGGAGGCGGGCAGCACCCCAACCTCACTCCTGAAGCCTCAAGCTACCTCATCCTGGTCTCCAGCTCAGAGAGAAGGGGTCACTGCCCAGGGGCCTGACCTGCTACACCCTGGGCCAGCTGGAGGACACCCCTGACTGCTCAGCTCTCGAGCGGCAGAGAGCGTGAGCCTCAGACCAGACAGGAGCCTTACCTCTCCTTTTGTGTGATCTTCAGTTTTTTTTCCAACCGTCTGTCTATTTCCTAGAGGAAAAAAATGTATATAAAAAGTGGAAAAAAATCTCTCTTGAATAAAAACTTATGTCTTTATTTTCCGAGCTAAAGGCAATGTCTCTCTAGCCAGGGACACAACTGTGTCCTACGAGGTGACGGATGCGGACCAGACTCTGGGTTGGGACTGACTCCCTCTGCGGGTCCACCTCCCTTCAACCCCATGGCTGACCTCACTGCTCCGCTGGGGTCACCGCACAACCCCCGTCTGTTCTTCACAGAGCCACGCCAATTGGCTTTCTAAAGCGCAGTCTCACCACGTGCTTGCGCTGTGTGCAGCACCTGCCTGGATCGCCTGCTCCCGTTCCGCTGAACTTCTGAGACCCTCCCTGGCCACCCCTGAACCCAGCGTGCAGCTCCACCTGCTGCAGTGGCCCCTCTCTTCACAAACTCCCAGCTCGACGCCTCCAGCTCCTTGGTGACACATGTTTCAGGATTTCATTTCCTATTTTCTTCCGGTTTGGATCTGAACGCTCTGCGACCAGCACCCAGCACTAGGTTTAGAGCACAGCAGAGGCCGTGCGTCTCCACGCGGACCCCGGGGATCTGGAGCCGAGGCGGCACAACAGGACGCCCAGGTCCCGACAAACGCAATGCCACCACTTCAGAGAAGCAAAGCCAAGACGACGCTGAGGAGGATCAGAAGACGGGAACCCACCAGCACATTCGGGCCCCGACCTCCCCACCAGCAGCCAGAGCCCTGCGAGTCTGAGTCCTCAGGGCCCTGCACTAGGAATCCCACGCACAAGCGAGTGTCCCTACACTGGACAGGGAAGCGGGGAGAGGCTGTGAGAAGGCAAAGCACGAATGTCCAGGCTCCGTGCCCACCCCACGCTTTTTCTCAAAACGTCCCGTTTACTGAGGGCAAGACCATCTGGCTACTCGAGAAGGGAAAAGACGCACGCCAAATCCTGTGTCTGGAGAGGAGATGGCAGCACCGGGTTCCCCAGAGGCGACTCTGCCCCCGGGGGCACGAGGTGGTGGTGTCACTCCCGGGGAGGATGCTGTGGGCACCTGCTGCCGGACACGGTCTGGGAGGGACATCTGGGCCACACATCCCACAACGTCTGGACAGCCCAGCAACAAAGACTCAACCAGCCTCCCAGGTCAACAGTGTCAAGGCTGAGAAACCCTGATTTTCAAAGTAGTTGTAACACAAGAATCCCCGCTGTGCCGTTCCCCATGAGTGCCGTCCTGGGAGTCCTGGGAGCGGCCGCCTCCACGGCTGATGGGTGAGCTCCAGCTGCTCAGTTCCTCCCGATTCAGCTGAGCTACTGACTACAGAGGGAACTAAGATTTAGTCTTTCTAGGAAATTAATCAGTTTATCACTACGAAGTGATCTTCTTGGCCTTAAAAAGCACCATTTACTAGCAATAAAGCTAGGCCAGCCTTCAAGGTCAGTATTACCTGGAAGGTTTCCTCGCCCTTCTTGCCCCTACTTGTATCTCTTGCAAATATGAAGGCAGATTTAAATCCAGCCCAACGCGGACTGGTTCTGACTGGTGCCGAGCACAGGTGGGGAACCTGTTCTCTGCCAAGGGCTGTTTGAGTATTTAAAACATCATTCATGGGTCAAACAAAAATAGAAACTTAAAAATCAGCCTGCTACAGATTTACTGAATTTTGAGTCCTGCCTGCAGTTGTCTTCGCAGAGCCAGACCAAACAATTTTGTGGGCTTAAAAAAAAAAAAAAAAGGTTTTTTTTCTTTTTTTACAGGCAGAGTGGACAGTGAGAGAGAGAGACAGAGAGAAAGGTCTTCCTTTTACCGTTGGTTCACTCTCCAATGGCCCCCATGGCTGGCGCACCGTGCTGTTATGAAGCCAGGAGCCAGGTGCTTCCTCCTGGTCTCCCATGCAGGTGCAGGGCCCAAGGACTTGGGCCATCCTCCACTGCACTCCCGGGCCACAGCAGAGAGCTGGCCTGGAAGAGGGGCAACCGGGACAGAATCCGGCGCCCCGACCGGGACTAGAACCTGGGGTGCTAGCGCCGCAGGTGGAGGATTAGCCTAGTGAGCCGCCGCGGCACCAGCCGGATTTTTTTTTTTTTTTTTTTTTTTTAATTTGAAAGGCAGAGTTGGGGACAGGGGGATGTCTTCCATCCACTTCCATTCACTCCCCAAATGGCCACATTGGCCAGGGCTGAAGCTAGGAGCCCAGAGCTGCTTCTGGGTCTCCCACGTGGGTGCAGGGACCCAAGCATCTGGGTCATCTTCCGTTGCTTCCCCAGGCACATTAACAGAGAGCTGGATTGGAAGTGGAGCAGCCAGGTCTCAAACGGGCACCCATACAGGATGCTGACTGTGCAGGTGGAGGCTTGTCCTGCTGTGCCACCACGCCAGCCCCTTTCGTGGGCCTTACATAGCCCATGGGCTGGGCTGGACGTTCCCCACCCAGCTGACAGTGCATTTAAGCAAGCACAACAGACTATTCTGAGGGCACCATCAAGTCTCTGGAGGAAGGAGGAAGATAGTCAAACCAAAACCTCTCACTCCAGCGTGGAGCACACATATAGTGCCCAATGAATGTTAAGTGACAAATGGCGAAGGTTTCCTGTGAACTGACAAGTGCAAACTCAGAGAACTGATGCCCACTGCCCAGTGTGCACCAGAACTCCATTAATTCTGTAAACATCAGTGTTAACCGCCCACGTAAATGGTATCCCTCACATCAGTCTGAAAGGCCTATCAAAGAGTTCTACACTGTCCCACCTTGCTCCAATCTGAACGTGAGCTTGCCACTCACGCAAGGCTTACCATCTGTGGGGCTGAGATGCCCTGAACAGAGATTTGGGTGCCTGCACTGGCTAGCCAGGAAACACCGAGGGGGCTGCAAAGCCCCAACAGTATGTGCCTGGGTCAACGCTGCGGCGTAGTAGGCTGAGCCTCTGCCTGTGGTGCCAGCATCGCAGTTTGAGTCCCGGCTGCTCTCTGCTTTGGCCTGGGAAAGCAGGGAAGATGGCCCAAGTCCTTGGGCCCCTGCACCTGTGTGGGAGACCAGAAGAAGCTCCTGGCTCCTGGCTCCTGGCAGCTCCAGCCGTTGCGGCCATCTGGGGAATGAACCAGTGAAAGGAAGACTCTCTCTCTCTCTCTCTCTCTGCTTCTCTGTAACTCTGCCTTTCAAATAAATAAATCCTCAAACAACAACAACAAAACAAACAGTGTGTGCCTGCCTGAGAACAGCCACTGTGGAGCCCTGGTCGATGGGGCCAGGTCTGCTAACTTACAAGAAATGCAGTTCAAGCTTCTATGGGAAAGCTCTGAAATTTTAACTTCATTATGAATTCTCATGTTCACATCACTGTGAGGATCAACAAAGATGCGCAGAAGCAAACCAGCACTAATCACTGCAGGATCTGAGAGGTCTCAGGACTGCCCTCAGGACAACAGGCTGTTTCCTTCCTTCTCTAGGGTTTTAGGGACGATCGGGGGTCTGCCCAGCCCCAGCACACGGAGTCTGGCTGGAAAAAACCCTTTGTAAGAAGACATTATGGGGGGCCGGTGCTGTGGCACAGCGGGGTAACACCCTGGCCTGAAGAGCCAGCATCCCATATGGGTGCCGGTTTGAAACCCGGCTGTTCCACTTCCGATCCAGCTCTCTGCTATGGCCTGGGAAAGCAGTGGAGGATGGCCCAAGTCCTTGGGCCCCTGCACCTGTGTGGGAGATCCGGAGGAAGCTCCTGGCTCCTGGCTTCGGATCGGCGCAGCTCTGGCCGTTGCGGCCAACTGGGGAGTGAACCATCAGATGGAGGACCTCTCTCTCTCTCTCTCTCTGTCTCTCCTCTCTCTGTGTAACTCTGACTTTCAAATAAATAAATAAATCTTAAAAAAAAAAAAAAAGACATTATGGGCCACATCCGGCTAAATGTGTCTCTATCCCCGAACTAGCACGTGCAGCACACCTGGCACAGACACCCCAGGTTTTGGAGGAATGCCTTACTTCAAGGTACACCACTGGGAAAAGCCACTGGGTGACAGTGTCCTCTCCCGCACTCCACACTGCTCCCCGGCACTCCCGTAACGGAAACACCCATCCAACGGCATCACATCAGACAAGGTGGCTGTATCGGAACCGGGGGGGAGGGGGGGGTGTTCCTCAGATGACAGTGGGGACATAAACCCCAGCAGCTCTGGTGAAAAGCAGGTGCCGGATGGCCAGCTGGACACCAATGTGCTCACAGCCTCCACACAGGAGAGGGGCGCTCTGCCAGCAGCTGGAGGCACTGCACCCCACCCTGCAGCCTGCAGGCACAGGAGCTCCTCGCCCTCTGCTTGGACAAGGCCCTGCAATCAATCTGCTGGGGACAAAGTCTGGGGACTTCGTGTTCTCAGTCCAAATGCTCCTGCAGGGTATGTTACAAGGAGAACGTGTGTTTCCTCCAGAGACGCACCAGCCCCGTGGTACTGAACAGGCCTCAGTAGTGCGAGGAATCATGCGTTACAGTTCCCTGTCTATCAGGATGCACAGGACCTGCCCAAGGTCACGGCTCCCGAGTCAGACCTTGAGGAAGAGCCCGTAAGCTCCACGACTGCCCTGAATGGGCACGGTGGCAACTGGTTTGGTTTCCTACAGCGTCTCCTCCCTGAAAGGTTCTTCACTTTTTCCAAGAAGCACCAAGCAGACTCTAGAAGATGACAGTAGTGGGGTGGCCTCCTTTCACTGGATCCAAATTACAATCAAAAGATCAGCATCACAGGGCCAGCGTTGCCGCTCAGCGGGTTAAGCTGCTGCTTCCATTGTCATCATCCCGTATCGGAGCGACAGCTTGAGTCCTGGCTGCACCATTGCAATCCAACTGCCTGCTAATGTGCTTGGGAAAGCAGCAGTACTTGGGCCCCTTTAACCCACAGAGGAGACTGGGGTGGTGTTCCAGGCTCCTGGCTTCAGCCTTGACTAGCCCTGTTGTGGCCATTTTGGGAGTGAACCAATGGAGGGAAGATCTCTCTCTCTGCCTTTGTCACTCTTTCAATTAAAAAAAAAAAAAAAAAAGATAAATTTTTTTAAAAAATCTGTATTACTTGCTCTGGGGGCTACACCCCTACATACAGCTTGGCCACAGAGAACAAGACAAGCCAGGATAGAGTGGAGGTGGGAAGTCACAAAGAAGCATCATGGGGAGGGAGGCGGCTCTGGGCAGGGCTGGTCCTTTTGGGGCGGTGAGAGAGAGGCCATAGCGTGAGGTGAGCAGAGCCAGACACCAACACCCACCAGTTCCGCTGCCTGAGACGTGCACCTGACCAGCCGCTCACACCCTTGGCCTTGCAAGGCTGTGTGACCTCTGGCAGAGCTGGGGGCGGAAACATGGGGGTGTGATGGGGATAAGATCGCTCCAAGCAGCAGGGCGGGGAAGGGGCGCCGCCAGCAGCCTGCTCTGTGACACAGGAACAGGAGGCAGGATGGGGATGCCCCTTCGCAGTGAGGCAAATTACAAAGGCAAGCTCGCTCCTGTACCACGACACGGGAGAAACCAGCAGGCTCCTGCAGGCCCTGGTGTGCGGCACAGCAGGTGCGGCACCATGGCTGCTGCACTTCCTCAGTAGTGGATCCTCAAGAAACAGACTGCACGGGGTCCACTCCGGAGAGAGAACACCCCCGGGACAGAGCCAAAGACGCTGAACCCCCAGAGATGGGGCAGAGGATTCCAAATCCTCACCTGTTACTCTAGGGGGTGTCCCGCCCTTTCTGGTGCCTAACCTGCTGCTACCTGCTCCCCAGAGGCCTCCCTCACACACACCTCAGTTCCCAGCCAAAGGGGCAAGCTGTCCTGCCCCCCCACAGCTTCCTCCCTCTTACAAGCAGAACTCCGTAACTAAGACAACTCCTGAGAAGTCAGGTGATCTTGTGTTACATGGAGGGTGCAAAAGACACTCCTACTTCCAGGCTCTGGATTAGGAAACACACTCTTTCTACTGGCAAGGAGTTACTACTTTTCTCAAGTACTTTGCCTTTCCCTTTGTTAGTTTCCATTTCTTCTCTAATTAAAGGAAACACATTAAAGGAAATCATGACCCACGGAACCCTCTGGTCCTGTCCAGCATCCTGAACTGGGGAGCACAAGTCTCCAGTGAACACGAGGGCGTCTGGACAAGAGACGGGAATGCTGGGGTACAACAACTGGGTTTCCTGGGAACCATTTTAGGAAAACAGCGAAGACAGCTGCTGAGAAGGAGCAGGCAGGACGGCCTTCCAGCACATTCCGGCCCTGAGCTCCCGCCACGGCAGCCAGTGGCCATGCCAAGCCTAATTGCCTCAAGCCCTGGGCAGCACACTGGGACCTGTGTCCTCTGGCCACAGCACGGCGCCTTATGCCTCCCCTACCACCAATCTAGATAGAATTCTGGTTCTTCCCGTGAGGGCTCGATTCCACTTAGGAATGAAGCCAACGAATTCACAGGTAGGACCAATCCACAATAGCAAAATCCAGTTTGAAACTATCAAAATCTCTGTCCCTTACAGCACATCATTAGCCAGTGCCTGTCCAGATGTGCATCTAGAGAGCTCGCCGGCTGACAGCCACGTCTGGCAGAGTTTTCAGCCCTACCTTGTTTCTCTGTCCTTTCCTGACAGGGCTGCCCATCTCCAATGCGTAGTCCACCTCCACCTCATAGCCCAGAGGGAAGCTCCCAAATCCTGTCACCTCAGGTCCTCAGGTTCCACAAATTAACTCTGAGCAAACACAATCAGTCAAAAACAGGCAGGATGCAGACGTTGAGATAAGATCTATGGGACACAGCCAGGCATTAATTCATTAATTTGTCTTTTTAATGCAGGCTGTTTAGTTTGTTTTCAGGTTCCATTTCCCAGAAGACGGCCCTCCTTCCTCTGCGGCTCCCACACTGCGGGGAAACAGTCCACTCCAGTTAAGTGGGTCACTGCAGGCACAGGACAGTTCTGAAATCCCTGTCCAAGTCAAGGCGTCGTCATGGTGTTGAGTCCGCTCTCCTTCGCTGCACTATGACCAAAAATGCTGGAGACAAGTATTTACGAATAACCCACTGTGAGGCGGGAGATGTGCTAGGTGCTACCCAGGCAGACACAGTGACCACAGTGATGGGGGAGGGGAGAGGGGAGGGGGTAAGTCCTGGAAAGCTGCAGGGTCATAAAGGACACGCCGTTTAAGAAGAGAAAAGGTGGAGGGAAGACGCCAGGGAGAAAGACAATGAAAATACGAACAGAGTAAAAAGATCCTGGGGCCGGTGCTGTGGCGTAGCGGGTAAAGCCACTGCCTGTAGTGCCGGCGTCCCATGTGGGCGCTGGTTCAAGTCCTGGCTGCTCCCTTTCCAATTTGGCTTTCTGCTGTGGCCTGGGAAAGCAGTGGAAGATGATCCAAGTGTTTGGGCCCCCGCACCCACGTCGGAGAGCTGGAAGAAGCTCCTGGCTCCTGGCTTCGGATCGGCCCAGCTCCAGCCACTGTGGTCATTTGGGGAGTGAACCAGCAGATGGAAGACGTCTCTCTGACTCTCGCCCTCTGTCTCTAACTCTACCTCTCAAATAAGTAAATAAATAAATCTTAAAAACAACAACAACATAAGACATAAGACATCCACCTAATGCGACAATGCTAAAAAAATTGACTTAGACCAAATGACAAATATTAAAAAAAAAAAAAAAAGATCCTGCCTAGATAGAGGTTAAACTCTAGAAGGGTATCTTAATGAACTCATCTCTTGTCTAAATCCAATTCCGGAAAACCATCTGAGATTACTTGATCCACAGGAAAATTAGCTGTAATTCCTAGGACCAAGATACGAACTTGAGGAAACCAAGTGTGCCAGAAAACCACGGAGGATGGTGGGGGTGGTGGGGGTGGTGGGGGTGGTGGTGGGGGTGGGGGTGGGGGTGTGTTGCAGACCAAACCTGCGAGGCAAGATCACCTCTGGCTGCTCTGCCCCGGCTCACTCTCCCTGCAGCCCTCCCTCCTCTGCGCTGGCTCCACTGTGCTGTGGCTGTGGCAGCCACTATCCCGTGCGGGCACTTCCCACACAGCCAGGCTGAACTGAGATGCGCCTTGCCAAATGCAAAACACAGTGTAAAAAGAGGGTCAAATATCTCACAAATTTTATGAATTTTTTAATTCAAGAGGCAGAGAGAAAAAAACCAGACAGAGCTCCCATGTGCTGATTCACTCCATCCAGGTGCCCCCATGGGTAGCAGGGACCCAACCACCTGAGCCATCACCCACTGCTCCCAGAGTGCACATTACCGGGAGCAGAGCTGGGACTAAACCAGGCACTCCAGAACGGAAAGTGGGTGCGCCCAACTGCAGCCTAACCACAAGGCCAAAGGCCCACCTTCATTCACATATTTCAAACTTAACTATGTGCTGAAATTACACAAATTTGGATATATCAAATCAAGTTTAGGATATTAAAATTAATTTCACTGGTTCCTGTGTATTTTAAAATGTGTCTTCTAGAAAATACAAAATCGGGGCCACTGCTGTGGCTTAGTAGGCTAAGCCTCTGCCTGTTGACACTGGCATCCCACATGGATGCTGGTTTTGTCCCTGCTGCTCCACTTCCCATCCAGCTCTCTGCCTATGGCTTGGGAAAGCAGTAGAAGATGGCCCAAGTGCTTGGGCCCCTGAGCCCATGTGGGAGACCTGGAAGAAGCTCCTGACTCCTGGCTTCAGAACAGCCCAGCTCTGGCTGCTGCAGCCATTTGGGTAGCAAACTACTGGATGAAGACCATTCTATCTCTCCCTCACTCTGTAACTCTCTCTCAAATAAATAAAATCTAAAAAAAGTACAAAATCATTTATGTGGCTTGTGTTGTACCTTCTGTTGGAGAACACTGCTTCAGAGTCTAACTTTAGAATAAGATGTGTTCAGGGCTGGCAATGTGATGCGAGTTAAGACCACCACCTGTGATGCCAGCATCCCATATCAGAGTGCTGGTTCAAGTCCCAGCTGCTCTGCTAACTGTCTGCTAATGCGCCTGGGAAGGCAGTGAAAAAGATGGCCCAAGCACTTGGGCCCCTGCCCCCCACCCATGTGGGAGAACAGGATGGAGTTCCTGGCTTCAGTGTGCCATCTGAGGAGTGAACGGGGGGTTGGAAGATCTCTCCCTGTGTGCCACTCCACTCTCAAATTAATAAATCTTTAAAACAAAGAATAAGATGTGTTCCTGCTGTTTAATCTTGCAACAACTGAGTACTCCAAGGACCCAAGCTGCACACTATTTTTTTTTTCTTAATTTCTATTTCATCTACTTGAAAGAGGGGTAGAGAGAGAAGTCTTCCATCCACTGTTCACTACAAAAGCCAGGGCTGGGCCAGGGTGAAGCCAGGAGCCAAGAACTCCATCTGGATCTCCCACACGGGTGGCAGGGACCCAAGTACTTGAGTCAGTAGCCGATGCCTTCCCAGGGGTATTAGCAGGAGGCTGGATAGGAAGTGGAACAGGTAGGCCTGGCAGTGGAGCTTCTGGCAATGCGGAATGCACTCCAATATGGGATGCAGAGGAGTCCCAAGCAGCAGCTTAACCTGTGCCACAAAGCCTGTAGCAAGCAGACTCCCTGAGCACACAGCAGTAGCAAACCAGAGAGAGCTGATTTCCAACGCCCAGATCTTCAAGCTGTGAAGTACCCAAAAGGAACTAATTCTTCAGCAGAAACCAGTCCCAGAATGTAGATGAACCCCAGGCCTGAGAGCCTGGGAACTTTGTAAATCCCATCTTGAAACAATGTGTATCATTTTGCCTGGAGCTTCTTCAAAGGGTCTCCAAGTGAGAGGTAATCCACACATCTCTTTATCTTAACCCATTAAGTCCCAAGTTTTCGATTCTGCGAATTTTTTTTAAAATATTCATTTATCTGGTTTTTTGAAAGTCAGAGATACACAGAGAGAAGGGGAGACTGATTTCCTGTCTGCTGGTTCACTCCCCAAGTGGCTGCATGGCCAAGGCTGGGCCAAGCCAAGCCAGAAGCTTCTTCCGGGTCTCCTTCATGGGTGCAGGGGCCCAAGCACTTGGGCCATCATCTGCTGCCTTCCCAAGCGCATTAGCGGGGAGCTGGATCAGAAGTGGAACAGCCATGACTCGAACCAGTGCCCATAGGGGATGCCAGCTCTGCAGGCAGAGGCTTAACCTCACATGCCACTGTGCTGGCCCCGATTCTGTGCATATTTCAACAAAGCTGACACAGGTACAAAGTCACCGTAAGTGCTATATTTATTGCTCAATTTAAGTTTTCATAGGTGTCCTAGGTATAAGACAATGAGACTTAACGGGTTAACATAAAGGGCCAGGCAGGGGCATGGTGAGGAGCCCTGCCCTAGAAATCAAACAGGGTGAAGTCTCATGGGGCACCCACCATCTCCAGGCCTTTTATTGCTTCTTCCTTCCGGTTTTCACACAACACTAAATGATGCCACTTTAGAAGGAAGAGCAGGTTAGTCCCCAGGAGCAGAAAGAGACCTCCACCCATCTCAGGAGAGCGGGTGGGGACGACGTCCTTGCAAGCACGGCAGTGGCGCCCTGCTGCGGACCTGCCTCTGAAGGAGGCTTTACACAGTGCTCCACTGACTCTCACCACCAGGCAAGCAAGTTCTATCCATCCCACTTCCCCCACGAGGAGAAAGACACAGAGAGGAGGCTGTGACTCTCCCCAGTCAGACCCCCTACTCAAACCCACCCTGCACACCGCTCTCACCACCGCCACCCACGGGAAAAGCGGGATGTTTACTCTCTTACCTCGGATAAGACAGCAAGGCTCCACTCCCAACAGAAACACCAGACAACGGGACAGATTCACCGTCACCGGCCCCCGCCACCAGATTTTATTCTGCCACTCAAGGGCACTCTCACCAAAGGCCAGTTAGAAAGGGCAGCACTCCGCAGAGCCTCCAGGCCAGCTGGCTAAAGCCAGCGGAAAGGAACACAGGAGATAAAGCAGGGGTGGCAGGGGACGGCAGCCAAGCCCCGGAAAGACACTCAAACTCAGTATCTAAGAGCTCCTTCTCCCACCCGGCCACAGGTCAGCTGCCAATCCGATGACAGCTTCAGCAAGCACCTCACTCGCACGTGCGGCACGTAGCTTTACAGCAAAGGGCGGTATTAGCCATTTGGCTCTTGAGCACCAAGTTCAAGCTTCTGAGTCAGCTCACGGAGGCTAGGGAAGCCCAGGCCCACACCAGGTGAAAACAGATACAACACGTCAAAGGAAGGAGCAGCTACCCATCCTGCAGTACTCAGCTAGTTAACTACCCAGGGAGCAGCAAGTGCGAACCGTCCCAACAGAACCGTTCCTGAGAGTGGGGGCGGGACGGGGTCCACTCCACGCTGCACTCCGGGAGGAGAATAACTAGCACCTTCAGGAGTCTCCAATAACCAAGGTCAAAAGGCACCGCAGGAGCGCTCTACCCCTATCTCAGAGCCTTTCCAAAGGGGGCTGGAGGACTTGGGCCCACAGGCCGACAGGCTGCCTCACGGCGAGCTGGACCACTGGGCAGCAGATGGAACTGGCGGCCGCAGCCAAGGTCAGGGCCCGAGGGCCGAGGATCTGGTTCCCAAGGTCGATGACAGCACTGACCTCTCCAGCTTCCAGCATCAACTGCCCTTTCACACAACCTCACGTAGCCACCCCGCCCCCCACGAATGCAACTGTCACTGTACATGTTTATTATTCCTTCCAGAAAGGAATGACTGTTATTTCCTGCGTTCCTTTTACAAGGGAAAGCCGCACTGCTAGGGACATGTTGAGGTATCTTAGCCTCAGCGGACAAGAGTCTTCACCTACGTACAGACTGCTGTTAGATGTGTTCCGCATTCCAGGGTGACCGTCTCTAACCTTAAGCCCACCACCATCGTGCTGCAGACTGGATGTTCAGGAGAGGCTGCCAGCAGAGGCTAACAGGCAGAAGCCCCTTGGAAGAGAGACCTCTGGGGTGCATTGGCCACAGGCTTACATAGCTAAATTCAACCTTCTCCTAGGAAACCAGTAAGTCAGTAGTTGTTCTCAAAGAAACAAATTTCTACTCCTGTGGGGAAAGCGTGCAGGAAAGAGCCCCTACCCCCGTGGAGGCCAGCTTCCAGATATAGCCAGAAACTGGTGCTGGCTGCACGGGCCCACATGGCAGAGGTGGAAACTGGACGGAAGGACTGGCCACGAGACCGTCTCTGCGTCATCAGATGGACACAGGAGCCTTTCCCGTACAGGATTTCACCGAAAGCTTTAGAAAGACGGACTCATTCTCTTCTGTCACAGAAGACAAAACAAGAAACTCTGACTGCCTGAGTTTCCAGCTCATGGCAACCATGGCAGCTCTCTGGGACACCAGAGCATGCTGGGAACAGGCCCGCACGCAGCCTGGGCGCAGAGCTGAGAAGTCACTACTGAAAAGCTCATTATCCCCGCTCTTTGAAATCACAGTAAAACAGATCCTTGTCCCAGGGACACAGTGCTCAGCAGGACCGTGCACAAGCTGGCCGAAGGCCGCAGAGAGAGCAGCAGTCCCCAGGGATGGACGAGCCGGGGCCCCTTCCGGCGTGGAGTACCTGTGCTTTCCGCGATTCCACACCACTCCAGCCGAGGGCACAAATTCCACAAGGACAGCGGCCACAGGATGCACTGCAGACCCCAAAGGGAGGTGGCAGTCAGCTTTGGGGAGGAAGGCTCTTCTCAAAAGAAACAAAGTAAATCAGAGTTCTCATTTCCTTATTTAAAATCTACCTCTGTCACTCCTTTGCTAAAAGAATAAACAAGCCAACCCCAGATAAACAAAAAAAAGAGCATTCAAAGCTGGGCTCCGCTTTCAGGACAAAGTTCAAGCTTCGAAGACCAAGCGCAAGGAGGCCCTTCCCAGCGTGGCCCCTGCATGCCCTCCACTCAGCCCTGCCAACCCCTCCTCTGAGCAGGAGGCAATCCTTGTAGCATCACACCTCTCTCTGCACCTGCATGCCCCGCGCTCTAGCACCCACCCTCTCGGACTTGTTTGGATCAGCCAGTCCTTGAAATCTTAACTTGGGCAACCTCTCAACACCTTCTCTGATCCCAGCCGTGTTTGCCTCTTCTCCACAGTGTTGCCCCACCAGTCTGACTCCTTCACTGGCCTGGGCCTCAATGCCTAGCACACAATTGGTGCCCAAAGTTCACTAACACCTTCCTAGGGCCTTACACACCACCCAGCATCACAGGGTTGTGTTTGGAAGATTGGCTCATGTGAGTAGAAAGTAAATACAAAACTGAATTCTTGGGGCAGGCGCTATGGTGCAGAGGGTTAACGCCCTGGCCTGAAGCACCAGCATCCAATATGGATGGCGGTTCGAGTCCCAGCTGCTGCTCTTCTGATACAGCTCTTTACATGTGGGAGACACGGAAGAGGCTCCTGGCTCCAGATCGGCACAGCTCCGGCCATTGCAGCCAATTGGAGAGTGAACCATCGGATGGAAGACCTCTCTCTCTCTCTCTCTCTGCCTCTCCTCTCTCTGTGTAACTCTTTCAAATAAATAAATAAATCTTAAAAAAAAAAAAAAAACTGAATTCTTGGGGCCAGGGTTATGGTGCTGCCATCCCTTACGGGCACTGGTTCTAGTCCTGGCTGCTCCACTTCTGATCTAGCTCCCTACTATTGCCCGGGAAAGCAGTGGAGGATGGCCCAAGTGTTTGGGCCCGTGTACCCACGTGGGAGACCCGGAAGAAGTTCCTGGCCCCTGGCTTTTGATTGGCCAGCTCGGCCATTGCGGCCATTTGGGGAGTGAACCAGTGGACAAGAAGACCCCTCTCTCTGCCTCTTCTTCTCCGTATCTATAACTCTCAAATAAATAGATCTTTAAAAAAAAAAAAAAAGAAAGAAAGAAAGAAAGAAAAACTGAATTCTTGGGGCCAGTGCTTGGTGTAGTAGGTTAAGCCTCCACCTGCAGTATCCCATACAGGTGCCAGTTTGAGTCTTGGCTACTCCACTTTTGATCCAGTGCCCTGCTAATGCACCTGGGAAAAGCAGTGGAAGAAGGCCCAAGTGCTTGGGCCCCTGTCCTCAGTGGGAGACCAGGAAGAAGCTCTTCACTCTGGCTCTGGCCTGGCTCAGCCCAGGCCATTATGGCCATTTAGGGAGCGAAACAGAAGATGGAAGATATCTCTCCCTCCACCCCCCCCCCTTTGGATCTCTGCCTTTCAAATAAATACAATCTTAAAACAAAACAAAACACTGAATTCTTAGTCCAGAAGACCAACCATCAAGGACGCACTTTCTCCCCATCAGCTATGTGACTTGATCTTGAGAAAAAGAACAAAGCGACACTTTTGAGAGGCAGTGGAGTCAGGGCTGGCCCAGGCTTTGCAAACAGTCATCAGCCCAGGTCCACACGTGCGTCACCTGCCTCTCCAGCAGGGCAAGCGCATCACCAGTGGCCGGCCTGGGCCGCCTTTCATCGGAGGACAACTGGTGAACACACACCAGCTCTACACTAGCCAACACTGATCAGACTGGAGCTGACACTTTCTGGAGCAAAAAGATGTCTCCAAACACAAAAGGCTCCATCTGTCCCTTGAGATTTGCTTACGATAAAGGACACAACTTAAGGCTAAGCCAACATTAGCACAATTCTTTATTTTTCTCTCTCCCAAAGGCAGGATATTTTAAAAGAACTATCTCCTTGGTGAAATGCAAATCACCGTTCCTGAACTGTCCCTTGACTGTGGATGTTAACCCCTTGGGAGCAAACAGGAAAAAGAATAATTTTATAGTTGATTGTTTACTGTACTAGCTAATGCCAAAACCAGCCTATTTAGATTATTTGAAGTATCTTTCAAAGTCAGTTTTTTCCTGAATAACATGACTCAACACCGGGCATTCTGACGAAACACAGGAAACAAGGACCTCAGATGCAGGGACACAGACGAGATTCCGGCATAACGGAAGCCTGCTGGGAGAGCTGGAGGGGAGGGATCACTTTTTGAATCAAGCAACCCCCATCAGCCAATCTTTTCTCCACGAGATTTGGCTTGGAGGTGGAAGTGGGCGACCCTTGAGTTGCCCGCATTTGAGAGACCATAAAACTGGCTGACACGTGGAGTCACTTCCTCCCTTCCCCTCTGGGCCCCTCCTCCAAAAGTGTGCATATCTGCAAGATTCTTTGTGAAATTTGAAAGGAAATCAAATCTAAGGCTTCAAATATGAGCCCAAAGCAAGTGTATTAACAACGAAAGCTAATGCCCAATTCCGAAGTCTGCCCCCAGGTTTCCAGGTAGGGAGTCAGCTTCCCACGGACTCTCAGTGTGACCCTCCGCAAGACGGCTCCCATCTATAAAGGGAGGGCAGTGCCTCAACAAGTTGTTCCCAGGATTCAATTAAATACGACACATAAGGGAACCTGAATCAGGCAGTGCCACTCCGTTCTCCGCCCCAGCACGTCCCTAGGACGGCAGCGGCATACTGGACCAACACCAGAAAGACCCCGGCTGCATCTGGCTGCATCTGGCTGCACGGGCGCCGGCGTGGCTGATCTCTGCGCAGCCTTCCCATTCTAACACGAAAGCGAACCCGCGCCTGCGTCGCGCCTCCGTCCTGTTCCTTTCATTTCTCTCTCTCTTTGGCACGAGACTCTCCTGTTCCTCTGAAACCAGTAAGGAAAACCAAGAAAGGGCGAAGATACCCAAGAAACCTATGTGGGTCACAAACCGTGGGCCACGCTTTTTCGGCAGGGGCGGCCCGCGGGGCGTCGGGGTGACTTAGCCTCCCTGGCACAGGGCCCAGCACCCCGCGGCCCCGGCGCTGTCTGGACGCACACGACACCTGCCCCTCCCGCGGAAAGCTCTAACTTCGCCCCAAGCCACAAGTCCAGGAGCCGGTCCTCCCCTGCGCGAAGTGGAAAAACATAAACGACCGTGACAGAAACGCTGAACCAGCGGAAAAAACCTTGAAGCCAAGTTTCGACATTCCGGCGGACAGGCGGGCAGGCGCCCACCGCCGCCCGGGCACCCACACGGACCTCCACGGTGGGCGTCCCCGAGGCAGCACCGCAGCCACCAGCGCGAGCGCACGCAGAGGTCTCGCGCCCACTCTCCCGGCGTCAGCCTCGGACCAGACCCGACACCAGCCCAACAGCACTGCATCCACCTTCCCTGCCGCTCCCGGAGGCGAACAGGAACTCCAAAATAGGTCGAACGGCCGCCTTCCCCCTCCCCTCCCGGGAAGGCGGCCCCTTCCCACCTCGCACCCCTCCCCCACCCCGGCCGGGGGTCCCCGGGACAGGGGCTGCCCGCAGGGCCCCCGGGGATCCGCCGTGCGCGGACTCCGAGCAAAAGCGAAAGAGAAAAAGCCCAGACTCGCCCACCGTGGCGGGGGATTTCAGCAGTGTGGCGCGGATCCGAGAGGACCCGGTTTCCCGCCCCCAGCCCCCGGCTGCGCCCCCGGCCGCCTCCAGGTCTGGCCAGGCCGCCCACCCCAACATGGGAGCCCCTCCTCGTCAGAGCACATGAACTTTAAAATGGTGCCCCGGCCGCGGGGGGGCCCGACGGGAAAGCACGGGCCCCCGGGGCCCAGGGCGGGCGAGCGGGCGCGGGGGCCACGAAAGCAGGCCCCGGTGCCGGGTGGGGCTCCCCGGGTGACGCGCACGCTGGGGGCTGGGGCGGAGGCAGGCGCACCGGGCAAAGGTGAGGGAGGAATTGGAACGCGGCCCCTTTAAGAGGCCTTCGCGGCGCTCAGGAACCGGGGGCCTCTCCTCCACCCCCGGCCCGGCGCAGGGGGCCCTTCCTGGGGGAGAATCATCCCCAGACCCACTCCCCGGAGGCTTCCCTCACGCCAGGTCCCGCCCGGCCCTGCCCCGGGGCGGCGGCTCCTCCTTACCCCGCTGTCTGCCGCCTCCTCCCAGCTCTCAGCGACCTCCTCATCTTCCATCTTACTCGCCGCTTTCCCTCCTCCCCCACCCCTCCCCGCGCCTGCGCCCTGAAGCGCGCCGCCGTCGCGGGCGCGGGCACGCAAGGCTTTCCTCAATGGACCCCGCCCCCTGCCTTACCCGGAAGCGGCCCCGGGCACTGGCCCACGAGTACCGGGGCTGCCATCTTGGAAGAGGGCGGGGAAGCTCGGAAGCTGCCATCTTTCTTAAGGGTAATGCGTTCTCGCTTTTACGGAGTTGGGAGTCCCAGGCGCCGTCTGTAGTCCGGAAAGTGAATTCTTTGGAACCATCTTTGCTACGGGCAGGCAATTACTGACAATTCTTGTTTTTTAAAATGAGTCGTTGTTTTCCCAAACTGCAGATGGTCGTTTCTTCAGAACTCTGAAAACATTTTTATACCTCAGCAAATGATGGAAAATACCTGTTGATGCATAAAACCGCTCACCATTTCTGTCTGATGGGGTGAAAATGGTCGCAGGATTTCCTGCTTGTAAAGCGATAGTTGAATCATTTATTATCGTTACTTTGTATCACTCGCTGCAATGTAAAACTGCTACCGTTAGTTGACATTATTGCACCTGAACTGGGACAACCAATGGGAGTCCCAGCTGCTACAGTTCTCCTGGATCTCAGCAGTTTCTATGAAATTATGCATGTGGTGTAGCGCTGTGATGTAGCAGGTGAAGCTGCCACTTGTAGTGCTGGCATCCCATACAAACGCTGGTTCAAGTCCCGGCTGCTCCACTTCCAGCTCTCTGCTAATGTGCCTGGGAAAGCAGTGGAAGACGGCCCAAGTCCTTGGGCCCCTGCACCCAAATGGGAGACCCGGAATAAGCTCCTGGCTCCTGGCTTTGGCCTGGCCCCATCCCGGCTGTTGGAGCCCTTTGGAGAGTGAATCAGCGGATGGACAATCTCTGTAAAACCATTAAAGTTAAAGACTGTCAAAGGTCAACTTCAGGTGCTTCCAATTTCAACAAGTTGCCTCATCTTACGCAAGTTTCTAAAGATTTCTGTATCTCAGTTGCCCTAAGAGTTAAAGACAGAGATGGTATTTGTAGCTATTTCAAAGGTACACTGTAAGGATTAAATGAATTACTCTGCCGAATAGCCTAGAATCCGTCTGACCCCTGGTAAAAGTTCTAAAGGGTTAGCTGTTATCATCATGGGGGTTTTCTTGCCTGCACGAGGACTATTTATAAACATATTTCACCTCTCTAGTCATTCTTTCTTTCCCAAAACACCAAAGCAAAAGGGGGAAAAAGCAAACACTCACACTGACACGGTCCTGTAGTCCTCTCGGTATAAAAAACACATCATTCACTAGTGTTACATGTTAGATGCGATAATCAGTTTATCCAACATGGAGTGTGTCTTGCTCATGTTTCTAGCATACCGTTAATCTTTCTGAAGTGACCACTTCCTGCTGTGACAATTTGCAATTTGTATGGCTAATGATTATTATGAATTCCAAGCATGTGTCCAATGTGACTGGTCTTTATTTAGAAGTTAAAGTGGCAAGTTGGCTAGTCTTCTGCTCTCTTGACTTCCTGTTTCTGAAATACAGTGTTTGTCCACTTTTCTTACCTAGATGTTTGTGGAGGAAACCACTCCCTGTATGCTGAAGATCCCCAGAGTTGATTCCCAGCCCTGGACCAGCCTGGCGTGTCCAGTTCACATGGCTAGGCTTTCACTGGCATCTCCACGTGGACATCCCATGAGCAGCTCAATTCTGTTAACTACTAATTCTGTTAACTGCTTCACCATCTTCAAGGAGAAAAGATTTTGTTTTAGTCGCTCTCTGAGACTCTATGCATTTATTCTCCTATGAACCCATTCATTGAAGTGAATTATTCTGACTGAGTCTTGCTGGGTGAAATTGTTGGATATCAACCTAAACCTTATTTCTGAGGTCTGAGTCGTTTTTTTCCAAATATAAGACGCCTGGTAGTTCAGGCTGTGTAGTTACACCTGCTACCAGCAGAGGGAGATCGTTTCTTTCAATTTTGAAGGAGCCTCAACAAAGGCGTTGTTAGTTGAGCGTTTCTTGGACAGAATTTTCAAAGACCAGAACATCAGCGATCTTGGAAGGCATTTGAGGCTGCTTCAGAGGGAATAACTTTTCTTTCACCAAGTGGGCAATCAGGAGACCAGCCCTGATTAATGAGACAGCATCTGTCACGGAGCCAGTTCCTCTCTGTTTCCCCTTCTATAAAGTGCGGGATAGGACGAGTGAGCACCAAAATTTAGGATGTAGTGGCAGTTTCTCTCTCCAAGGGAAGAGCCATCCACAGGTGTTGGCAAGGACCGTAAAGCAGGAGCCTCTGCGTCCTGTGAGCTGTGGTACAGGCCCTGTACTCATTTGGTTCATGTGTTAGGAGCTCACAGGGGAGGGGCCTGCATCATGGCACAGCCTGGTTCGCTGTCAGCATCCTGTGGCACCTTGGGCATCCTGTACTAGAACACCAGTTCTAGCCCAGGCTGCTTGGTTCTGACCCTGTTCCCTGCTTATGGGCTTGGGAAGCGGTGGATGATGGCTCCGGTACTTGGGCCCCTGCCACGCCCATGGAAACCAAAGTGGAGTTCCTGGCTCCTGCCTTCATCCTGGCCCAGAGCTGGCTGTTGCTGCCATTCAGGGAATGAACCAGCTGATGGAACATCTTTGTCTCTCCCTCTATCTCGGTCACTGTGCATTTCAAATAAATAAAGCAAATCTTTTTTTCTAAGATTTATTTATTTTATTTGAAAGTCAGAGTTACACAGAGAGAGGAGAGGCAGAGAGAGAGAGAGGTCTTCCATTTAATGGTTCACTCCCCAATTGGCCACAGTGGCTGGAGCTGTGCTGATCTGAAGCCAGGAGCCAGGAGCTTCTTCTGGGTCTCCCACGCGGGTACAGGGGCCCAAGGACTTGGGCCATTTTCTACTGCTTTCCCAGGCCATAGCAGAGAGCTGGATTGGAAGTGGAGCAGCCAGGTCTCGAAGTGGCGCCCATATGGGATGCCAGCACTTCAGGCCAGGGCGTTAACCCGCTGCACCACAGAGCTGGCCCCCCCAAATTTTTTTGAAAGAAGTACTCAATATGGTTGGTATACAACATAAAGCTGTCTGATATGTGATGGGAATGCAACAGCAAAGCCCCTAGTGAAAAAAATTTCTATTTATTGCACAAGCTGAGGTTTTTAAAACAGTTAAGAAATAAATGGCAGCTTACCAATATTTAAAATGTAGGTGACTTTTGACCCCGAGAATATCTATTGCCACTTTGTTTCTAATCACAAAAAAACTGGACACAAGTAAAGGTTCATCACTACAAGATTTGTTTATAAGAAGTCATGGTGCATCTATGAAAGGGGTAAAATCCAGCTGTGAACAAAGTTAGACAATCCTGGTGCTGAGTGATTTTAAAGAACTATAGGTAAGTTTTTAAAAAAGCAAGCAATGAGCAGCGTGTGTCTATGCTGCTCTTGGTAAGTTGTGATTTATTTGTGAGTGTATCTAGCTCTGGAGAGATACAAGGAAGTTGTAACAGTAGTAGACCTGGTGGCAGGGAGAGGTTGGCCTGGTAGCTGGGGGTGGGGGTGGGGGCTGGTGGATGGACTTAATTTTTCTTACCTATTCCAAATAAGTAAAAACACAGGAGACGGATTTCAGTGGGGCATACTTTGGATGGACTCTGGGCAGGCATCACGTGGAAACTGGTCAGGAAGGCTCCAGCCGCCTTGCTCGGCCTGGCTTCGTCCCTCCTCTCCAGCCACGTCCCATTCGGTCTTCACACCGCAGAGATGGTCCCGAAACACCACTGTGGACGCCTGGCCTCTCTGCCTGCCGTCACTGTGACCTAGGGGGTCACGTCCAGCCTTCGTCCTGGCATTCCAGGCTGTAAGTACCCTGGTCTCGGTTCTGTCGTGCCCCGGACTTTCGGAAGCAAGGTAGAGTTCCAGAGTAAGAGGGCGAGACCCTCTGGATCCGGGCCCTGCCTGTGATGGTGCTTCGGTGAGCTGTTTGACCCTCGTGTGCCTCCGCTTCTTCATCTGTGAAATGAGCACACTAACGGCACCTCCTTAGCCACTTAACACAAGTGCTGACAAGCATCAGCTGTGACTATTAGTGAAGCTCTGCTTCGGTCTTACTTTTGTGCATTTCACACTTTGTCATTTTATGTTGGCTTATTGTTTCTCATCCCTCTCTGTCGCTCCCCGTCTTCATGGGGGAACGACACTAAACCCTGCCTAGGCCTCATATCCGAGTCACGGCACCATTATGTCGCTCCCCCTCTTCGTGGAGGAACGACACAGGACCCTGCGCTGTTCTTTCGTCTGCTCGGCCCTCCCCGGGTTTGCTGCTGGTTCTTCCCGGGTTGGCTACTATCCCTTCCACCTCCGTGGAAGGGCAGTTCCCCCTGGCCGCATTCCCCACTTCCGCAGGGGAGCGGCACACCGCCGGCCGGCTTTCTCGGGGGCTGCACGGGTTCCCTTAGATGTTCCCCATAGATGTTCCCGGTGCATGCCGTCTCTCTCCTCCTTTATAGTCCTCCTCCGCCAATCCCAACTCGGCTGAGTACGCTGCTCTCCAATCAGGAGCAAGTCCTACAGTTAATTGGTTGAACTGGAGGCAGCTGTGCGGAAGCTGTTTACTTCTCTCCCAGCGCCATATTGTGGGAGAGCAGATGCATAGAATAAGTCCTAATTCGAGTAACTTAGTCTAGTCCGGATTGCTCCCCACAGATCCCCCTTTCTTTTTATTTTTTAGCGTTGATACGCGCCTGTCTTCGGTGTCCCGCGGAACACACTCTGCTCTACTTGCTAGAGTTGCCACAGGCTCTTACAAGTCCTATCAATCAGGAAAACCGAATCCGGGTCCTCTCTTCGCCATTGTGAGGAGGTTTTTAGGCGCTGATGCATGCCTGTGTTCGGTGCCCTGCAGCGCATGCTCTGCTCTGCCCGCAGGGGCTTACAAAACCTATCAGGCAAACCGAATCCAAGCCTTCTCATTGCCTTATTGTGGGGGAGACTTATTAGTGTTGGTTCGTGCCTATCTTCGGTGACCTGCAGCTCATACTCTGGTCGAGCTTTGCTGGCGCTTACCGCCTTAAATCAGGCAGACCGAATCCAAGCTTAATATTGTTGTATTGTGGGGAAGCCTTACTGATGTTAATTCGTGCCTGTCTTCGGTGACCTGCGGCGCATAAGCTGCTAGCTGCCCGCATGTGCTCATCGCCTCACTTGATTAGGCAGACCGAATCCAAGCCTTCTAATTGGCATGTTGAGGGGAGGCCTTATTTTTCTCTATTTCTCTATCTCCGGGCATTCCTACCTCTCCCATTTCACTTCTATCTTCCAGCATTCCCATTTCTCTTTTACTTCACTTCCAAACTTCTGTTTCTCTTATCCCTGCGGCTTTCCGGCACCTCGCCCCGCCGGCGGGTTCCCGGCTCTGCGCCGCTTCAGCCCGCGCGCCTCTCTCATCTGCGCAGCTTCCCGGCTTTGCGCGGCTCGGGTTCGCGCGCTCCGCGGTCTCCACGCTTAACCCTTTCGCGTCTGAACCACGGCCTACGCCAGCGTTCCCTATCTATTCACACCCCGTGCTCTCTCTGCACGCGGCGGCTTCCGCGAGTAACACAGCGTAGCTTGCGTCTCCGCCACTAGGATTCAATCTAAGTTCCCCGGGCTAGCCTGGCGAATTCAACCCAGCGTACGTCTCCGCCCCACGATTTGGCTTCCCGTCCTTTGCTCCCCGGGCTAATCAGACGGATCCCAATCTGGCTTACGTCTCAGCTTCTGGCTTCAACTTTTCGCCTCCTATTCCCGGGCTAACTTGAGAACCCCAAAGTGGCTTTCGTCTCCGCCTCGGCCTGCCCCCTGCGGCTTCAATTTCCCTAACATTTTTCTCTACCCGGTATGTTTCCCCAAACTTTCCTCCAACGATATTCCTCCCTCATTTCTCCTGGCCTCTCCCCACAGTCCGCGTCCGAGTCTGTTTGTTCTAGCTTTCACTTTCGCTTTCGACCTTAGAGATTTCTCCCAGCTTCCCCCCGTAGTCCGTATCCGAGTCTATGCCTAGGCTTTCAATAGCTTCTTCCGGCTCCTTTTTCGTCCGGCTTTTCCCTAGGCTGTTTGCTAGTCTCTCTCTCCGGTAATTTCCTGCTTCTTCCCGTTTCTTCCCTCCTAAGTTTTCTATCCGTCCTAGGTTTCCTATCCGAGTCACGTTTCTTCCCTCCTAAGTTTGCTCTCCGTCCTAGGTTCCCTATCCGAGCTAGGTTTCCTATCCGAGTCACGGCACCATTATGTCGCTCCCCCTCTTCGTGGAGGAACGACACAGGACCCTGCGCTGTTCTTTCGTCTGCTCGGCCCTCCCCGGGTTTGCTGCTGGTTCTTCCCGGGTTGGCTACTATCCCTTCCACCTCCGTGGAAGGGCAGTTCCCCCTGGCCGCATTCCCCACTTCCGCAGGGGAGCGGCACACCGCCGGCCGGCTTTCTCGGGGGCTGCACGGGTTCCCTTAGATGTTCCCCATAGATGTTCCCGGTGCATGCCGTCTCTCTCCTCCTTTATAGTCCTCCTCCGCCAATCCCAACTCGGCTGAGTACGCTGCTCTCCAATCAGGAGCAAGTCCTACAGTTAATTGGTTGAACTGGAGGCAGCTGTGCGGAAGCTGTTTACTTCTCTCCCAGCGCCATATTGTGGGAGAGCAGATGCATAGAATAAGTCCTAATTCGAGTAACTTAGTCTAGTCCGGATTGCTCCCCACACCTCTCTCCTAGTGGGCACTGGGACTATGACTCCAGGGAGTCATAGAACTTGGTAGTTTTATTTTATTTGTTATTTATTTATTTTTGAACTATGGAACGCTTCACGAATTTGCGTGTCATCCTTGTGTAGGGGCCATGCTAATCTTCTCTGTATTTTAGTATATGTGCTGCCGAAGTGAGCACATTTTTATTTTTCAGCCAGTTTATAATGCTTAACCGGATGAAAGGTTCCGATTTTGGCTCCTGCCCTGAACTTGAGTGTGCCTGATCATTGTCCCATTTCTTTCTCTCTCTCTCTCTCTTTTTTTTTTAAAGATTTATTTATTTATTTATTTGAAAGTCAGAGTTACATAGAGAAAGGAAAGACGGAGAGGGAGAGGGAGAGATCTTCCATCCACTGGTTCACTCCCCCAGTTGGGCACAACAGCTGAGGATGCACTGATCTGAAGCCAGGAGCCAGGAGCTTCTTCTGGGTCTCCCACGCAGGTGCAGGGGCCCAAAGGACTTGGGTCATCTTCCACTGCTTTCCCAGGTCATAGCAGAGAACTGGATCAGAAGTGGAGCAGCCAGGACTAGAATCAGTACCCATATGGGATGCTGGCACTGCAGGCGGCGGCTTTACCCACTATACCTCAGCGCTAGCCCCTGTAGTTTTATTTTAAAATACATTACCATACATAACACATGCTCTGGCATGTAGTATATATTCATTACATATTTGTTTACTGAATGTCCCCTTGGTTGCCAATTCCCAGTTCATTCTTTAAATTCAACAATTTTTTTTTTTTTTGGACAGGCAGAATGGACAGTGAGAGAGAGAGGCAGAGAGAAAAGAAAGGTCTTCCTTTTGCCGTTAGTTCACCCTCCAATGGCTGCCATGGCTGGGGCGCTGCGGCCGGTGCACCGTGCTGATCCGATGGCAGGAGCCAGGTGCTTCTCCTGGTCTCCCACACGGGTGCAGGGCCCAAGCACGTGGGCCATCCTCCACTGCACTCCCAGGCCACAGCAGAGAGCTGGCCTGGAAGAGGGGCAACCAGGACAGAATCTGGCACCCTGACCGGGACTAGAACCTGGTGTACCGGTGCCACAAGGCGGAGGATTAGCCTATTGAGCCGCGGCGCTGGCCTAAATTCAACAATTTTTGAGTGAGTCTGTCCTGTGTGCCAGGCTCTGCGTGAGGAGCTGGGGATGAAGCAATGAACAAAACAGACACAAATGAAGGCTAGTGTGTGGCACAGGGGTACCACTCCGCTTGCAATGCTGCATCCCAGACAATAGTGCCGATTCAAGTCCTAGTCCCGTCTCTTCTGCTGGTCCAGCTCCCTGCTAACAGGCCTGGGAAAGCCGTGGAAGATGGCCCAAATCCTTAGGTCCCTGCTACCCATGTGGGAGACCCAGATGGCTCCTGGCTTCAGTCTGGTCCAGCCTTGGCTTTTGCAGTCATTTGCTTTTCTTTTTTTTCTTTTTTTCTTTTTTTTTTTTTTTTTGACAGGCAGAGTGGACAGTGAGAGAGAGAGACAGAGAGAGAAAGGTCTTCCTTCTGCCGTTGGTTCACCCTCCAACGGCCGCCGCTGCAGCCGGCGCACCGCGCTGATCCGATGGCAGGAGCCAGGATCCAGGTGCTCCTCCTGGTCTCCCATGGGGTGCAGGGCCCAAGCACCTGGGCCATCCTCCACTGCACCCCCTGGCCACAGCAGAGAGCTGGCCTGGAAGAGGGGCAACCGGGACAGAATCCGGCGCCCCGACCGGGACTAGAACCCGGGGTGCCGGCGCCGCAAGGTGGAGGATTAGCCTATTGAGCCACGGCGCCGGCCCTGCAGTCATTTGCTTTTCAAAAAAATAAATAAACCTTAAACACACACACACACACACACACAGAGACAAAAATGCCTGCCATCTTTGAGCTAAGAGACTCAGTGCACAGCGGCCGGGTATCTGACCTTTCTCTGACCAGAGTTCCAATCCTTACCAGCCATCAGATTCCTCCAGGAGCTTAAGTAAGAATCTGAGGCAATGATCACAGGAGGGCCCTGGAACCTGCATTTTTAGATTTATTATATGTATGTGAAAGGCAGAGTTACAGAGAGAGAGAGAGAGAGAGAGAGGAGAGGCAGAGAAATCGTCCATCTGCTGGTTCACTCCCCAGATGGCTGCAGCAGCTGGGGCTGGGCCAGGGCAAAGCCAGGAGCTAGGAGCTTCTTCTGGGTCTCCCACATGGATGGCAGGGGCCCAAGGATTTAGGCCATCTTCCACTGCTTTCCCAGGTGTCGCTCCCCCTCTTCGTGGAGGAACGACACAGGACCCTGCGCTGTTCTTTCATCTGCTCGGCCCTCCCCGGGTTTGCTGCTGGTTCTTCCTGGGTTGGCTACCGACCCTTCCACCTCCGTGGAAGGGCGGTTCCCCCTGGCCGCTTTCCCCACTTCCGCAGGGGAGCGGCACACCGCCGCTGGCCGGCTCTCTCGGGGGCTGCACAGGTGTTCCTTCAGATAGATGTTCCTGGTGCATGTTGTCTCTCTCCTCCTTTATAGTCCTCTTCCACCAATCCCAACTCTGCTACCCACACGCCGAGTACGCTGCTCTCCTCCAATCAGGAGCAAGATCAGCTCCTGCAGCTCAGTCAATCAAATTGGCGAGAGGCAGCTGCGTAGAAGTTGTTACTCCCTTCTCAGCGCCATATTGTGGGAGAGCAGATGCATAGAATAAGTCTTAATTCCAGTAACTTAGTCTAGTCCGAGTTGCTCCCCACACCAGGTGTGTTAGCAGGGAGCTCGACTGGCAGTGGGGCAGCCAGGACTCTAACCAATGCCCATATGGGATGTTGGCACTGTAGGCAGCGGTTCAACCCACTGCACCACAGCGCCGCCCCGAAACCTGCACTTTTGAGAGGAAGCACTAACACGGGTGGGGGGCGCACAAGTTCTATGACAAGTTTTTTTTTTAAATATTTATTTGGAAGTCAGAGTTAGAGAGAGAGAGAGAGAGAGAGAGAGAGAGGTCTTCCATCCATTAGTTCACTCTCCAAATGGTCGCAACTGCCAGGGCTGGACCAGACCAAAGCCAGGAGCCAGGAACTTCTTCCGAGTCTCCGACGTGGGTGCAGGGGTCTAAGCACGTGGCCCATCTTCCGCTGCCTTCCGCCACCCATTAGCAAGGAGCTGGATGGGAACTCCAGCAACCTGGACTCAGACCGGCACCCATACGGGATGCCAGCGTCACTTGCTAAGCCACAGTGCAGGCCCTAAGCTTGGAGTTTTTAATGCCAGTGACTTAAACACTTCTTGTACCAGTTGTATTTGTCAAACTTCCCTTTTGCTGTGACTTTTTCTCCGTTGCTTGAATCCGTGTGTGTCACAGCGGGATTCCAGGTATATACTTTTCAGGGTCTCTGCATCATTCAAATGTGAGGACCCCGGTGCTTCCTGGACCGACCACGTCTGCTCAACAGAGCCTCGCCCCCCCCCCCCCCCCCCGCTTGAGAGGAACTGGGCTCTGGTCCACGCCTGTGCCCCGAGAGATGTCAGGGTTCGCCCCAGGAGTCTGCAGATGGTTCCTGCGCTTCCAGTGTTGACACAGGCGGTGAAAGCTGAAGCCCTCCCGCCTGGCCACAAGCTGTGAGGACGGCCAGGCTTGGTAAGGGTCTCCCCTACACACCAGGTTGCTCCCTGTCGCTCCCCCTCTTCGTGGAGGAGCAACACAGGACCCTGCGCTGTTCTTTCGTCTGCTCGGCCCTCCCCGGGTTTGCTGCTGGTTCTTCCCGGGTTGGCTACTATCCCTTCCACCTCCGTGGAAGGGCAGTTCCCCCTGGCCGCATTCCCCACTTCCGCAGGGGAGCGGCACACCGCCGGCCGGCTTTCTCGGGGGCTGCACGGGTTCCCTTAGATGTTCCCCATAGATGTTCCCGGTGCATGCCGTCTCTCTCCTCCTTTATAGTCCTTCTCTGCCAATCCCAACTCGGCTGCCCACACGCCGAGTACGCTGCTCTCCAATCAGGAGCAAGTCCTACAGTTAATTGGTTGAACTGGAGGCAGCTGTGCGGAAGCTGTTTACTTCTCTCCCAGCGCCATATTGTGGGAGAGCAGATGCATAGAATAAGTCCTAATTCGAGCAACTTAGTCTAGTCCGGATTGCTCCCCACAGATCCCCCTTTCTTTTTATTTTTGGCGTTGATACGCGCCTGTCTTCGGTGTCCCGCGGCACACACTAGAGTTGCCACAGGCTCTTACAAGTCCTATCCATCAGGCAAACCGAATCCGGGTCCTCTCTTCGCCATGTTGTGAGGAGGTTTTTAGGCGCTGATGCGTGCCTGTGTTCGGTGCCCTGCAGCGCATGCTCTGCTCTGCTAGAACTGCCTGCAGGTGTTTACAAAACCTATCAGGCAAACCGAATCCAAGCCTTCTCATTGCCTTTTTGTGGGGAGGCCTTACTGATGTTAATTCGTGCCTGTCTTCGGTGACCTGCGGCTCATACTCTGAATTGGCATGTTGAGGGGAGGCCTTATTTTTCTCTATTTCTCTATCTCCGGGCATTCCTACCTCTCCCATTTCACTTCTATCTTCCAGCATTCCCATTTCTCTCACTCCACTTCCAAACTTCTGTTTCTCTTATCCCCGCAGCTTCCCGCTCTCATTCCATTTCTAAACTTCTGTTTTCTCTTATCCCCGCGGCTTCCCGGCACCTCGCCCCGCCGGCGGGTTCCCGGCTCTGCGCCGCTTCAGCCCGCGCGCCTCTCTCATCTGCGCAGCTTCCCGGCTTTGCGCGGCTCGGCTTTGCGCGCTCCGCGGTCTCCACGCTTAACCCTTTCGCGTCTGAACCACGGCCTACGCCAGCCCCGTTCCCTATCTATTCACGCCCCGTGCTCTCTCTGCACGCGGCGGCTTCCGCGAGTAACACAGCGTAGCTTGCGTCTCCGCCACTAGGATTCAATCTAAGTTCCCCGGGCTAGCCTGGCGAATTCAACCCAGCGTACGTCTCCGCCCCACGATTTGGCTTCCCGTCCTTTGCTCCCCGGGCTAATCAGACGGATCCCAATCTGGCTTACGTCTCAGCTTCTGGTTTCAGCTTTTCGCCCCCTATTCCCGGGCTAACTTGAGAACCCCAAAGTGGCTTTCGTTTCCGCCTCGGCCTGCCCCCCGCGGCTTCAATTTCCCTAACATTTTTCTCTACCCGGTATGTTTCCCCAAACTTTCCTCCAACGATATTCCTCCCTCATTTCTCCTGGCCTCTCCCCACAGTCCGCGTCCGAGTCTGTTTGTTCTAGCTTTCACTTTCGCTTTCGACCTTAGAGATTTCTCCCAGCTTCCCCCCGTAGTCCGAATCCGAGTCTATGCCTAGGCTTTCAATAGCTTCTTCCGGCACCCTTTTCGTCCGGCTTTTCCCTAGGCTGTTTGCTAGTCTATGCCTAGGCTTTCAATAGCTTCTTCCGGCTCCTTTTTCGTCCGGCTTTTCCCTAGGCTGTTTGCTAGTTTCTCTCTCCGATATTTTCCCTAGTTCTTCCCGTTTCTTCCTCCCTAAGTTTCATATCCGTCCTAGGTTTCCTATCCGAACTAGGTTTCCTATCCGAGTCACGTTTCCTATCCGAGCTAGGTTTCCTATCCGAGTCACGGCACCATTATGTCGCTCCCCCTCTTCGTGGAGGAACGACACAGGACCCTGCGCTGTTCTTTCGTCTGCTCGGCCCTCCCCGGGTTTGCTGCTGGTTCTTCCCGGGTTGGCTACTATCCCTTCCACCTCCGTGGAAGGGCAGTTCCCCCTGGCCGCATTCCCCACTTCCGCAGGGGAGCGGCACACCGCCGGCCGGCTTTCTCGGGGGCTGCACGGGTTCCCTTAGATGTTCCCCATAGATGTTCCCGGTGCATGCCGTCTCTCTCCTCCTTTATAGTCCTTCTCTGCCAATCCCAACTCGGCTGCCCACACGCCGAGTACGCTGCTCTCCAATCAGGAGCAAGTCCTACAGTTAATTGGTTGAACTGGAGGCAGCTGTGCGGAAGCTGTTTACTTCTCTCCCAGCGCCATATTGTGGGAGAGCAGATGCATAGAATAAGTCCTAATTCGAGCAACTTAGTCTAGTCCGGATTGCTCCCCACAGCTCCCTTAAAAGGCATTTTCTGAACCCAGCCCGTGGTGATGGGCTAAGTCAGGAGCTTGGGAATCAAAGGGCAAGTTAACGCCTGTCTAACCCCACTCCCTCCACGTCTGCTGGGGGGCTCTGCCCTCAGTGACTCCTTTCCCTAAGGGAGGCTTCCCTCCCCAGGCTCACCAGGCCCTTGGGGAACCTGTGTGCTCACTGCCCGGTTCTACGTCTCAGACTCAACCCACTGGCCAAGGCCCACAGTGCGGGAGGGCGGCTGCAGGTCTGAAGGCAGCTCTCAGGGCGCTGGGGAGGCCGGCGCTCAAGTTCCGCTCCCCTCCAGCGCCGCCACTCCCACCTGCCACGAACCCCGGGTGGCGACCACGGCCCTTCTCAACATGGCGCCACGCCCCGGCCGCCCCGCGCCGTCCCGCCGCGCTGACGTGAGTGCGCGCGCGCGCACGCGCATGTGTTCGCCGCGCCCGGCCCCCTGCGCATGCGCGCTCCGCGCTGTCTTCTCAGCCACAGCAGCTGCGGCGGCGGCGGCGGTGTTTGAGTGGGGGAAGATGGCGGCTCCGGGCGGCTCGGGGTCCTGCCAGCTGTGAGGAACCCCGAGCGCTGCCAGCGCAGCCCGAGGCCGAGCGCCTCTGCTCTGGCCCTGTCCCCGGCTCCCTCACCACCGTCGCCGGCGGAGCGGACCCGAGAGCGAGGAGCGGGCTGGGCCAGGTGAGGCCTCTCCCCCTCCCGGGGCCGCGGCTGGGAGCCGGCGCCCGCTGCCCCTTTATTCCCCAGACCCGCGGCGGGCAGCGGGCGCCTCGGGTCCGGCGCTGCCTTCGCAGCCTGTGGGAGGCTCGGTCCTGCCTGGCCTGGGCACCTTGCTGTCGTCATCCTCGGGCCCCCTGGGGGAGGCGGGGAGGCGAGCCCCTTTCCAAGCCAGCCATTGGAATGGGAGCGAAGGCATCCCGCCACCGGGGCCGCGAAGGGGCGTGTGGCCCGGGCCAGGATGGCTCTGGGTAGCCTTTCTCCCCGGCCCCCGGCCCTTTGGCTCCTTGCGAGAGGAGCCGGAGTCGAGTGCCCTGCAGACCTGGGGCTGCGGCGATTGGAATTGGCCTGTAACGCAGAAACGCGGGCGGCCTCTCCTGGCTTTCTGAGTGTTTCCCTAGAGAAGTGGGGACTGCTGATGCCCTTGCTGGAGGCCAGCAGGTGCACGTTGTGGCCGGCGAGGGCTGTTAGTGCCGAGGGAGCCGTGGAGGGGGGAACGAATGTGTAAGCGAAGGCAGATCGGCCGTGAGGTCTGGGTGGTTTGCACAGTAACTTCAGCGCTCGCGCGGCTCGTGGGAAACCTGGGGGCTGTTGAGGGTCGGGAGAACCCATCGCGTTGCGAGACTTGGGCTGGGAAAAGGAGGGGACGTGTCGGTCTTTGGACTCTGCGGCGGCGGGGCTCGGATGCCTCGGAGGGCGGGCCGGGCACGTCGGTTCCCAGCTCGCACCTGCTGGCAGCGATGCTGTGCTGTGCTGTCCTCGATGAGAACAACTTTCTGTTGTTGTTGTTCTGCGTGAACTGGAAGACTTTGGTGTCTTCCACGCGGGGAAGCCGGTCGGAATCGTGGGGCTGTTCCCTGAGGAATGGTGGCGTCCCTTAGAATGGTGCTGTGTGCAGTTGTGCAGGCCGTAGCTTTGCTTGGCTACACCAGCTACCGTTTGTAACACATTGGTGTTGCCTGTGCGGGAGAATGATGACATCATGGGTTAACACGGGGAGGGGGAGCGAGCCTGTGGCTCCTCAGCGGGTTTGCGCTGTGGCACGCTGGAGCCCTGAGCGCTTTGCTCTGCGGAGCCTGACGGGCCTCAGCTGTTGTGTGCCTGCTCCTCCTGGTTTTGGTAAGACCAACACAGATAGGTCATTCGGTCTGTAGTGACCCATGGGTGTGGTGTGCACTTCACAAAGCTTTTGTTAAATTGACATCTCTTTTTTTGATATTTGCTAATTCTTTGACCGTTTTTTCGTTTTTCTATTCTTAAAGCATTTTCCATAGACGTTTGTAGGTTTTCTTAGTGCCTTTGCTACAGATGTAAACCTGAGCCAACAGGAAGCTGGAGAGCCACTCTGCATATTAATTTCCTAATGAAGACCTGTGAAATTAATGCAGTACCACCGCCCGGTGGCTTGACATTCTGCTTCTTGGCATAATGTGTTGCGTTGTTGTGCTAAATCATCATCAGGTATTGATGCAACTTCATGATGCCTATGACATCATGCACGCCTGCATTTTGAGTTTTGCAGTTTCTTGCCTGGTACAGAAAGAGCAAAATCAGAAAAATAGATGAGGATTCTTGTGTTTAACGACTGACTTCTGGAAGGGCCTTTGATACTGTTCCGTGTAGGTGAAGCCCTCCGGTAAGACTCAGAAGCGATTCTGCTTACTGTGCGCAGAAGCAGGGAAATGCTGGCAGAAGCCCTGAGTTACGAGAGTGTGGAGGTCCTGAGGACAAGCTGTCTCAGAGATGGACAGATACAGGGTGGGCTTAGTGAATTAGCAACTCTTTGTAAACCAGAAACTCATCGGTCAAATAGTGCCCTTCCTGCTTCACAAGACTGTACGTGGATCAGAAGCCATAATGTTTGTTAGAGTGCATTGTACAGTGTAGACTGAAAGGCAGATACAAGAGTGAATGTTCCTGTTTTATGAAGCCTATTGAGGGCCCTCCCGTGTGCTAGGCATTTTGGGAGGTAGGTAGCACTGCTTCTGAGGCAGGCGGGGGTTATGCACAGCTGCGGAGGGTTTGTCTGGGGAGCCGGGCTAGGACACCACCTGAGCTGCTTGTCCTCTGAGTGGAGCCGGGAAAGCTTCTCAGAGCCCCGAGGGCTTTCCCCAGGCTTCCATTCTGCAGAAGTCTACCTTTTGTGAAAGCCTTGCGTTTTATGAACGTTTGAGCATTCTATCCAATTCCTTTCCTCTTTTATTCATTCACTCCCAGGATGCTTCCCACACAGCATGCCCCAGTTTCGCTTTCTGCATTTTCAGAAATCCGGCAGTCTTGAGAACCCGAGTGAGTCACAGGCACAGGCGACAAACGACCGTTGCAGCTTTAGTTAGAGAGCTTGGGTTACTGAGCGGTGACAACTGGAGAGTGATGCCGTGTTTCAGTTTTTGTTTTGTAAACTCCCACAAGAGGCTGTACATGTTTTCAATTTGATCACATTTACTTACTAAATGTTTAGTTGACATTCTTAGTGTGTTGACTGTAGTCAGCATGAGAAGAAACTACTTTTTTGCATGAAGCTAACAGCTTAACCCAGAAAACCATCGTTGAGTCTGTGAATGTGGATGGAGGTTGGTTAGCTTTTGTGATATTGAACTTCTGTATGCCAATACAAGTTTACACCTTGGTGCTATTGTTTTATAATTAATTTAGCATGTTGCCCCCTATCTTGCAACATTTTTATGAACTTTTGGAGTGAATAGAGTATGCGGCACTGTTATTTGAACATGAAGCATCTCTATCTTAATTGTGCTTTAAGTTTGTGATAGAAAAGTGCTGTTTTCATTTTTCTGTATCGTCAGTTTGTTACATGTAGAGGGATGTGACAGATAGACAAGTCTTTTTTTTTTTTTTTTTTTTTTTAAATAGAGGCAAAGGCAGAGAAAGAGAGAAAGGTCTTCCATCCACTGGTTCACTGCCCAAATGGTCACAATGTCCAGAGCTGGGCCGATCCGAAGCCAGGAGCCAGGAGCTTCTTCCGGTTCCCACATGCAGGTGCAGGGGCCCAAGAACTTGGGCCATCTTCTACTGCTTTCTCAGGCCATAGCAGAGAGCTGGATCGGAAGTGGAGCAGCCAGAACTCTAACCAGCACCCCTGTGGATGCAGTCACTGCAATTGGCGGCCCCAACAAATCATTTTAGAATTCCGAAGGTTGGGCATTTGGCCTCATACTTAAGATGTGTGCATTCTGTATCAGAGGGCCTGAGTTTAATGACTAGCTCTGGCTCCTGATTTTAACTTCCTGCCAGTGTGGACCCTGGAGACAGCAGGTGATGGCTCAAGTAGTTGAGTTCCTGCCGCCCACGATGAAGACATGGATTGTGTTCCTGGCTGCTAGATGCAGCACAACGCAGGCCTAGTCTTTTCAGGCGTTTGGGCATGTGAACTAGGGGACGAGAACTCTCCCATTCTCTTTTTCTTTCTGACTCTCCAATAAGAAAAAAAATAAGAATTTTATTTATTTGAAAGGAAGAGTTACAGAGAGGGAGAGACAGAGAGAGAGGTCTTTCACCTGTTGGTTCACTCCCCAAATGGCCACAATAGTGGGGACTGGGCCAGGCTGACGCCAGGAGCTTCATCCAGGTTTCCCATGTGGGTGCAGGGGCCTAAGTACTTAGGTCATCTGCTGCTGCTTTCCCTAGGTGCATTCGCAGGGAGCTGGATGGGAGATGCAGCAGCTGGGACTCAAACCGGTACCTGTGTGGGATGCAGCTTAACCTGGTGTGCCACAACGCCAGCCCTAGTGCAACTAACTTTTTAAAATTATTTAAGTGCAGAGCCGGCGCCGTGGCTCAATAGGCTAATCCTCCACCTTGCGGCGCCGGCACACCGGGTTCTAGTCCCGGTCGGGGCGCCGGATTCTGTCCCGGTTGCCCCTCTTCCAGGCCAGCTCTCTGCTATGGCCAGGGAGTGCAGTGGAGGATGGCCCAGGTGCTTGGGCCCTGCACCCCATGGGAGACCAGGAAAAAGCACCTGGATCCTGGCTCCTGCCATCGGATCAGCGCGGTGCGCCGGCTGCAGCGGCGGCCATTGGAGGGTGAACCAACGGCAAAGGAAGACCTTTCTCTCTCTGTCTCTCTCTCACTGTCCACTCTGCCTGTCAAAAAAAAAAAAAAAAAAAAAAAAATTTATTTAAGTGCAAGAGGCCATGCCAAAATCTATGAATTTGAAATAGTTTAATTTCTGTTAATGCAAGCAGGTTTTAGTTTTAGTATTGCTTGAGTATATTTAATATTTAGAGTAATTAAAATTTATTTTGTCTGAAAGAGAGACAAAGATGTCCCATGCTGATTCATTCCCTGAACGCCTGCAACATCCAGGGCCTGGCCATCACTTGCTGCTTCCTAGGGTGTGCGTGGACAGGAGGCTGGATGTGGGAGTTCAGCCACTCTGATGTGGAATGCGGGTGTCCAGAGGAGTGTCTTAACCACTGCACCAAATGCCCACCCAAGGGTAATTTTACTTCAGCTATTTTAAGGAATTTACTGGTATGATGTGATCTTGCAAATTCATGTTTTCTTTATTGTTCTTTGAGAAGACAAAGTGTTTTATTTTATTTTATTTGAAAGGCAGCGCTTTAGACAAAGAGGAAGAGACAGAGGGGTCTTCCATCAGCTGGTTCACTCCCAGTGGCTACAATGGCTAGGGCTGGGTCAGATGGAAGCCAGGAGCTGCTTCTGGGTCTCCCATGTGGGTGCAGGGGCCCAAGCAGTTGGACTATCCTCTGCTGCCTTCCCAGGTGCATCAGTAGGGGCTGGATCGGAAGTGGAGCAGCCGGGACTTGAACTGGTACCTATATGGAATGCCAGTGTACCAGGCAGCAGCTGTATCTCCTGTCCACAATGCTGGCCACTTTGTTGAAAACTTTCTTAGTAAAGAATTGATGCAATAGTTACCTCTCAAGTGGCAAATAAGATTGTTTGCTGTTTTCTGTATTACTGTAAATGTTTAAATGTATTAATTAATTTATACTTGGTTACAGCCATCACACTTTACAAAAAAAGATTTATTTATTTCAGAGGCAGAGTATCAGAGGGAGAGGGAGAGACAGAGTGAGAGAGAACATGAGCTCTTCCATCTGCTGGTTCATCTCCAAATGACTGCAACAGCTGGATCTGGGCCAGGCTGAAGCCAGGAACCAGGAACTTCATCTGGATCCCTCACATGGGTGCCAGTGTCCCAAGCACTTGGGCCATCTTTGGCTGCATTTCCAGGCTGAGTTAGCAGGAAACTGGGTCAGAAAGTGGAACAGCCAGCTAGGTGCTGTGGTGTAGCACATAAAGCCGCTGCCTACAGTGTTGGCATCTCATATGGGCACTGGTTCAAGTCCCAACTGCTCCAGTTCCAATCCAGCTCTTCGCTGTGGTCTGAAAAAGCAGTAGAAGATGGCCCAAGTCCTTGAGCCCCTGCACGCGTGTGGGAGACCCAGAAGAAACTCTTGGCTTCGGATCGGCCCCACTCCGACTGTTGTGGCCATTTGGGTGTGAATCAGTGGGTGCAAGACTTCTCTTTCTCTGCCTGTGCCTCTCTCTAACTCTCTCTTTCAAATAAGTAAAAAAAAATCTTTTAAGAAAAAAATGTAGACTTGAACTGGCACTCTAGTATGGATGCTGGCCCCACTCAACCTGCTGTGCCATAACGCTGGTCCCCACCCTTGCAATTTTTGACATTGAAATCTGGCCAGTAGGATCCTCTTTGAAAAGTAGGTGTTATATACTTTTGACATTCCCTATAGGTCTTTGGGTGCTTCCCTTGTTTTTGTCACAAGTTATCCCAGGGTCACCTTGTACTCTCCCTGTCTTTGACCTGAAATCAGTCATTTTTCCAGGAGGACCTAGTGTCTGCTTTAGGGAAACCAAGATCTAAGTGCTCGGGAGGCTCTGCTTCAGGGTCTTCGTTGTTTGCAGGTCCTTCTCTGAGGCAGAACTAGAAAAATAATGCTTATTAGAAATCGAGATTTTGTATTGATATTTACAGTTGAATTTTAACATATTACATTTTTATGTTTAGATTTTGTTTGTCTTCTCTTACACTGAAAATCTTGGTGTTAATAATATTAACATTTACTGCTTTGAAGTTTAAAAATACAGTACCCATATTACTACTTTTTTATTTTATTTATTTATTTATTTGACAGAGTTATAGACAGTGAGAGAGAGAGAGAGAGACAGACCAAAAGGTCTTCCTTCTGTTGGTTCACTCCCCAAATGGCCGCTATGGCCGGTGCTGCGCCAATCCGAAGCCAGGAGCCAGGTGCTTCCTCCTGGTCTCCATGCGGGTGCAGCGGCCCAAGCACTTGGGCCATCCTCCACTGCCCTCCTGGGCCACAGCAGAGAGCTGGCCTGGAAGAGGAGCAACTGGAACTAGAACCCGGCGCCCATATGGGGTGTCGGCGCCGCAGGCAGAGGATTAACCAAGTGAACCACGGCACCGGCCCCCATATTACTACTAACAGAATTATTAAGGTAAATTTAATATTTCTTTACAGTTATTTATTTATTTTATGGTTATTTTTATCCTTAAAATATTTCATCCAAAAGGAACTAACCCCAAAGAGAAAAAAGTACCAGATATTTCAGACAGAGGGGATGTATTACAGGGGATTGGAACAAGTCTGTTGCAAGACTGGAAGAGCAAAAAAAAGTAGGGTAGTAACCTGAGTTTACTAACTGTAGGGTGAAACTCTTACCCAAGGGGAAAACAAAGGTCCAAGAAGGTGTTCTCAGGTCTTTTATGACTGTGAAGGAGGGATCAGCACCTCAGCCTCACTTTCAGAGCTGGGAACGCGAGTAGGAGGTGCCAGTTATCATGTGGGATGGACAGAGGTACTGGAGCCGCCACCTGCTGCCCTCCATGACAAGCTTAACAGCGAGGCGGCGTTGGGAGCAGTCAGACTCAGACCCAGGCACTCTGACACCGATGCAGGCATCCCAAAGAGAGTCTTAACTGCTTTATTAAACACCCACGCCTTAACCTGGAGTGTAAAAGTACTTTCTTAATTTGTGTATGCAGTGCTTGTTGGTAAGATTCCTGGGCCCATCCCTGTTTTCGAAAATAATACCCAGGAAATCTACTTGGTAGGTGCCCTCCCCCCCCCCCCTTTCCTTTTTTTGACAGGCAGAATTGCAGTGAGAGAGAGACAGAGAGAAAGGTCTTCCTTTTCCCTTGGTTCACCCCCGCCAAATGACCGCTATGGCAGGCGCGTTGCGCCAATCCAAAGCCAGGAGCCAGGTGTTTCCTCCTGGTCTCCCATGCAGGTTCAGGGCCCAAGCACTTGGGCCATCCTCCACTGCCTTCCCGGGCCACAGCAGAGAGCTGGACTGGAAGAGAAGCAACCGGGACAGAATCCGGCGCCCCGACCGGGACTAGAACCTGGGGTGCTGGCGCCCAGGCGGAGGATTAGCCAAGTGAGCTGCGGCGCCGCCACTACTAGTAGGTGATTTTTATAATCAAGTAAGCTGGTCAAACAAAAGATTTACTTTGTGTGCATACACTGCTGTTATTTAAAATTTTCAAGGATAAGGAACAGTCAAGACTTTATCTGCCTTCCATGAATTTAAAATCTGGTTATGGAGAAAAAGTCACACATAAAAACTTGTAACTTGGCTGGCGCCGCGGCTCACTAGGCTAATCCTCCACCTGTGGCGCCAGCACCCCGGGTTCTACCCCCAGTCAGGGCACCGGATTCTGTCCCGGTTGCTCCTTTTCCAGTCCAGCTCTCTGCTGGGGCCGGGGAGAACAGTGGAGAATGGCCCAGGTCCTTGGGCCCTGCACCCGCATGGGAGACCAGGAGAAGCACCTGGCTCCTGGCTTCGGATTGGCTCAGCGCCAACTGTAGCGGCCATTTGGGGGGTGAACCAGTGGAAAAAGGAAGACCTTTCTCTCTGTCTCTCTCTGACTGTGTAACTCTGCCTGTCAAAACAAACAAACAAAAAACACAAAACTTGTAACTGTGACTGATGATGGAAGGAGGGACTTTCCTCTGGCCTAGAGAAATGGGTGTTTTAGTTAGGCAGGGACAGGAGGACATTATTCCTTTGCTCAGAGCATTGCGAGAAAAAAGAAATGGAAATGACAGTTTCCATCCCCTTGCTGTTTCTTGTGAAAATGTGTTCTGCTCTTTGCAGAGTATTTTTGTGTGTCAGTGGGGAAGCTGGCTTTGCTTGCAGGCTGAGATCTGATGGGAACACTGGGGGACTGTGGAGTACCTTGGGTTCTTCCTGAAATAACATTTTACCATGCTGCTTGTCTGCTTACAGGTAGAGAATGCCTGGAAACTACAACATGATATGATATTTTTTAAAAAAGATTTATTTATTTGAAAGGTGGGGTTACAGAGAGGGAGGGAGAAATAGAGAGATCTTACATCCACTGGTTTGCTTTCCAAATTGCTGCTACAGCCAGAACTGGGCCAGTCTGAAGCTAGAGTCCGGGAGTCCCTTATGGGTAAAGGGGCTGAAGCAGTTGGGCTGTCCTCTACTGCCTTCCCAGGCGCGTTAGCTGCAGGTGGTGGCCTACCCCGACATGGCATGCCCCTTATCTAGTTTTGACACATGCTGCTTTTTTTTTTTTTTTTTTTTTTTTTTTTTTTAAACAGAGTGGACAGAGAGAGACAGAGAGAAAGGTCTTCCTTTGCCGTTGGTTCACCCTCCAATGGCCGCCATGGCTGGCGCGCTGCGGCCGGCACGCCGTGCTGATCCGATGGCAGGAGCCAGGTGCTTCCTCCTGGTCTCCCATGCGGGTGCAGGGCCCAAGTACTTGGGCCATCCTCCAGTGCACTCCCTGGCCACAGCAGAGAGCTGGCCTGGAAGAGGGGCTACCGGGACAGAATCCGGCGCCCCGACTGGGACTAGAACCCGGTGTGCCGGTGCCGCAAGGCGGAGGATTAGCCTAGTGAGCGCGGCGCCGGCCACATGCTGCATTTTAACACTCATGTAAGACTGCTGGCTCAGAGTGCCAGGACTAGCAACATCAAAATTAGAGCGCAGAATGTCAGGTGCCACCCCAGGCTTACTGAATCCAAATCTATAGTTTAAGCTAGATTCACATTAACATTTGAGAAGCACAGAAACCTTGAGAAGTTTCAGTGAGGTGTCCTTTTCACCCGAGTTTCTTATGATTTGGTTGTTCTTTTACCTCTGACAGGTTGGTTTTGCTATGCTCTCCCCTCCCTGTAATGTGTTTTCTTCCACTTGAGGGGCAAAGCAACAGCGAGAGGGAAAAGGAGAGACAGAGACAGAGAGCTTCTGTCTGTTAGTTCACACTCCAGATGCCCACAGTAGCCAGCGTTGGTCTAGGCCCAAAGCCAGGAGCCCAGAACTCTGTCTGGGTCTCTTGCACGGGTGGCAGAGACCCAAGCACTCGCTGCCTCCCAGGATGCATCAGCAGGAAGCGGGAAACTGGGACTCAGACCAGCACTCTGATGTGGGGTAGAGTGTTGCAAGCAGCCGAAGCTGCTGTGCCACAGTTCCTTCCCTGCTGTGCACTCTGGACCTAATGTAGGTGAAATGTGTGAACGTTATTCTTTATAGCATGAATAATGCAGAAGAGTGCATATGCAATTTAAAGAATAATTATAGGCCAGTGCCGCGGTTCACTTGGCTAATCCTCTGCCTGTGGCGCCGGCACCCCGGGTTCTAGTCCCGGTTGGGGCACTGGATTCTGTCCCGGTTGCCCCTCTTCCAGTCCAGCTCTCTGCTGTGGCCCGGGAAGGCAGTGGAGGATGGCCAGATGCTTGGGCCCCTGCACCTGCATGGGAGACCAGGAGGAAACACCTGACTCCTGGCTTCGGATCGGCGCAGCGTGCCAGCTGTAGCGGCCATTTGGGGGGGGTGAACCAACAGAAAAAGGAAGACCTTTCTCTCTCTCTCTCTCTCTCACTGTCTAACTCTGCCTGTCCAAAAAAAAAAAAAAACAAAAAAAACAAAAAAAACAAAAAAACAAAAACAAAAACAAAAAAAAACAGTATAATTGTAGGCCAGCGCCACAGCTCACTTGCCTAATCCTCCGTCTGCAGCGCTGGCATCCCAGGTTCTAGTCCCGGTCGGGGCACCGGATTCTGTCCTGGTTGCTCTTCTTCCAGTCTGGCTCTCTGCTGTGGCCTGGGAAGGCAGTGGAGGATGGCCCAAGTGCTTGGGCCCCTGCACCCGCATGGGAGACCAGGAAGAAGCACCTGGCTCTTGGCTTCAAATCAGTGCAGCATGCCGGCTGTAGCAGCCATTTGGGGGGGTGAACCAACAGAAGGAAGACCTTTTTTTGTGTCTCTCTCTCACTGTCTAACTCTTCCTGTCAAAAATAAAGTAATAAAAAAGAATAATTATAAGCAAATACCTGAGTAACCATCATCCAGTCAAGAAGCAGAATGTGGCTGATGTCCCAGAGGTTCTTCCGTTGTACCCATCTCTGATTACAGCCATTTGCCTCTCTCGCAGAAGTAACCGTGTCCTAACTTTTGTGGTAAATAATAGTTTTACCAGTGATGAATGTATCCTCAAATAGTAGTTTGATTTTGCTTGTCAACTTTACATAAATGGAACCATACTTTAGATATTCTTTTGTTGCCTTCTTTTGCTAAATATTAGACATGTATCCTTTTGTTATGTAGGTTTCTTTTTCAAGTAGTGAAGCCAGAATAAAGTTTTCAACAACTTTAGCTATTAATATATTTATTTATTTGAAAGGCAGAGTTACAGAGAGGCAGAGGCAGAGAGAGAGAGAGGTCTTCCATCTGCTGCTTCATTCTCTAAATGGTCACAACAGCTGGAGCTGGGCTGATCCGAAGCCAGGAGCCAGGAGCTTCCTCTAGATCTTCCCACATGGTTGCAGGGGCCCAAGCACTTGGGCCATCTTCTGCTTTCCCAGGCCACAGCAGACAGCTGGATGGGAAGTGGAGCAGCTGGGATTTGGGATGCCGGCACTATAGGCAGCAGCTTTACCCCGCTACACCGTGCCGCCACACCCTTTAGCTATTAAATCAAAACTTGATGTTTAGTTCTTTTTGGAAAATACCTATTTATGTGGTGCTTGTCCTGCTTCACTCCCTCTTTTTTTTTTTTTTTTTTTTTTTTAATTTAAAAAATTTTATTTATTTGAAAGAGTTACAGAGAGATGTAGAGCCAGAGAGAGAGGAGTCTTCCATCTACTGGTTCACTCCCCAAATGACAGCAATGGCCAGAGCTGAGCTGATCTGAAGCCAGGAGCCAGGGGTGTCCTACAGGTCTCTACTCCCTCTTTAAAGATGCAAAATTGGGGGTCTGGTGCTGTGGCCTGGCCTGAAGCACCGGCATCCCATATGGCTGCGGGTTCGAGACTCAGCTGCTCCACTTCCAATCCAGCTCTCTGCTGTGGCCTGGGAAAACAGAAGATGGCCCAAGTCCTTGGGCCCCTGCCCCTATGTGGGAGACCCAAAAGAAGCTCCTGGCTTCGTATCTGTGCAGCTCAGGCTGTTGCGGCAAATTGGAGAGTGAACCATCGGATGAAAGACCCCCTCCCTCTCTTTCTCTACCTCTCCTCTCTCTGTGTAATTCTTTCAAATAAAATAAATAAATCTTTTTTTTTTTAAAGATGCAAAATTGGGGGCTTGTGCTGTGGTGTAGCAGGTAAAGCTATCGCTTGCAGCACCCCATATGGGTGCTGGTTCGAGTCCTGGCTGCTCTACTTCTGATCCAGCTCTCTGCTGTGGTCTGGGAAAGCAGCAGAAGATGGCCCAAATCCTTGGACCCCTAGCATACATGTGGGAAACAGGGAAGAAGCTCCTAGTTCCTGGCTTTGGAAGGGCACAGCTCTGGTCATTGTGGCCATCTGGGGAGTAAACCAGCAGATGGAAAACCTCGCTCTCTCTCTGCCTCTGCCTCTTTCTAACTCTACCTTTCAAATAAATAAATCTTAAAAACGAAAATTGCAAAATTGTATCCATTTGTAAACCATTCAGCACCTTGATTATAAATATTACAAGATTGCTATTTTTATAGTTACTTTTTTTTTAAAGATTATTTTTTTTTTTTTGACAGGCAGAGTTAGATAGTGAGAGAGAAAAGAGAGAAAGGTATTCCTTTTTCCGTTGGTTCACCCCACAAGTGGCTGCTACGGCTGGCGTGCCGCGCCAATCCGAAGCCAGGAGCCAGGTGCTTCTCCTGGTCTCCCATGGGGTGCAGGGCCCAAGCACTTGGGCCATCCTCCACTGCACTCCCGGGCCACAGCAGAGAGCTGGACTGAAAGAAGAGCAACTGGGACAGAATCTGGCGCGCCCTGACCGGGACTAGGACCCGGGGTGCCGGCGCCGCAGGCAGAGGATTAGCCTAGTGAGCCCCGGCGCTGACCAAGATTATTTGTTTGTTTATTTGAGAGGTAGAGTTACAGACAGAGGGAGAGACAGAGAGAAAGATCTTCCCACTGCTGATTTGCTCCCCAAATGGCTGCAATGGCCGGAGCTGGGCCAATTCTAAGCCATAAGCAAGGTGCTTCTTTGGGTCTCCCATTCAGGTGCAGGGGCCCAAGCACTTGGACCATCTTCCAGTGCTTTCTTAGGCTACAGCAGAGAGCTGGATCAGAAGAGGGACAGCCAGGACATAAACTGCAGGCAGAGGCTTAACCTACTATGCAACAACACCGGCCCCTAATTACTTTTTTTTTTTTTACTATAATATTATAAACCATCCTGAGTGACTTTTGTTTTAAAAGTAGACTGTTCTATAATCTGTATATTTAAAGTATACGCTTAAATTATACTTTAATAGAAATTTAAAAATCAGAACAGAATCATATTTACGAAAAAATTAGTTTTTTTTTTTTTTTAAGTATAATTTCCAATACCCCCACCCCCCAGAGGATAGTTTTTCTTCAGTCCTAAGGGACTCAGCTTCTCCTTACGTGGGCTTTGGTGGAGGCATGGACAGCACTGGCAAGTCTAAATCAGTGTGCCAGTGTTCCGTGCCTCAGGGCTTCCCGAGATTGCTGACAGCTTTGCTGTGAGGGACGGACCTGCGCACAGAGATGCAGCTTCACTCGCTGCAAGGGAAGTCACAGGCGTCTAAGGTGTGCTCCTCGACAGCGTCTGGGACTGCGAGGCCTCGGTGGTGTTTTGAATGACAGGTTTCTTGATTGGTTTGTGCCTTGCCGGGCGTGGATTGCAGTTTGTGCGCATGTGGCCATGGCCCTTTTTGGCATGACCATTGTTCTTTTTGTTTGTCATCTTGACAGGATCCCAGAGAGGTGAGACTTTTTTTTTTTTTTTTTTTGACAGAGTGGACAGTGAGAGAGACAGAGAGAAAGGTCTTCCTTTTGCCGTTGGTTCACCCTCCAATGGCCGCCGCGGCTGGTGCGCTGCGGCCAGCACACCGTGCTGATCCGATGGCAGGAGCCAGGAGCCAGGTGCTTTTCCTGGTCTCCCATGGGGTGCAGAGCCCAAGCACCTGGGCCATCCTCCACTGCACTCCCTGGCCACAGCAGAGAGCTGGCCTGGAAGAGGGGCAACTGGGACAGAATCTGGCGCCTCAACCGGGACTAGAACTCGGTGTGCCGGTGCCGCTAGGTGGAGGATTAGCCTAGTGAGCCGCGGCGCCGGCCAGAGGTGAGACATTTTTAAAAATCTCAGAAGATGTTTGTTATGGCGCATTTATATAATACCAAAAAAGTGTAAGTGGTACCTTTTTTTTTTTTTAAGGATTTATTTATTTATTTATTTGAAAAAGAGTTCTAGAGAGAGGCAGAGAGACAGAAGTCTTCCATCTGCTGGTTCACTCCCCAAATGGCCGCAACGGCTGGAGCTTCGCCAGTCTGAAACCAGGAGCCAGGAGCTTCTTCCAGGTCTCACACAGAGGTGCCGGGGCCCAAGGACCTGCGCCATCTTCCAGTGCTTTCCCAGGCCATAGCAGAGAGCTGGATTGGAAGTGGAGCAGCTTGGACTTGCTATGCCACAGCGCTATGCCACAGTGTCGGCCCTGTAAGTGTTACCTTATACAAAGTACTATAGGAAATGGAAAGTTTTTGTGAGGTTATAGAAAAATTCACCCTTATATTTTTAGGCAAAAAAAAATGGCCTTTTGGGAAGCAGGCATCTGGCATAGTGGTTGAGACACTGGTTAAAATGCCTGCACCTTGTATTGGAGTACCTGGGTGCAGTAGCTAGCTCCTGGCTCCAGCTTCCTGCCTGTGTGGACCTCCAGAATTAGTGGGGATGGCTCCAATGATTGTGTTTCAGCCACTTATGTGGGAGACATGGATTGAGTTCCTAGCGTCCAGCGTCAGCCCAGACCACCCTGGCTATTGGCAGGTATTTGGGTTGTGAACCAACAGGTGGGAGCTCTTTCTCTCTCCGCCTCTGAAATAAATTCATATTTATTTATTTAAAAAATAGCTTTTAGGGTCAGCATTGTGGGACAGTGAGTTAAACTGCTGCCTACAACACGGCATCCCATATCGAAGTGCCAGTTTGAGTCCCGGCTGCTCTGCTTCTGATCCAGCTCTCTGCTGGGAAGGCAGCAGAGGATGGCCCCAAGTCTTGGACTGCTGCCACCCATGTGGAAAACTGAATGAAGCTCCGGGTTCATGACTTTGGCCTGGCCCGACCTTAGCCATTGTACCCATTTGGGGAGTGAATCAGTGGATAGAAGATCTTTCTCTCTGTCTCCCTCTCCTTCTCTCTGCCACTCTGCCTTTCAAATAAATAATTTTTTAAGGATTTATTTATTTTCTTGAAAGAGTGACAAAGACAGAAATTTTCCATCTGCTGGTTCACTCCCCAGATGGCTGCAGTGGTGGCCAATGCTGGGATAGGCTGAAGCCAAGAGCTCCATCCAGGTCTCCCGTGTGTGTGGCAGGGGGCCCATACATTTGAGCCATCTTGCACTGCTTTTCTCAGGCCATTAGCAGGAACCTGGATTGGCAGTGGAGCAGCCAGGACACAAATAGGCACCCATATGGGATGCCAGTATTGCAGGCATTTACCCGCCGTGCCACAGCACCGGCTTTGTTTAATATCTGAAAGTCAGAGTTACAGAGAGACAGTCCCTTTTTCTTGTTATGCTGGTTGACTCCTCAAATGGCTAAGACAGTCGGGACTAGGCCAGGCCGAAGCCAGGAGCCTGGAATTCCATCGAGGTCTCCCACGTGGGTGGCAGGGGCTCAAGCACCTGGGCCTATTCTGCTGCCATCCCAGAAACATTAGCAGGGAGCAGGATCAGAAGTGGAGCAGCCAAGACTCAAACCAATATTCACATGGGATGCCAGAGTAGAAGGCGGTGGCTTAACCTGCTGTACCACCGCACCGGCCCCTACATTTCTTTTCTATAAGAATTTGCTATGTAGCAAACATTTACAGAAATTGCCTCAAATGTGTTATATGAATTGTGAAATTTAATAATTTTCTTCTAATCTTTAGCTTTGTGAATGAATCGTCGTTCTGGTCATAGGACTACATATATGATAAAGGAAATTAATTATGATAATCTGTCTTAATTCAGTAGGCCTCTACTTCATAAAATTAAATAAACACTTAGAAATATAACTCTAGGCTCTCCTGGTACTGCCTGAATTTTGTTAAAGTAATAAAACAATTTATGGTTAAGCTGATTTATTTAAATATGAATTTTTATTATTTATTTTTACTTTACTTGAAATGCAGAGTCACAGAGGGAAATAGAGTGAAATCTTCTGTTCACTGGTTCACTTCACAGATGCCTGCCTGTAACAGCCAGGACTGGGGTGAGCCAAAGCCAGGAGCCCAGAATACAATCTGGGTCTCCCATTTGGGTTAAATAGACCTAAATGGTTGCGTCATCACCTGCTTCTCCCAAGGGGTGTACTAGCAGGAAGTTGGATTGGAAACAGAGGTGGGACTGTTCTAGGCATTCGATATGGGATGCAGGCATCCCAAGCAGCAGTTTAGCCTGCTGCACCACAATGCCCGCCCTCGATGCTAGACTTTATTGCCTTATAATAATGTCAGCATATAATCACTTGTTTTCCCCTATAGAATACCTATAACAGTTCCAAAACAATGATGGCCATATTGTTATAATACATAACACTATTAAATACAGCTTGATTTTTTTTTGTAGTTAAAATATAATTCACAAAAGATACTAAAAAATACCATGTTACAAGGGTTCTTGAACTAATTCCTCTCAATGTGTTGTTATGCTACCAGTTTGGTATAAACTTAGATAATTTGTTTTAAAGATTTATTTTTATTTGAAAGACAGAATTACACAGAGAGGTAGAAACAGAGAGAGAGGTCTTCCATTCAATGGTTCATTCCCCAGATGGCCACAACGGCGGGAGCTGCACCAATCTGAAGCCAGGAGCCAGGAGCTTCTTCCAGGTCTCCCACGTGGGTGCAGGGGCCCAGGACTTGGGCCATCTTCTATTGCTTTCCCAGACCATAGCAGAGAGCTGGATCGGAAGAGGAGCAGCTGGGACTAGAACCGTCACCTATATGGGATACAGACTCTTCAGACCAGGGCTTTAACCTGCTGTGCCACAGCACGCACCGTCTCCAAATTTAGATAATTTTATTTAACTTTTTTTTTTTTTTTTTTTTTGACAGGCAGAGTGTACAGTGAGAGAGAGACAGAGAGAAAGGTCTTCCATTTACCATTGGTTCACCCACTAATGGCCACTGCGGCCTGCGCACCACGCTGATCCGAAGCCAGGAGCCAGATGCTTCTCCTGGTCTCCCATGCGAGTGCAGGACCCAAGCACTTGGGCCATCCTCCACTGCACTTCCGGGCCATAGCAGAGAGCTGGCCTGGAAGAGGGGCAACTGGGACAGAATCTGGCACCCTGACTGGGACTAGAACCTGGGGTGCTGGCGCTGCAGGCGGAGGATTAGCCTAGTGAGCCACAGCGCCAGCCAGTCAATTTTCTTTGAATACATTTCTATACTGTACAATCTTCAATTATTTTTATAGCAGTGGTACAAATACTGGCATTTAAAATTTCTGATTATTATTAACAGATGGTTGATAAAAATGTTCACAATCAGTTTCCCTGGGATCATGGCAAATTTAATGAAGGTCAAAGATGAATGTTAGTTTTCCAGATTCCATCATTTTAAGCTCTGATTCTTAAGTATGAATAAGAGTGTTAACGATTTCAGCCTTCACAGTAGCCATCTGAAGTGCCATGTACAACACACATACGAGGACAGTTGTAGAGAAGATGTTTGGGTAACAGTCGAGCCATCACTTGGGACACTTGCATCCCTTTTCAGGGTGCCTAGGTTTGAGTCCCAGCCCTGTTCCTGATTCCAGCTTCCCGCTAATGCACACACTGGGAGGCAGCGGACGATGGTTCAAGTGGTTGGGTCCTTGGCACTCATGTGGAAGACCTGCATTGAGTTCTGGGCTCCTGGCTTTGGTCTGCCTTAGCCTTGGCTGCTGCAGGCATTTTGGGACTGAGCCACTGGATGGGAACTATTTCTTTCTCTTTCTGTCTCTCAAATATATAAATAAGAATTTTTTTTTTAAAAAGAACAGTTGACATTGGCAATTTTCATGTTTCTAGATAATATGTATTAAGGCATATTTTGTTGCCTTAAAGCAAAGTTCTGACCATGCATTCACTTCTTGATTGCCTTTGTGCTGTTGCCTTTGTCTCGACTTTATTGGAAACTCTGGTAATGAGGAGGGAAGGTTGGGCTTTAATTAGACAAGTGATTAATGAGCAGAATTGTAATGTGTGAAGTAGTGAAAAGTAGAAACTGCTGGTATTATGTGTCTGCTGTTGACTTACATCTTGTAGGCCACCTCACTCGACAAATATTTATACATCTCTGAGATAATGAAGGCACTGTACACAGTGAATAGGAAGCCAGAGGGAACTTACTTGGCTAGGGTGCCGGAGAAGCTCACAGAAGAGGTGACTTACATAATGAGTGGGAATTCATCTCACTGAGAGGGAGGGAGAGTACTTCAGCACCAAGACCAGGGACGGGAAGAGGTCCTAGGGTGTTTCAGGCACAAGTTGCACAGCTGACTGACTTGAAGTGTGTTGGAAAAAGCCATGGAATTTCTCATTGTTAAATCCTTGGCATGGGGCTGACATCGTAGCACTGAATGAGTAAGTCTTAAAAATGTATATATAGGGGCTGGCACTGTGGTGCAGAAGACCTCCGCCTGTGGCGCCTGTGTCCCATATGGGTGCCAGTTCATATTCCAGCTGCTCCTCCTCTGATCCAGCTCTCTGCTATGGCCTGAGAAAGCAGCAGAAGATGGCCCAAATGCCTGGGCCCCTGCACCCATGTGGGAGACCCAGAAGAAGCTCCTGGCTTCAGACCAGCCCAGCTCCAGCCACTGCAGCCATTTGGGGAGTGAACCAGCAGATGGAAGACCTCTCTGTCTCTCCCTCTCTCTGTAACTCTGCCTCACAGATAAATAAATAACATTTTAAAAAGAGTATATATAAAAACTTTAGCATGCTGTGGTAGCAATTGCTTGCTAATTTTTATTCATTTTATCAAAAACATTCATATTGTTGGTAAGAAGAGTTAAACCAAGTTATTTATTTATTTACTTGAAAAGCAGAGTTACAGAGATACTGGGAGACAGCTCTTGCGTCTGCTAGTTCATTCCCAGTTGGCTGTGATAGCTGTGGCTGAGCCAGGCCAAAGCCAAGAGTCTGGAGCTCCATCCAGGTCTCCCACATGAGCGGCCGGGACCCAGGACTTTGGTCATCTTCAGCTTGCTCAGGTGCATTACCAGAAGCTGGATCAGAAGTGAAGCAGCCAGGGCCAGTGTTGGGGCACAGCAGGTTAAGCTGCCACCTGTGATGCCAGCATCCTATATGGGTGCTGGTTTATATTCTAGCTGCTCCACTTCCCATCCAGCTCCCTGGTAATGTGCCTGGGAAAGTAGCAGAAGATGGTCCAAGTGCTTGGGTCCCTGCCACCCACATGGAAGACCTAGGTAGAGATCTTGACTCCTGCCTTCGGCCTGAGCAGCCCTTTTCCATTGCAGCCATTTGGGGAGTGAACCAGCAAAATGGGAGATCGTGATCTCTCTCTCTGACTTTCCTTCGCTCTCTGTAACTGCCTTTCAAATAAGTAGATCTTAAAAAAATTAAAAAACAAAAAACAAAATCAAACAAAGCCAAAAACAAGAAGTGAAGCAGCCAGGACTTGAACCAGTGTTCGTATGAGATGCTTTAAGCTGCTGTACTGCAGTAATCCTTTATTTTATATATATATATATTTTGAAGAGAAATAGATAAATTAGATTTTTCTTTATTCAGTAGTAATATAGTAGTATTTGTGGTAGTAATAACAAGTCTTGGGCCGGCGCCGCGGCTCACTAGGCTAATCCTCCGCCTAGCGGCGCCGGCACACCGGGTTCTAGTCCCGGTTGGGGCGCCAGATTCTGTCCCGGTTGCCCCTCTTCCAGGCCAGCTCTCTGCTGTGGCCCGGGAGTGCAGTGGAGGATGGCCCAGGTGCTTGGGCCCTGCACCCCATGGGAGACCAGGAGAAGCACCTGGCTCCTGCCATCGGATCAGCGCGGTGCGCCGGCCGCAGCGCGCCAGCCGCGGCGGCCATTGGAGGGTGAACCAACGGTAAAAGGAGGACCTTTCTCTCTGTCTCTCTCTCTCACTGTCCACTCTGCCTGTCAAAAAAAAAAAAAAAAAAAAAAAAAAAAACAACCGCAAAAAAAAAAAATAACAAGTCTGCCTTCCTGCTGGGTTGGAAAAATTGAAAATTTTTCATCTGTAAATGTGATGTCGTGTGTTTGTACATACGAACAGGGGTCTGGTGAATGAAGTTAAACTTACTGAAAATGATAATGGGGCAATGACATTTTAATTTCACTAATTTGGAGGCTGGCATTGTGGTGCTGCAGGGTAAGCCCTGCCTGTGATGCTGGCATTCCATATGAGCATCAGTTTGAGTCCTGGCTGCTCCACTTCCAGTCCACCTCCCTCCTAATGGGCCTGCATCCACATAGGAGACCTGGATGGAATTCCTGGCTCCATTGTGGCTATTTGAGGAGTAAGCCAGTGGATGGAAGGCTCATATTCTCTCTCTCGCTCTCTCACTCTCTCACGCTCTCGCTCGCTATCTTCCCTTCTCTCTGTTACTCTTTCAAATACATAAATAAATCTAAAAGCAGTTGTTGGGGCCTGTGTTGTGATGTAGCCAGTAAAACTGCTACCTGTGATGCCAGCATCCCATATGGGTGCTGGTTTAAATCTTGGCTGCTCCACTTCCAATTGAGCTCCTGCTAATGGCCTGGGAAAAGCAGCGGAAAATGGCCCAAATGTTTGGGCCCCTGCCACCCATGTGGGAGACCAGGAAGAAGCTCCTAGCTTCAGGTCAGCCCAGCTTCAGCCATTGGGGCCATTTGGAGAGTGAACCATTGGATAGAAACTCGCTTGCTCTCTCTCCCTCCCCCTTTCCCCCTTCCCCCTTTCTTTTTGTAACTCTGCCTTTCAAATAAATAAATCTTTAGCCTTAAAAAGCAATTGTTATTGGGTTCAGCGCTGTGGCATAGCAGGTAAAGCTGCCACCTGCAGTGCCAGCATCCCATATGGGCACTGGTTCAGGTCCCGGCTGCTTCACTTCTGATCCAGCTCTCTGCTATGGCCCAAGTCCTTGGGTACCTGCACCTGCGTGGGAGACCTGGAAGAAGCTCCTGGCTTCGGATTGGTGCAGGTCCGGCTATTGCAGCCATCTGGGGAGTGAACCAGTGGATGAAAGACCTCTCTCTCTCTGCCTCTCCTTCTCTCTTTGTGTAACTCTGACTTTAAAATAATTAAATAAATCTTGGGCCGGTGCCGTGGCTCACTTGGTTAATCCTGCAGCACTGACATCCCATATGGGCGCTGGGTTCTAATCCCGGTTGCTCCTCTTCCAGTCCAGCTTTCTGCTGTGGCCTGGGAGGGCAGTGGAGGATGGCCCAAGTGCTTGGGCCCTGCACCCACATGGGAGACCAGGAAGAAGCACCTGGCTCTTGGCAGTGCTGGCCGTAACGGCCATTTTGGGGGTGAGGCAATTGTTACTTTAAAAAATTCACTGATTTTCCCTCTCAAAATTAATTTATCACTACTATTTTTGGGAAAACAAAGGAACACCTACTCATATAAAAGGGAATCTCTATATGTCCTTTATTTTTTTTAATTAATTAATTTTTTTTTTACAGGCAGAGTGGATAGTGAAAGAGAGAGAGACAGATAGAAAGGTCTTCCTTACCGTTCGTTGGTTCACCCTCCAATGGCCACTGCGGCCGGTGCACCGCGCTGATCCGAAGCCAGGAGCCAGGTGCTTCTCCTGGTCTCCCATGGGGTGCAGGGCCCAAGCACCTGGGCCATCCTCCACTGCACTCCCGGGCCATAGCAGAGAGCTGGCCTGGAAGAGGGGCAACTGGGACAGAATCTGGCGCCCCGACCAGGACTAGAACCCGGTGTGCCAACGCTGCAGGTGGAGGATTAGCCTATTGAGCCGTGGTGCTGGCCCATTTTTTTTTTTTTTAAATTATTTGAGGGGTAGAGCTATGGACAAAGAGGGAGAGACAGAAAGAAAGGTCTTCCATCCACTGGCTCATTCCCCAAATGGCCACAATGACCAGTGCTAGGCTGATCTGAAGCCAGGAGCCAGGAGCTTCTTCTGGGTCTCCCATGCGGATGCAGGGGCCCAAGCACTTGGGCCGTCTTCCACTGCTTTCCCAGGCTATAAGCAGAGAGCTGGATCAGAAGAGGAGCAGCCAGTACATGAACTGGTGCCCATATGGGATGCTGGTGCCACAGGTGGAGGCTTAGCCCACTATACTACAACACTGGCCCCAGAACCTTTTACTTTTTTTTTTTTTAACTTTTATTTAATGAATGTAAATTTCCGAAGTACAGCTTATGGATTACAATGGCTCCCCCCCCCCATAACGTCCCTCCCACCCACAACCCTCCCCTTTCCCACTCCCTCTCCCCTTCCATTCACATCAAGATTCATTTTCGATTCTCTTTATATACAGAAGATCAGTTTATCATACATTAAGTAAAGATTTCAACAGTTTGCTCCCACACAGAAACATAAAGTGAAAAATACTGTTTGAGTACTAGTTATAGCATTAAATCTCAATGTACAGCACACTAAGGACAAAGATCCTACATGAGGAGTAAGTGCACAGTGACTCCTGTTGTTGACTTAACAAATTGACACTCTTGTTTATGGCATCAGTAATCACCCGAGGCTCTTGTCATGAGCTCCAAGGCTATGGAAGCCCCCTGAGTTCACTGACTCTGATCATATTTAGACAAGGCCATGGTCAAAGTGGAAGTTCTCTCCTCCCTTCAGAGAAAGGTACCTCCTCTTTTGATGACCCAGAACCTTTTACTTCTGAAAATTTCTGTTTAATATTGTTGGACCACACTTGACTATAGGAAACTAAAACCATGAAAAGGGAAACCACTGAGAAAGGGGATAACTCGGCTACATGAGTCTTCCGTCATGTTCTGTTTAACACTATGTTGTAAAAATAGCTTCTGGCAGCATATGTTTTCTTTTTCTCCCCCCCAATTTAACATCACTCTCCAATGCTGGTGTTTAGGCTCTTGGCTGCTGAGGTCCTGAGTTGTAGACGTCCACACCCTCCACGTAGGTCCCCTATACTGCACTCCCCCCACCCCGGGTTTTTAAAGATTTTATTTGTTTGAAAGTCAGAGTTACACAGAGAGGAGAGGCAGAGAGAGAGAGAGAGGTCTTCCTTTCACTGGTTCACTCCCCAATTGGCCCCAACAGCCAGAGCTGCACCAGTCTGAAGCCAGGAGCTTCTTCCGGGTCTCCCACATGGGTTCAGGGGCTCAAGGACTTGGGCCATCCTCCACTGCTATCCCAGGCCATAGCAGAGAGCTGGATAGTAAGTGGAGCAGCTGGGACTCGAACTGGCGCCCATATGGGATGCTGGCACTGCAGGTGGAGGCTTCACCCTCTATGTCACAGGTCTGCCTCCCCCCATATCCCTCTAATTTGTGTGGTTTCCTCTCCCGATTTCTCCCTAACTCTGCCCTGAGACTGCACTCTCCACATTTTTTTAAACTCTCTTTTCCTAGAGTAGAGCAGTAAGCTCCCTCCCTGCTCTTTCATGCTAATCCAATTTATCTTTTTAATTTTTTTAAAAAGATTGATTTATTTATTTTGGAAGAGAGAGGGAGAGGCAGAGATCTTTCACCTGCTGGTTGGCTTCCCCAGTGGCTACAATGGCCAGTGCTGGGCCAGGCTGAAGCCAGGAGCCAGGAACGTCATCCAGGGTCTCCCAAGTGGGTGACAGGGGCCTGAACACTTGGTGTGGTTTTCCACTGCTTTTCCCAGGCCATTAGCAGGAGCTGGATTTAAAGTGGAGCAGCCGGGACATGGACTTGTCAACATATGGGATGCCGGTGCCGCAGACAGTAGCTTTACTCACTACAGCACAATGCCTACCCCTCATATCTTTCAAAAGGAAAATATACTGCATCAGAAGTGATTAAATATTTAAAATAATGAGATATAACCTGTAATGGATACTATGTACTTTTTCTAAGTCCTTTAAAATGTTAATTGAATATTATAGCATAAATCCATTGTAGCTCACTCCTATTACTTATGTTGATGCTTTCTTTATGGGGTGGAGCAGGGTGTCTTAGCTCAGGCTGTCATAACAAAGTACCATCAGTTGGGTGGCTTAACAAGAGTATTGCTTCTCAGCTTTTTGGAGCCTGGGAAAGAAATCCAAGATCAAGGTGTCAGCAAAGTAGATTTCATGTTGATGTTTGTTTTCTTGACTTGCAGTCAGCTGCCATCTCTCTATATGTTCACTTGACCATCTTGTGCACACTGTGGGAGGGTGAGTGGGTGGGAGGAAGAGCATGGGGCCATGAATTCTCCAGTGCCTCTTTTATAAGGGCATTGATCACATCACGGCGGGGGAGGGGGGCACCCTCCTGACCTGTTCTCACCCTCATGCCCTCCAAAGGGCCCCGCCTCCACATTGGAATTTAGGGGACATAACACGAATCCTTGAGGAGGATGTAAATACTCATTCCGTAGCAGAGTAGTAAGTTTCTTGTCAGTATTTATTTTTTTTTATCATTTTAAGAAGATTCCCAGAGGAAATCAATATAAGATCTTAGGAGTTAGCTTATTAATATGATGAAAACTGGGCTTTAGGGGAGGTATTTCATCTAGTGGTTTAGCCCGCATCCCTTGTCATGGTGCTTGAGTTCAATTCTTGCCTGCAGCTCCTGACTCCAGCTCCCTGCTGTTGTGGGCCATGGGAAGGCAGCAGTGATGGCTTAGGTAGTTGGGTTGCTGCCACCCATTGAGAGACCCATCTTTAGCCTGGCTCAGTTTAGGCTGTTGGAGAATGGACATTTGGTTCTGTAACCAGTGGATGAGATTGGTCTGTCTCTTCCCTCCCCTCCCCTCCCTTCCCCTCCCCTCCCCTCCCCTCTCCTCTCTGTCTCTCAAATAAAATAAAAATGAAAATTCAGGATTTTGAGAAATTTGTGGGGGCTAATACTGATGTGCTACTGTCATGCAGCTCTTTCACCATCTCTACTTTCCATTTGCACAGAAGCTAAATATGTATTACTAAACATTGATAATTCACTTCAGTTAAAAAGAACAGTTTATAGAGAAAGGGTTTTGTGATTTATTTAATCATTAAGGCAGCCTCTAATTAAACTGTCAGAATCTATTTCTGGGTGTACAAAAGTGAAGAAGTGCTTTGAAGAAACAAACACACTTTGTGTTTTTTTCCCCCAACGATTTATTTATTTGAAAGTCAGAGTTACAGAGAGGCAGAGGCAGAGAGAGAGAGGTCTTCCATCTGCAGGTTCACTCCCCAGATGGCTACAGTAGCCGGAGTGTGCTGATCCAAAGCCAGGAGCCAGGAGCTTCTTCCAGGTCTCCCACGCAGGTGCAGGGGCCCAGGGAGTTGGGCCATCTTCCACTGCTTTCCCAGGCCATAGCAGAGAGCTGGATCAGAAGTGGAGCAGCTGGGACTTGAACCAGCACCCACATGGGATGCCGGTACCTGTGGTGGGGGATCTGCCCACTGTACCACAGCACCCGCCCCAAAACACACACACTTTGGAAGTCATTTGACATTTGGAAATGAAGTCTTGGATGCTTTCTATAGGCAAGTGCCAATTCTCATTTCTTGGGCTGGCACTGTGGCGTAGCAGGTTAATCCACTGTCTGCAGTGCCAGCATCCTATATGGGTGCCAGTTCAAGTCCTGGCTGCTCCACTTCTGATCCAACTCCCTGCTAATTTCCCACTGCCTGGGAAAGCAGTGAAAGATGGCCCAAAGTGCTTGGGCCCCTGCACTCAAGTAGGAGACCTGGAAGAAAGAAGCTCCTGGCTTCGGATCGGCTCAACTCTGACCATTGTGGCCATTTGGGGAGTGAACCATTGGATGGAAGCTCACTTACTGTCTGTCCCTCCCTCTGTAACTCTGCCTTTCAAATAAAAATAAATAAATCTTAAAGGGGAGGGGGAGGGGAGTGTCAGTTCTCATTTCTTAATATTTTTAAGTTTTTATTTTATTTGTTTGAAAGACAAAGGAGGAGGATACAGAGATCTTCATTTGCTGATTCAGTTTCCAAATGCCTGTAATAAGCCAGGGCTGGGCCGGGCCAGACCAAACCTAGGAGCCTGGAATTCAGCAGTCTAGGCCTCCTCCCGGGGTGGCCGAGACCCAAGTACTTGAGTCATCACTTGCTGCTCCCAGGATGTGAAAGCAGGAGAGTAGATTAGAATCAGAGGTGAGACAAGAACCCAGGCACTTGATATAGAACGCTGTTCCAAGTACCCAACTCATCATTTCTTTATTTTTAACCTCATTAGCCCATTATGAATTTCCTAGCATGGATATACTTAAAATTTTATTTACCCAAGGTATGAGGAATGAACCTTAGGCAGTAACATGGTTAAAATTATTTTCTGTGTGTGTGTGTGTGTGTGTGTGTGTTTTTCTTTTTATTTCAAAGGCAGAGCTACAGAAAGGCAGAGGCAGAGAGAGAGGTCTTCCATCCGCTGGTTCACTCCCCCAGATGGCCGCAGTGGCTAGGGTGGGGCCTTTCCCAAGCCAGGAGCTTTTTCTGGGTCTCCCATGCAGGTACAGGGGCCCAAGGACTTGGGCCAAATTCTGCTGCTTTCCCAGCCCATAGCAGAGAGCTGGATCAGAAGTGGAGCAGTTGGGTCTCAAGCTGGCACCCATATGGGTTGCTGGCGGTGCGGGTGGTGGCTTTACCTGCTGTGCCACAGCCCCTATTTTCTGTCCTTGTAATACTGGCGTGGTATCTAGCTAGCAAGGTGGAAAGGAATTAGGAAGGTGGTAGAAATCAGGATCCACCTGCTAGAAGGTAGAGAACCTACATTTCCCTAATTTGGAAATACGCAAGAGAGATTCCTCTAGCTTAAAAAAAAATTACATACCAGCATGAATTCATGGATACTTATTTTTGGTTTTAATCTAATACTACGCTTTGTGCTCAGATTATTTCAGCTTCCACCACTGAATGGTGTTTCATTTGTCTCCTGTGCCCCTTTGACATAACCCATCAGTGGGAGGGATGCAGTCATCCCAAGCAGCATCGGGCTCCAGCATGAGTGGCAGAGGACAAGCACTCGAGATTCTCCAGTGCCTTCCAGGATGCGTTAGCAGGAAGCCGGATTGGAAATGGAGAAATGGACCCAGTGCAGCACTCCAGTATGAGATGCAAGCATGCCACACGGCAGCCTCACCCACTGCACCACAATGCCTTCCCCACCAGTGGTGTTTTTACTAGACTGTTTAATTAGTTAGGTCTTCAGTGAGCTTTGGAATTATTAATAGGTTTTTAAGAATATATTTATTTTTACTTGAAAGGCTGAGTAGCAGAGAAAAGGGAGAGACAAAGATGGAGAGAGATCTTCCATCTGCTGGTTCACTCCCCAGATGGCTGCAACATCTGGGTCTGGGGCAGGCCAGACCAGTATCACAGGTTTCCCACATGGATAGCAGGAGCGCCAGGCACTTGGACCATCATCTTTTCCTGTTCCAGGAGCGTTAGTCTGAAGCTAGAGCAGAAGCAGAGCAGCCAGGACTTGAACCTGCTCTCTGATATGGGATGTGGGTGTCATAAGCCATGGCATAACCATTGCACCATGGTGCTGGCCCCTAAATAAATATATGTAATTCCTACACTAGTTCTGTTTTTACTCTTCTAGTAAGCTTTTGGCTTTGTGAACTCTGATTTTATTACAGCTTCACTTTTATTATCTAAGTTATTTATGTATTTGAAAGAGACTGAGAGGACAGACAGGCGGGCACAGGTCTTCCATTTGCTGGCTCACCACACAAATGTCTGTAACAGCGAGGACGGGGCCAGGCTGAAGCTGAGGGCTGGGAACTCAGTCCAGATCTTCTACATGGATTGCAGGGACCCAACCACCTCAGCATCACCTCTGCCTCCCAAGGGTGCACTTTAGCAGAAAACTGGAATTGAAGAAGAGCTGGGACTTGAACCCTGGCATTCCAAGATGAGCAGCAGACTTCCCAAGTGGCATCTCGATCACTCTGCTGATGCCCATCCTTAATTTTATTTTTAAAAATGTTTATTATTTTGGCTGCTACTTATTGAGATGCCTGGCTGATCTGTCAGGTGTACTCTTGTCATTATTTCTCTTTGTTAAACTTTGCTAGCATGCTTGCTACTCTGTCTCACTTCTGAATTCTCTGTTGTCTTGTGCAATGACAGGAACCTGAGCAACCGATCCTCAGTACCACTCCCTGTGTGCTCACCTTCAAATCAGGGTGGTGTGTATAGCTGGAGATGAAATCTGATAACCATTTTGTCCATTATTGGTAATAAGAATAAAACAAGAAAGAAGAGGTATGATTTGGCAAATAGCTAGATTAATTTTTTTTGAACTTTAAAACTATCCAATTGAAATCAGTACACTGATGAATACAGTAACTTGCTGTCATGTGACTGGCATCTGGGCCACTGGCAGTGGCCCAACCCACTGAGCCACACGCTGGCTTTTCAATGAAGATTCTGACCCACAGCAAATAGACGCTTCCTGCATGAGCGCATTTGTGTACCTGGCTGCCTGAAGAACTCTTCTTAACAATTCTTCTGCTGGAGAATCTCAAGCAGGTGCCTGCGATGAGGTGCTTGTCAGGAATCCAGATCAGACCTCAGAGCCAGAATGTAAGGAAGAAACACGACGAAGCTGCTAAAGAAGTCACACTCAGGGCCGGGGTTGTGGCAAAGTGGGCTAATTACTGTCTGCGATGCCAGCATCCCATATTGGAGTGCCGGTTCCAGTCCTGGCTGCTCAATTTCTGATCCAGCTCCCTGCTAAAGCACTTGGGAAATCAATGGAAGGCAGCCCAAGTTCTTGAACCCCTGGGACCACATGGGAGAGCAAGATAGAGCTCTGGGTTCCTGACTTTGCCTGGCCCAGCCCTGACTGCCATGGCCATTTGGGGAGTGAACCAGTGGGTGGATACTCTTTCTTTCACTCTTCCTTTCAAATAAACAAATAATAAAAATAAAGTGCATTATTTTCATTTACTTAAAGGGCAGAGTAACAGAGTGAGAGTGAGAGAGAGCTTTTTAAAGATTTATTTGAAAAGCAGAAAAAGAGGTCTTCTGTCCACTGGTTCACTCCTCAGATGGCTGCAGTAGCCATTTGGAGGCAGGCCAAGGCCAGAAGCCGGAAACCCCATCCAGATCTTTCGTATGGTGTCAGAGGCCCAAGCATTTGGGCCATCTTGTGTTGCCTTTCCAGGTGCATTAGCAGAGCGCTCTATGAGAAGCAGAGTAGCCGGGACTCAAGCTGGCACTGCAGTTTGGGATGCAGGCGGGTCGACCTGCTGCACCATAGTTGACTACCTTTAATTTTTTTTTTATGTGAAGCTTCTGTTGCTTTCACCAGAATATCTAAGAATTAAAATTTGAGCTTTGTTGTTGATCAAAATGAATTCATAAGGCAGTACTTAATTATGTGTTCAGCAAATTCTTGCTGAGTGAGTGCTTATATGTTGTGTATTAGGTTTTAGATGTCGAAAATAGGATTATTTTCTATTGTGCTATAATTGGAGGCAAGGGAGAGGCAAACAACTGTAATTGCTGGAATACAGTCAGGTGCTTAGTGTTGTAGGTGCATAGAGGGAGAGGAAAGGTATGCTTTGATTTTTTTTCTGTAGCCAAAGGTCCCTTTTGAGGAGGGAAAAAGGATTTGTTTTAATTTTGTGAAAGGCAGAATTACAGAGAGGGGGAAATAGAGTGAAAGAGATCTTCTGTCTGCTGGTTCACTTGCCAAGTGGCTGCAACAGCCAGGGCTAGACCAGGCCAAAGCAAGGAGCTGGGAACTCCCTCTGGGTCTTCGATGTGAGTGCCTGGGGCTCAAGCACTTGAGCCATCTTCTGCTTCCCCAGGTGCATTAGTGGGGAACTGGATTAGAAGTGGAGCAGCCGGGACTCAAACTGGTGCCCATATGGGATGCTGATTTCACAGGCTGCAGCTTAAACCCATTGTGCCATGACATCAGCCCTGCCAAAGGTCAATTTTGAGTTATTACAGCTTACTCCTCTTATATCAGGATTCTTTTCCTTTTTTTTTTTTTTTTTTGCTTTTTTCTTGGCTTTTCACTTTTCTTTCTTTCTTAAATAATTGTTTTTGAGAAGAAAGAAGTCATTTCTCTAAGCCAGAAAAATACACCTTTTCTAACTCCCCTTCTGATCTATACTGTATTTCATGCTGAAAAAATTAGTATTACTTGTTAAGTCATTACCAACACAATTATTCTATACTTTGTTATTATCATCTTCTCTTTTTTTTATTTATTTGAGAGGCAGAGTTAGACAGAAGGAGAGACAGAAAGAGAGGTCTTCCATCCAATGGTTCACTCCCCGAATCTGGAGCTGGGCCAATCTGAAGCCAGGAGCCAGAAACTTCTTCCAGGCCTCCCACATGGGTACAGGGGCCCAAACACTTGGGCCATCTTCCGGTGCTTTCCTAGGCCATTAGAAGGGAGCTGGTTTGAAAGTGGAGCAGCGGGACATGAACCGGCACCCATATGGGATGCCAGCGCCATAAGCAGAGGTTTAACCTACTATGCCATGGTGCCGGCTGCCTCTCTGTCTTTTTGAATGTTTATTTGAAAGGCAGAGTTACAGAGAAAGAGAGATCTTTCATTCACTGGTTCACTGCCCAAATGGTGGCAGTGGCCAGGGTTGGGCCAGGCTAAAGTCAATAGCTAGGAGCTTCATCTTTGTCTCCCATGAGGGTGGCAGGGTCCCAAGTACTTGGGCCATCTTCTGCTGCTTTCTCAGGGGCATTAGCAGGTATGCTGGGTCAGAAATGGGGCAGCTGGGACTCGAACCTGCATCCATATGAGATGCTGGCATCGCAGGTGGCAGCTTAACCTGCTGTGCCACAACACTGGCCCCATCTCTTTCTTAAAATTTAAAAATTCAAGCTCTTAAACAAAATATAAATTTGAACATTAAACTGTGTTGTTTTTGTTTTTACCAGATGAAGTGTTTTGCTGAACCTAGAATATATGGTTTTCTATAAAAAAAATTCAAAACCCAGGGTATCTCTAATGATGATTGAAACCAGTACATATCTCTTAATCATTTATATTTTGTAACAACGAATCCGTTGACTGCTACGCATGGGTATGGAGAAGGGTCCAAGAACTGGTCCATTCCACTTTTTTTTTTTTTTTAAAGATTTATTTATTTGAAAGAGTTACAGAGAGAGGTAGAGACAGAGAGAAAGGTCTTCCATCCACTGGTTCACTCCCCAGTTGGCCACAACAGCTGGAGCTGCGCCGATCCAAAGCCAGGAGCTTTTTTCGGTCTCCCACATGGGTGCAGGGGCCCAAGCACTTGGGCCATCCTCTACTGCTTTCCCAGGCTACAGCAGAGAACTGGATTGGAAGAGGAGCAGCTGGGACTAGAACTGGTGCCCATATGGGATGCTGGCACTTCAGGCCAGGGCTTTAACCCGCTGCGCCACAGCACCGACCCCTCCACTTCTGCTTTTTTTAAGTCATGAATTGTTTTCATTGAATATCAACCATTGTAAAGATTGTAAACGTAGGCCGGCGCCGCGGCTCACTAGGCTAATCCTCCGCCTAGCGGCGCCAGCACACCGGGTTCTAGTCCCGGTTGGGGCGCTGGATTCTGTCCCGTTGCCCCTCTTCCAGGCCAGCTCTCTGCTGTGGCCAGGGAGTGCAGTGGAGGATGGCCCAGGTGCTTGGGCCCTGTACCCCATGGGAGACCAGGAAAAGCACCTGGCTCCTGGCTCCTGCCATCGGATCAGCGCAGTGCGCCGGCCGCAGCGTGCTGGCCGCGGCGGCCATTGGAGGGTGAACCAACGGCAAAAGAAGACCTTTCTCTCTGTCTCTCTCTCTCACTGTCCACTCTGCCTGTCAAAAAATTAAAAAAAAAAAAAAAAAAAAAAAAGATTGTAAACGTATACTGATGGGTACTTTGGGGAAATACTTGATTTTTTCCGTTTCATTAAAAGGAGTCTTAATTGGGTAACAATTAAGTTAACCAATTAAGAAAACTCACTGCAGTTGACATCTGTTATTAAATTTGGAATGGGTTATGGAAACAGCTCTCTGAGTGTTCCTGTCAGAATCGCTCCCAGTTTGCTAATAGCAGCAGTGGTTCTGCCAAATTATTCTATTTGTAGACTTTTTTGTCAAAACATTGACTATCAGGAACTAGAGTCTCCAGATTATGAATGTCTTTTTATGTGACTAAAATATTAAATAGTATGTGTGTATTAATCAGCCTTTTGTTACTTCAAAATACCTGAAGAGGGGCCTGGCATTGTGGCTTAGCAGGTAAAGCCACCGCCTAAAATGCTGGCATCCCATATGGGTGCCAGTTTGTGTCCTGGCTGCTCCACTTCCAATCCAGTTCCCTGCTGATGGCCTAGGAGAAGCAGCAGAAGATGGCCCAAATGCTTGGGCCCTTGTCACTCATGTGGGAGACCCAGAAGAAGCTCCTGGCTTCTGGGTTTGCCCTGTCCATCTCTGGCCATTTGGCCTTCTGGGCAGTTGAACCAGTGGATAGAAGATCTCTGTCTCCCCCTTGCTCTCTGTAATGCTAACTTTCAAATAAATAAAAAAATCATCAAAACAAAACAAAACCTGAGAAGAGCTTGGGAAGGAAGATGGTTCATTTTGGCCCCATCGGTTCAGGTATTTGGTGAGGGCAGAGGATAGTGAGGGATCATCACATATGTGGTGAGCTAGGAAAGACAGATGCTAAGCTAGACTTGGTTTAAATAGTCAACCCTCTCTCAAGAGCTACCTTCTGAGGGCAAGGCCCTGGTGACCTAAAGATCTCTCAGTGGGCCCACCTTCATAAGTATATCAAGTTTCCACCCTTAATTCATTAACCATTAGCATTAATCTGTTAACCAGTAGATAGAGGACCCTTTTTGGGGGCATCCAAACTGTTACCCAAACCTTAACAAAGTGCTTGTGGTAAAAACACCCATTGAGTAAAAAAAATGGTTTTTGTGCATTCTGTAATTGGCAGAGCATATATCGGTTTAAGAGACAGTGATTTGAAACTCTTTCCTCCCTCTGCCTTTCCCCATTTCATTCTCTAAAATCCTGCCTGTTCTTCAAAGCTCAGCTCAGAGTTCTATGTAACTTCATTATCATGCCAGTTGGAAGCTATCTTCCTTCCCTGAACTGCTGAAGCCTTTTGTTTTGTGCTAGAGATGTCCTGTGTTGGTATTATTCATTTTTTTTTTTTTTAAGATTTATTTGTTTATTTGAGAGGCAGAGAGAGAGAACTTCCATCTGCTGGGTCACTCCCCAGGTGGCCACGACGCTGGAAGCTGTGCTGATTGGGAGCCAGGAGCTTCCTCTGGGTCTCCCACGTGAGTGCAGAGGCCCTAGGACTTGGGCCATCTTCCACTGCTTTCCCAGGCCATAGCAGAGAGCTGGGTCAGAAGTGGAACTGCTGGGACTTGAACTGGTGCCCATGTGGGATGTCGGCACTGCAGGCAGAGGCTTTACCCACTTGCTACACCACAGCGCCAGCCCCCTCATATGCCTTTAACTCTTACTGGCTTAATCTCTTGAATGCAAATGCTGACATTGTTTTTGTGCACCTTCCATGGAATCTAAGCATGGTATTTTGTGTATAGTAAATGTTTTGTTGATCTTTCTTGAATGCATGAAGTAAGGTAGAATGTTGTATTTTATCATTTTTTGCTTTCTGTAATTTCATTTGGCTTTGCTTGATAGGTGGTATATGAACATGAAGGCCCATTATCTTAGATGGAATCATGATCTGTAAATCCCTCATTTGACATATAGAGGAGCATTCAGTACTTTTAGCTCTTGTTAGTGCTGCCGAGTTGAGTTTGTGACGACATCTTTGCAAGGTTGGTGCCCCAAGCCTATAGCCCTGGGGCTAGAGATGCCTGTTGGTACTTCTGTTCAGTCCCTCATTCTAGTTAAGTCTCAGTGCTTTATTTTACTGTCAATGAGAAGTTTTTTTTTGTTTGTTTGTTTGTTTTTAAGATTTATTTATTTATTTGAAAGTCAGAGTTACACACAGAGAGAAGGAGAGGCGGAGAGAGAGAGAGGTCTTCCATCCGCTGGTTCATTCCTCAAATGGCCACAATGGCTGGAACTGTGCTGATCTGAAGCCAGGAGCCAGGAGCTTCCTCCAGGTCTCCACGTGGGTGCAGGGGCCCAAGGACTTGGGCCATCTTCTACTCATTTCCCAGGCCATAGCAGAGAGCTGGATCGGAAGTGGAGCAGCTGGGACTTGAACCAGCGCCTGTATGGAATGCTGGCACTGCAGGTGGCAGCTTTACCTGCTATGCCACAACACCAGCCCCGAGAAGTGGGTTTTAATTACACATTTAAACCTTTTGAAATTGTGTGCAATAGCTTGATTACATTCTAAATCTTCAGTTTCTTTTTAGGTAGATGAAGTGTATTCCAACTTTCATAGAGGTGTGTTTGCTCAAAGGGGCTTGTCAGATGTAAACTGAATGGAAACAAAAGGCACAAATTAACCAAATATTGCCCTAAAATCCCTCAAAGACTTTTTTTTTTTTAATTTATTTGAAAGGCAGAGTTACACAGAGGCAGAGAGAGAGAGAGAGAGAGAGAGAGAGAGAGAGAGGTCTCCCACCTGCTGGTTCACTCCACAAATGGCTGCAGCCACCGCAGAAGCTGGGCCAATCTCAAGCCAGGAGCCTGTAGCTTCCTCCTGGTCTCCCATGTGGGCACAGGGGCCCAAGACTTAGGCCATCCTCCACTGCCTTCCCAGGCACATTAGCAGGGAGCTAGATTGGAAGTGGAGCAGCTGGGACTCAAACCGGCACCCATATGGGATGCTGGCACTGCAGGCAGTGGCTTTACCTGCTTCACCACAGTGCCAGCCCTGGGAATGAACTTTATTATGCATGTGAAAGTCATTATGGCGTGCTGTGGTGCAGTGGGTTAAAGCCCCTGCAGTGCCGACATCCCATATGGGCACTGGTTCAATTCCCGACTGTTCCACTTCTGATCCAGCTCTCTGCTATGGCCTAGGAAAGCAGTAGAAGATGACCAAGTGTTTGGGCTTCTGCACCCATGTGGGAGACCCGGAAGAAGCTCCTGGCTCCTGGCTTTGGATCGGCTCAGCTCCAGCCATTGCAGCCATTTGGGAAGTGAACCAGTGGATGGAAGCCCTCTTTTTTTCTGCCTCTGTCTCTCTATAACTCTGCCTTTCAAAATAATAAACAAAAAATTTAATTCCCTTCTTGAATTTTTATTTTTTGACAGGCAGAGTTAGTGAGAGAGAGAGAGAAAGAAAGAGAGAAAGGTCTTCCTTTTTCCGTTGATTCACCCCCCAAGTGGCCACCACGGCTGGCTCGTTGCAGCCAGCGCGCTGCGCCAATCCGAAGCCAGGAGCCAGGTGCTTCCTCCTGGTCTCCTATGCGGGTGCAGGGGCCCAAGCACTTGGGCCATCCTCCGCTGCCCTCCCAGGCCACAGCAGAGAGCTGGACTGGAAGAGGAGCAACCGGGACTAAAACCCTGTGTGCCGGCACCACAGGCGGAGGATTAGCCTAGTGAGTCGCAGCGCCAGCTGTTGAATTTCTTTTTTTAAATGAATCTATAGTTTTATTAAGACAAAAACTGACAGTGTGATATGAAGTTTACATTTAAGCAGACTTTTCACAGAAACCTAACACATGCACATGCCTACAGAGATTTTACAGTGTCGCTCCCAATAGGTCTAGACCATGTCAAGAACTGATTGATCTGATGAATCAAGATGAAACATCTTGGGTATCAGTTAATTCTTAGGTTAAAAAAAAAAAAAAAACTTGGGTGTTTTAAAGTAAATCACTGTTCCAATATGCATGTTTAGTTTTCTCCTGAGACCAAGGCTTCCGAAATCATTCCGCCCTTAAATGCTTTCAGTGAAGCTTCTGATGTCCGTGACTGAACCCTGCTACCCATGGTTTCAGGGTTCGAAATTCAAAACAAACCAGAGGCTTCAAGAGTTCGCTACCTTAAGAGCATGGGTCCTTGTCTTTCCCTACTCTCTCGTCTCCTGCACCACTCTCTTCCCCTCTTCCAATATCTCAGCCAGTGGTTTGGATAGATAAGCTGATGCAACTTCATAATTGGAAAAGAAAGGGTCTTCTTGTCTAATTTCAAGAATTAGCACCTCTAAAACAGAGCGGTCTCTCTGCCTGTGTGCACTCTCCCTCCGCAGTCAGTCTCCATCTCCAAAATGGCAGCTTTGGTAACTTCTGAATGGGGAACACCTTGGCTTACAGGCTTGGGGCATTCACAGCTTTTTCTCTCTCTCTCTCTTCTCTGTTAAAGATTTTTGTTTACTTGAAAGTCATAGTCACAGAGAGAGAGTGAGAGGTCTTCATCCACTGGTTCATTCCCTAGGTGACTGTAACAGCTGGAGCTGCGCCAATCCAAAGCCAGGAACCAGGAGCTTCTTCCGGGTGCCCCACGCAGGTCCAGAGGCCCAAGGATTGGGCTATCTTCTACTGCTTTCCCAGGCCATAGCAGAGAGCTGGATCAGAAGTGGAGCCGCTGGGACTCAAACTGGCGCTCATATGGGATGCTGGCACTGCAGGGGGTAGCTTTATCCATTATGCCACAGGGTTGGCCTCTACACTCACAGCCTTTAAACAGTCCCTTGCAGTCCCCATTTATGGTGTCAGTAACATTTTTTTGAAAAGGTGAAATATCCTGGACATAGAACTGAATCCTCAGGTTTTTTTTTTTCCTACTGTTTCACAGTTTCCCCAGTCAGGCCCCAGAATGATCCCCAAAATAATCCAGCCCTATTCCCTTTCCCTCCCTCCCCCAAATAATACACCAGCAAGAGCCAAAAACTACACACATGCTATGCTGTAAAAATTCAGAGTTAACACTATTGGGAAGAAGGCTGTGGGATGTGGAGATGATAGTATCTTTTTGTTCTCCCAATTCTGCAAGTTTCATTCTTCATGGAAGGCCCTATGGCTTCTCTCAGCAAAGCACAGAAGGGCTGCCTTGAAACACTTACTCCCTCCCCCTCCACTGGGCTGCATAGCTTGGAGCAGCTTACAGCACTTGGGCTGCCGCATGGCACGGAAACTGTCGTGGCTCTTCATAGGACATCTTCTCAAACCACCGCTGTGGTGTCCAGACAAGGGGAATTTCTTCCCTCCCCGCTTGAAACCCACAGTCGGATGTGATGGGCTGGTACTCGGGAGTTAATTCTTGTCATCTTTTTTGTCGTCATCCTCCGAGGGGTAGGAGTGCCACGGCAGCCTTTCCTCGTAGAGGGAAATGACAACTGTGGGCACGTGGCACTGGCTTCCTTGGCAGGGACCAGGTCAGCCTCATTCATCATCAGAGTTTTTCCATTTCATCAGGAACTTGAGTCTGTAGCTCCAGTAATCAGTTCCGGCTCCAACCCTGGGCAAAGCCTCATGGCTTTTCAGACTTCTTTCTTCTTCTTTGGTTTGCTCTCTTCCATCTTATCTTCAGAATCAGAATCAGCTTGGCGCTGGCCTCCCTCTGACTTCTCTGCCTCTTGTGCTGTTCTCTGACTGCAGAAACTCAGCATGACGTCAGGGCAATCCAGATTCCCTTCTGGTTCCCACGCACCGTCTTCATCTGAGAAACTGTCCCACTTCAGGAATTGTTCCACTTTGCCCTTTACAACTCGACGGTCAAGAGTGAGCCAGCAAGTGGAAGACTGTCTGTTTGTCTCTCTCTCTCTCTCCGCTTCTCCTTCTCTCTGGGTGTAACTCTGACTTTCAAATAAATAAATCTTAAAAAAAAAAAAAAAAAAGTGATGTCAGGTCAGTACGTGGATGTTCTGAGCAGAAATGTCTATAAAGCCTTGGCTTCTCTGAGTGCCTGGTGCCAGGAGGCGAAGCTGCCTAGGCAGAGGGTGTCTGCCCTCAGGGAGCCAGCGTCCAGGAATCCACTTCAGTTTGTGGTTTCTCTCACCACTGACCACTTGGAGAAACCCAGAAGGCCTAATGGAAGTGAGGAGAATTTCTTCAGTTCCATGAAAACCACATTTGTTGTGTTAATCCATGTGATGTGCAGTGCTTAGTAGAGTTTCGTTTAGCGTGAAAACAAGAAAAAGCCAAAAATTTCAAAATGCCCCTATGTCCTCAGGGAATATGAGTGATGACTTCCTTACCTGATCAAGGAAATGAGAAGAAGGGTTGTGCAGATGGAGCCGAGCCTGTCTTAGGGAGCCGTTAGTGCTCCTCGGCTTCTAGGCTTGGGGCCAGGTTAGCAAACAACCAGGGGCTTCATGTTTTCGTGGGCAGTGAAATGGTTGAATGGTGAGAAATTGCTTAAAGCCATGTGTGGCAACAGTGTGAGTCCCTTTATTTAGCTTTGTTAGTTGTACTTTGAGAAGATTTGGAAAGGGAGGAAGATGTTTTATTGAACCAAATTGATTTATTTTGCTTGCGGAAAAAACAGTAACATAACTGATTTTGTATTAGCCCATTTATTGTTACTATAACAAAATACCTGAGGCTAGGCTGCTTTTAAGGAAAAGAAGTTTATTCTGACTCAGAGTTCTGGAGGTGAAAGGTCTCTGGCCTCTTCTGGTGATGGCCTTCTTGCTGGCAGAGTCCTGAGTCAGAGCGTCACACGGACAAGGGAGTGCATGTCCTTGTGTCTGTCCGGTCTCCCTCCCTCTCACAAAGTCACCAGGATTCAGCCACTGGGGCTCTACCCTAATGAATTTAGTTCTAATCACTTCCCAAAGACCCGACCTCTAAGTGCCATAGTTGGATTACGTTTCTGTCCACTCAGTGCCTCTTAGTGGGGGTTAAATTTCAACACATGAAACCTTGGATGGGGGCGCCTCCAGCGTATCCAGATGCAGACTTTGCAGCCCCCGCTGACTGAGTTCCTTCTGAAGCAGAGTGTGGATTCAGACTGCTGGATTGTTGTGCAAGGGAACAACTGGAGTTGAGATGCTAAATTTAATCCAGATGTGAGCCATTCAGCCAATTGGAAGGAATCCCATTTCTCTGGACTCTTTTCCTTGTGAATTTTAGAGTGAGGTGGAGGAGGGTTAAAAATTTTAAAAAGTCAATAAGTTAGGGAAGATAGTTGGGAAATGATAATATGCAGGGGAGCAAAAAAGGGCATCAAAGGGATATTTTTCCCAGTAATTTTTTTTTCTTTTTGCTGGAAAACATTTCTGATTTTTACTTTACGTTTGATATGACTGTATATACTTTTCGGGATATGAGTTAGGGCTGCAAATGTAAGTATCTATTGATTAGTAAGTTAAGCACATCGAGAAACAGCTCATCCGGGCAAGTATGGAAAAGGTCTAGGCCGGTGCCACGGTTCACTAGGCTAATCCTCTGCCTTGCGGCGCCGGCACACCGGGTTCTAGTCCCAGTCGGGGCGCCGGATTCTGTCCCGGTTGCCCCTCTTCCAGGCCAGCTCTCTGCTGTGGCCCGGGAGTGCAGTGGAGGATGGCCCAGGTCCTTGGGCCCTGCACCCGTGTGGGAGACCAGGAGAAGCACCTGGCTCCTGCCTTCGGATCAGCGCAGTGCGCTGGCTGCAGCAGCCATTGTAGGGTGAACAAAACCAACGGCAAAGGGAGACCTTTCTCTCTATGTCTCTCTCTCTCACTGTCCACTCTGCCTGTCCCAAAAAAAAAAAAAAAGAAAAGGTCTAACTAGGATCCTTTATTTAGTAAAATTTCCGGGCTGGCACCGCAGCTCACTTAGCTAATCCTCTGCCTGTGGCACCGGCACCCCGGGTTCTAGTCCCACTCGGGGCGCCGGATTCTGTCCCGGTTGCTCTTGCTCCTCTTTCAGTCTAGCTCTCTGCTGTGGCCCGGGAGGGCAGTGGAGGATGGCCCAGGTCCTTGGGCCCTGCACCCACATGGGAGACCAGGAGAAGCACCTGGCTCCTGGCTTCGGATCATGGCCGTAGCAGCCATTTGGGGGTGAACCAGCGGAAAAAGGAAGACCTTTCTCTCTGTCTCTCTCTCACTGTCTAAATCTGCCTGTCAAAAAAATAAAATAAAATTTCCGGCAAACTCATAATATTCTTTCCTACCTCAGGACAGCTGTTCCTGCCTGTCCTCCACGTTGCTAGGAGAATTTAGGCCTTTCTACCACTTGCAAATAGCCACCAATTGCTAATTACCACTGAGATCTAGAAGTGCTTTGCCGGGGCCCAGCTGAAGTGTCATAAATCATTTTAGAAGCATCACATACGTTGTGATTCATGTTTCCATTTTCCTTACTTGATCATCTTCCAGTTCTTAAAGATGTTGAATGTAATCAGTATACGAATTGCAGGAGTGGCGAAGGTGAAGCGGGCGGTTTCTAGTGCCCCTCCCTCTCACCCAGTAGGTTCAGCTGATTCTTGGAACATTTACTGTTCTCTTAAGTAAATCATCTTATGTAAAAGCTAGAAAAAAAATATTGTTTTTATCCCACATCTTCAGAATGTTATTTTTTCCAGGATCCAAAGTTAGGTTTTCCTCTTATTTATTAAAGATTTATTTGTTTAATTGAGAGGCAGAGTTACAGACTGAAAGAGAGGGAGAGACAGAGAGGTCTTCCATGCACTGGTTCACTCCACAAATGGCCACAGTGGCTGGAGCTGGGCTGATCCGAAGCCACATGGGTGCGTATTCAAGCACTCGGGCTGTCCTCTGCTGCTTTCCCAGGCCATTAGCAGGGAGCTGGATCAGAAGTGGACCAGCCACAATTCATATGGATTGCCTACACCACAGGGCTGGCTCCATGGTTCCCCCCCTCCCTCCCTCCCTCCCTTCCTCCCTCCTTCCTTCTCTCCTTCCCTCCTTCCCTCCTTCCCTCCTTTCCTTCTTAGAGACAGAGACAGAAAGGTCTTCTTCCATTGGTTCACCCCCAAAATGGCCACCAAAGCTGGAGCTGTGCCGATCCAAAGCCAGGAGCCAGGTGCTTCCTCCTGGTCTCCCATGCGGATGCAGGCGCCCAAGCACTTGGGCCATCCTCCACTGCCCTCCCGGGCCACAGCAGAGAGCTGGGCTGGAAGAGGAGCAACTGGGACTAGAACCCAGCGCCCATATGGGATGCCGGCGCCGCAGGCGGAGGATTAACCAAGTGAGCCACAGCGCTGGCCCCATGGTTTTCCTTTTAAGTTGGAAGTCTTGGATCATTATTGCTGGCCAAAGGAGACTTTTACTATTCTCCTAACTGTCCGTTGGTTGATCCTTGAATTAGAGGAGATGTTGGAGAACAGATTTTCGTGTTTTTGTTTTTGTTTTACCAGAAGTCAATTGCTATTCTGGTTTTCAGTGGGAAGAAAAAATGTGATCAGAAATCCTGGTTTTTGAACTCTTATCTGTCAACTGAAGGTGGATCCCAACCCCTGTGAGAAAGTGCTGAAGAGCAGATTTCATGCTGATGGTGGAGAAGAGATGATGCGCAGCCTGGATGCACACGTCTGTGATGTTTCTGAGCTGCTGACCGCAGTGTGCTGATGTCTGTTTCTTGCCCGCTACCAGCTGTCGAGTGGAATGTCATGGCCAGCTCCTCGGATAGTGAAGATGACGGCTTCATGGCTGTGGACCAAGAAGAAGCTGTGCTGGAGGGGGCAATGGAGCAAGACGAGGAGCCCCGCCCCGTGCTGGAGGTGGAGGAGACCAGACACAGCAGGTCCATGGCCGAGCTGCCAGAAGAGGTGTTGGAGTACATCCTGTCCTTTCTCTCTCCCTATCAGGAACACAAAACTGCAGCCCTCGTGTGCAAGCAGTGGTATCGACTTATCAAAGGTACTGTGGAAAGGAGAAAGGTTATTTATTTATTTCAATTTTTTGTTGAATGATTCATTTTTAGCATGTGTCAAGCCCTTTTGTAACTGCTTTACAGTTTTGCAGCAAATTATATGCATAGCATAGACTCCATTTTACAGCTGGAGAAACTGAATGAGGATCAGTCAACTGACTGACTCGAGGTCACAGTGTTGTAAAGGGGGATCCAGGATTCCCATTCAGGTAATCTGGTGTTCAAGTCCATGCTGCTAATGAGGAAGTGTGTTATTTATCAAAGCACTTAATTTTAGTAAAAGTGTGGTCAGTGAAAACATTTACCATTTGATTTTATCTGTAAGTAGCACAGGCCCTGTTCATTTCTTTTAAGATTTATTTATTTGAAAGGCAGAGTGACAGAGACAGGGGAGGGGAGAGATCCTCCATTTGCTGGTTCACTCCCAGAATGGTAGCAGTGGCCAGGCTGAAGCCAAGAGCCTGGAACTCCATCCAGGTCTCCCAGGTAGTTGGGCCATCATGCACTGCCTTCCCAGGCACATTAGCAGGAAGCTGATCAGAGACAGAGCAGCCAGAACTCAAATTGGTGTTCTAGTATAGGATGTTTCTGTTGCAAGCGATGGCAGAACCCACTGTACCGCAGCACAGTTTTAGTTTTTAAAATGTGTTTCTCCTTTTTTTTTTTATCTGTTTCCTAATCAAGTTTTCCTCTTTTAGCTAAATGCTGAGGTTGCTAGCCATGCTATGTGAGTGTTTTTAGTTAACAACAGTTATTTGGCTTCTTCTATTTTAGGAGAAAAGGTTTTGTGTTTTGTCTGACGATGACTAGGCCAGTTGAATAATCTTTGATCAAAGCAAGGATTGTATCAACATATTCTTTCCTGGTAAGAGCAGAGCAGGCAGAGATATGACAGGAATCAGTCTTGAAATCTGTTCCTTGCATCAGGGTGATTCTGCTGGGGAATCTGGTCAAGTTCCAAAGTTGCCTGGAGGACTACGGACCAGTTGTGTTGAAACTTTATAGGAAGGCCCTGTGCCTATTTGTTCACAGCTGGTAAAACTGGAAGGCCTAGCCTAGCCTGCTATTGTTTTCTGCATTAATGGGCTTTCCGGGAGAGAGTGCCCCCTCCACTGTGGAAACGCAGGGTTTAGATGGAATAATCCCAGATGAGGGACTGGGATCAAATTTGATAACATAGGAAAGAACCCTTACTCAGTACTCACAGTCTTAGATCTTTTAGAGGAAGACCCTGCTGACAGTGTCGTTGTTTGCTTTTAATTTTAACAGACTTTATTTTTATTTTATTTATTTATTTATTTATTTGATAGAGTGGATAGTGAGAGAGACAGAGAGAAAGGTCTTCCTTTTGCCGTTGGTTCACCCTCCAATGGCCGCCACGGCTGGTGCGCTGCTGCAGCCAGCGCACCATGCTGATCTGAAGGCAGAAGCGAGGTGCTTCTCCTGGTCTCCCATGGGGTGCAGGGCCCAAGCACCTGGGCCATCCTCCACTGCCTTCCTGGGCCACAGCAGAGAGCTGGCCTGGAAGAGGGACAACCGGGACAGAATCCGGTGCCCCGACCGGGACTAGAACCCGGTTTGCCAGCGCCACTAGGTGGAGGATTAGCCTATTGAGCTGTGGCGCCGGCCAGACTTTATTTTTTAAAGGAGTTTTAGATTTATTACAAAATTGAGGAAGATGGAAGATAGAAGGATTCGCCATCAGCTGCACGTGAATAGCGTGCTCGTTGTCAGCACCTTCCTGAGTGTGCGTGTGTGACAGCTGGTGTGCCTACACTGACACCGTCATCACGCCAGAGCCTGTGATTTTTTTCTGGTGTTGTACATGCTAAGGGTTTGAATAAGTGATGAGCATCCACCATTGTAGTATCATACAGAGTAACTCCCCTGTTCTAAAAATCTGTGCTCTTTAATCTCCCTTGTACCCCAGCCCCTGGTAACTACTTACCTTTTTACTATCTTCATAGCCTTATTCCAGGTTGTCATGTAATTGGAATCATTCAGTACACAGCCTTTTCAGGTTGGCTTCTTTCACTTTTTTTAACTGTCCTCCATGTCTTTTCTTGGTTTTGTTAGCTCATTTCTTGCTAGCACCGAATAATATTCCATTGTTCATGTGCTGTAGTTTGTTTCTGTATTTGCCCATTGAAGGATATCTTGCTTGTTTCCAAGTTTTGGCAGGTTTGAGTAAAGCTGCTGTAATGTCCATGTGCAGGTTTTGTGAAGACATCATTTTCATCTCCTTGGAGTAAATTCCAAGGAGCATGATTGCTGGATCAAGTGGTAAGAGTATGTTCAATTTTCTGAGAAAACACAGAACTGTTCTCTGAAGTGTCTGTGCCGTTTTACATTCCCATCAACAGTGAAAGAGGGTTCCTGTTGCTCCATGTGCTTTTCAGCATTTGTAGTCGTCTGTGTTTTGGATTTTCATTATTCCAAGTAGGCATAGAGTGTCATCTCATTTCAGTTAGCATTTCCATGATGACAAGTGGTCTGGAGAATGTTTTCATGTGCTTATTTGTCATCCATAAATCTTTGGTGAGGTTTCTGTTATGGCCTTTGACCCATTTTTATGTTGGGTTGCTTTCTTATTGTTGAGTTGAAGAATTCTTTGTATATTTTGGATAATAGTCCTTTATTAGATGTGTCTTTTTTTTTTTTTAAGATTTATTTTATTGATTTGAAAGAGTTAACAAAGAAAGGTATAGACAGAGAGAGAGAGAGAGAGAGAGAGGTCTTCCATCCGCTGGTTCACTCCCCAGTTGACCGCAACAGCCGGAGCTGCGCTGATCAAAAGCCAGGGGCCAGTAGCCAGAAACTTCCTCCAGGTCTTCCACACGGGTGCAGGGGCCCAAGGGCTTGGGCCGTCCTGTACTGCTTTCCCAGACCACAGCAGAGAGCTGGATGGGAAGAGGAACAGCCGGGACTAGAACTGGTGGCCATATGGGGTGCCAGCACTTCAGGCCAAGGCTTTAACCCACTGTGCCACAATGCCGGCCCCAGTTTTGTGTTTTTTATTTAGATCTGTGATCTACTTTGAGTTAGATTTGGTGGAGTGTGTTTAGATTCACTTTTTTGCATGTAGATGTCCAGTTGTCCCAGCACTATATGTCGAAAAAGGCTGTTTTTTCCTCCATTGTAAACCTTATTTGTGTGGCTCCATTTTTGGCCTCTTTTTTGTCCTGCTGATAATTTACGTATTCTCTTGCCAGTACCACACTGTATTAAGTACTGTAACTTATAGTAAGTCTGGAAGTTCCATAGTGTGGGTCCTCTAATTTTTTCCTCTTTCATTGTTATTATGGCTGTTCTGGGTCTTTTGTCTCTCCACATAAACTGTATTTTGTTTGTTTAAAGATTTACTTCATTTATTTGAAAGGGAGAGTTAGAGAGATCTTCCACTTGCTGGTTTCCTCCCCAAATGGCTGCAACTGCTTGGGGAAGCCGGGATCCTGGAATTCTATCCATGTCTCCCCTATGAGTGGAGGGCCTAAGAAGTTGGGCCATCTTCTGCTGCTTGCCCAGGTGCATTAGTGGGGAGCTGGATTGGAAGTGGAGCAGCCAGGATTCAAACTGGTGCTCATATGAGATGCTGGTGTTGCAGACAGCAACCTAACCTGCTACACCACAACATCAGCCTCCCTACATAAACTTTAGAGTCAGTTTGTCAATATCTACAAGTAGCTTGCTGGGAATTTGATTATGGTGCATTGCCTCTGTAGATAAAGTTGGAAGAATGGAGATTTTGGCAGTATTGAGTCTTCCTATCAGTGGACATGGGGTATCTTTCGATTTATTTAATTCTTTTATTTCTTTTGTCAGAATTTGATAGTGTTTCTCATAGATCTTATATATATTTTGTTAGATTTTTCTACTTAAGGATTTCATTTTTTGGTACTAATGCAAATAATATTAAGTCTCCCATTTCAAATTCACTTGCTCATTATTTGTGAATAGGAAAGTAATTGACCTCTGTATATTAATCTTATATCCTACAATCTTGAGATAATTGCTGACTAGTTCTAGGACCAACATAGTGGTCTTATTTCTCTCAGGTGTTCTGTGTCTTTCATTCAGCACAGCCGAAGCTGAGCCAATCCGAAGCCAGGATCCAGGAGCTTCCTCTGGGTCTCCCATGTGGGTGCAGGGTCCCAAGTGCTTGGATCATCTTCCACGGCTTTCCCAGGCCACAGCAGAGAGCTGGATTGGAAATGGAGCAGCTGGGTCTCGAACCTATCCCATATGGGATGTTGGCACTGCAGGCCAGGACTTCAACCCAGTGTGCCACAGTGCCAGCCCCCAGCATTGCATATTTGTGGAGCTCACTGTGGTAGCATATAGCTGACCATATTGTTACTAAAAACCACTGTGCTTTTAAAAAGTATTCCAATTTTTTTTTTAAGATTTATTTTATTTATTTGAAAGTCAGAGTTACACACAGAGAGAAGGAGAGGCAGAGAGAAAGAGAGGTCTTCTATCCGATGGTTCACTCCCAGTTGACTGCAACTGCCGGAGCTGGGCCAGTCCGAAGCCAGGAGCCAGGAGCTTCTTCCGGGTCTCCCATGTGGGTGCAGGGGTGCAAGGGCTTGGGCCATCCTGTACTGCTTTTCCAGACCACAGCAGAGAGCAGGATCGGAAGTGGAGCAGCCGGGTTTACCCAGGTGAATTTGTCGTAGCATAAGGATAGTGATTAACGTGTATTTCTGTGCTCCTGCTTCAGGACCAGCTAAGGTGACAAATTCAGGAACGATACTTTCTTTCAGAATTGGCATAAGTGGTTGTACTTTTCATTGAAAATTCTGCTCTGATGCAATGAGTCATTAGAATGAATGTGTTAGAAAAACAAGGTGTTCCAGAGACAGAGCTCTCACTTTTTAAAAAATGGGCTTTAAAAAAAAAAAGTGGCTCAGAATGACAGCAATAATTTATTTTGCCCACAAAATCTGTTCATATGGGCAGCACTCAGTGGGAATAATTCAGTTTTGTTCCATGTGGTCTCTGATGGGGTGGCTCAGCTTTGGGCTGTATGATTGATTCATTTTTAAGATGACTCACGTGACTTGCAAATCAGTGCTGGCTGTCAGGGTGGCGCTCAGCCATAGTCCTCAGTCTCTTCATATGGACTTCCACAGGCTGCTTGGGCTTTCCTCAAAGCATGGTAGCTGGATCCCGAGGGCAAAATTCCTGATAAAATCACCTTTGATGACCCTCATCCACCAAAGGTACAAACCTCTCCAGATCCAAGGGGAAGGAGCACAGACCTTCATCTCGCTCTCTTATTTTTTTTTTTTTTTTAAGTTTTAGTTAGTTATTTGAAAGCATAGTAAGAGAGAGATGATAAACCTTGCATCTGCTGGACTCCCCAAATGGCCACAACAGCCAGGTCTGGGCCAGCCCAAAACCAGGAGCCGGGAACTGGATCCTAGTCTCCAATGTAGGTGGTAGGGCCAGGCACTTGGGCCGTGGCCACTGCTCTCCCAGGGTGCACATCAGCAGAGAGCTGGATCAGAGGCAGAGGATCCAGGACTCCAGCTGGCCCTCTGATGTGGGATGCTGGTGTCACATGTGGTGGCTCAATCTGCTGAGTTCAGCACCAACCTCTCATCTCTTGATGGGAAATATATTTAAATCACATTGTATGAGAAGCCAGTAGGATGGGAGAAGTTGTTCCACTTTGGGAAAATATAATTTGTCCCTGAAAATTGACAACCCTTCCATATGCCAAGTTCACTCATATTCTTCCCCTCAAACCCCAAATTTTGTCCCATTACGCCATCGTCTGTGAGTCAGGATCTTGTCTTAGGTCCACATGCAGATAAGGAACTTAGAGTGCAGTTTCCCAGGTGCTGGTTCCTTGAATGCTTTTGCTGTGTGATGATTCAGTATCTCCCCCTACGTGTGCTCCTGGAAAGTACTGTGTTCGGAGAAGGCATAGCAGCCTCTACGGACAAATGGCATTCCAAGTGTCCCCACCCTCCCGCAGTAGCTGGCACCAGTCCAGGCCCAGGCAGAGTATGCTAAGGGCTCTGAGGCCTGAGCCAGTGATGCCTAGTGACTGGGCCCCTGAGGGCGGACCAACTGTTGACACCAGGACAGCTCTGACAGCAGTCCTCTTTAGAGAACTCTAGAGAAGTTTTAGTTTTGGAGCAAAGCTGAGCAATAGGTACAGAGATTTCCCTTCCATCTGCCTTCTCCCAGGATGCCCCCCACTGTCAGCATCACTGGCCTGAGTGGCACGTTTGTTATGTTGATGAACCTACACTGACACATTGTTATCACCCAAAGTCCAAGTTCACGCTTGGTGAGTCTGTAGATTGGGACAAATGCTGTTGCTTTTAAGGAAGCTTTCTTTAGTAATGCGTTCACCATTTTATAGCCCACTATAGGCTAATTATTACCTCCTGTTTAAAGTGGAGAGTGCTTGATGGCTAGGATCTAATGAGAGATATTTACTGAACACCTATTATATTGCAGCTACTGTTTTATCATACTCTGTTACAAAGCTAAGTTATCCCTACCCCTTTGCGTTGGAATATCAGTTATCCTATCAGTTATCCTGACATACTACCTCAAAATATAAGAGGACCAGAGTTACAAAGCGTGGGCTCATTTTGTAACTTTGAGTAAGTCATTTAACCTCCTTGAGCCTTGGTAAAATGAAAGGATTGGATCTTCCAGGTTTGAAATTCTGTGGTTCTTTCTTTTTTTTTTTTTTTTTTAAAGATTTATTTATTTATTTGAAAGAGTTACACAGAGAAGGTGAGGCAGAGAGAGAGAGAGAGGTCTTCCATCTGTCTGCCTGTTCAGTCCCCAATTGACCACAAAGGCTGGAGCTGCACTAGTCCGAAGCCAGGAGCAAGGAGCTTCTTCTGGGTCTCCACGTGGGTGCAGGGCCCAAGCACTGTGTCATCTTCTACTGCTTTCCCAGGCCACAGCAGAGAGCTGGATCTGAAACAGAGCAGCCGGGACTCAAACCAGTGCCCATACGGGATGCTGGCACTGCAGGCGGCGGCTTTGCCCACTACACCACAGCACCGGCCTCTGTGATTCTTTTTTGGAAAATTAGAGTCTGGAGTCCTTCAAAAAACTTATGTCTTTTAAAAATAATAAAACAGTTACTAGATAATAGCCAGGAGCATGATTTACTCATTAGGTGCCAGACTGAGGCTTTGTTCTTTTGTCTTCAGGTGTAGCCCACCAGTGTTATCATGGCTTCATGAAAGCTGTCCAGGAAGGAAGCATTCAGTGGGAGAGCCGGACGTACCCTTACCCTGGAACTCCCATCACGCAGAGGTTCTCGCACAGTAAGTATTTGCCATGACAGCAGGTCCTACCCTGCCCAGGACCATGCTTCCAGAAACTACTTTTGAGGCATATATTTTGCCTGAGTTTTTATTGAAAAGAATGTAAAATGAGAGCTTATGTTAATTTTATAATCAGAATTAGGGAAAAATGTGAGCCAAGTATTATGTGAGTGCTTTGTTGATAATTTTATATTCTTCCATTTCATTGGATTTTTCTGTGCTCCAAAGGGACCAGAAGGTTACGCTTAGAGCTCTAAATACCTGACATCATCTACTGGGAAAACTAAGGGAGGGCGTGTGTCAGGGGTGTTTCTGAGCATCTTGCTCAGGGAGTCGCCAGAGGTTAGCACCGACTCTCACGGTGACTGCTTTAATATAGTATATCCTCAGCAAACACAGAGCTTGACTGGAGTCACATGAAAATTTTAAATGTGAAGGGTATTGATTCAAAAAATTTTAAAGGTATATTTGTTTATTTGAAAGGCAAAGTTACAGAGAAGGAGAAAATATTCCATCCTCTGGTTCACTCCCCAAGTGACCTCGATGGTCAGTACTGGCCAGGCTGAAGCTAGGAGCCTGGAACTCCTTCCAGGACTCCCACGTGGGTGGCAGGGGTTCAGGTACATGGACCATTTTCTGCTTTCCCAGGTGCTTTAGCAGGGAGCTGCACTGGGAAGTGGAACAGCAGGAACCCGAACCAGTACTCGTCTGGGATGCCTACATTGCAGGAAGTGACTTAACCTGCTGAGTCACAGCTCTAGCTCCAAAGGACTATTGGTTATAAAATACAAATTTATTTTTCCTTTTAAAGATGTATTTATTTATTTATTGGAAAAGCAGAATTATAGGGAAGAGAGGGAGAGGGAGAGAAAGATCTTGCATCTGCTGGTTTACTCCCCAGAATGCTGCAATGGCTACAGGTAGGCCAAGCCAAAGCCAGGAGCTTCATCCAGGTCTCCCACATGGGTAGTAGTGGCCCAAGCACTTGGGCCATCTTCTGTTGCTTTCCTAGGCACAATAGCAGGAAGCTGGATTGAACATGGAGCAGTGGCCTAATCCACTGTGCCACAATGCTGGCCCCATAAAATACAAATTTAAATACTGACAAACAGACATAATTTAGATTTTTAAAAATTATTCTAGATTTACTCTCCATTTAAATTTTTTTGTGGACTCATTATTATTCTATTCCTATCCATATTCTATTCTGTTCTTCCATCAGAATTGAGACTGAGGTGTGGTGGATCATAGGCCTGTAAAGGTGTGCTTGCCAGAGGCTCTCCACAGAGAAAGCTCAGTGAGGGTAGATGGGAAGGGGTAGGGGCCCTCTTAGAAAGCTCTCAGTCACTGCTTTAATTGTGTTACTTCCTTCTTCCCAGACCCTCAGTTCCTGTACATTGTCTGAAAGTTAAAATGTAAACTTAGTCTTACTGTCAAAGCTATCCTTGATTTTTTTTAAAGATTTATTTTTGTATTTGGAAGGCAGAGTTACAGAGAGGCAGAGGCAGAGAGAGAGGTCTTCCATCTGCTGGTTCACTCCCCAAATGGCTGCAATGGCTGGAGTTGGGCTGATCCGAAGCCAGGAGCTTCTTCCCGGTCTTCCACGTGGTTGCGGGGACCCAAGGACTTGGGCCATCTTCTACTGCTTTCCCAGGCCATAGCAGAGAGCTGCATTGGAAGTGGAGCAGCTGGGACTCAAACCAGTGCCCTTATGGGATGCCAGCACTGCAGACAATGGCCTTACCTGCTACACCATAGCTGGCCCCAAAGCTATCCTTTTTTTTTTTTTTTAAAGATTTATTTATTTGAAAGAGTTATACAGAGAGAGAGAGAGAGAGTGAGTGAGTTGTCTTCCATCTGCTGGTTCACTCCCCAATTGGCCGCAACGGCTGGAGCTGTGCTGATCTGAAGCCAGCAGCCAGGAGCTTCTTCTGGGTCTCGCACAGGGGTACAGGGGCCAAAGGACTTGGGCCATCCTCCACTGTTTTCCCAGGCCGTAGCAGAGAGCTGGATTGGAAGTGGAGCAGCCAGGACTTGAACTGGCACTCAAATGGGATGCCGGGACTGCAGGCAGCGGCTTTATCTGGTACACCACAGTGCTGGCCCCCCAAAGCCATCCTTAATTTAAGAGCTGTCCTTTGCAGCAGGTTGTCATTTTACTATTGCCGTGCGTGGTTTCTTTCTTCCTGGATTATTCCTGTTCGCTTAGCTGAATTCTCCCCCTCCTGGAAGACTCAGTTGAAGTTTGACTCCTTTATGAAAGCTTTCTCATTCTCTAGTCCACAGAGAATGTTTCCTATTCTGAGTTTACAAAGATATTCTTTCCTGGAATAATAATTTGGTACTTAACTCATATTGTCTTTCATTATTAGCTTATATGAATGCATTTAAAAAACATTTTAAACTCTTGGTGGGAAGGAGTGTGTATTGGTTATCCATGCTACATAACCAGAGGCCTCAGTTCCTGGCTACATGGATCTCTCCATAGAGTACTCACTGCAGGATGGACACCACAGTCTTGTACCACCTAGTCTCAGAAGTCACTGTACCACTTCGACTCTGTTCTGTTGTTCACACAGGGATTGACCAAGGATGTGACTACCAAGAGGTGAGGATTACTGGGGACCACCCTAAACAGTTGTAGATCATCATTGTCTGAATCGAATCTAAATAGGTCAAAGGAATAGGCCAAACTTTGTTAACTCAGTCCTCTCAAAGAGCTATTTTTGTGCTGTTGTGAACTGCCAGCAGCTGTAGATCTCAGTGTGGTCTCTGGGCCTCTGGGGAGGAGGGTGTCTATGAGACCATTTCGAGGACTCTCTGAGGTCAGAACTGGCTTTGTTTGTGTAGTTACTTATTTTATTTAAAAGGCAGAGACAGAAAGAGAGACAGAGATCTCCCATTTACTGGTTTACTCCCCAAATTTCAGCAACAGCCAGCAGCTGGGGACTCAGTCTGGTTTTCCCACATGAGTGGCAGGGACCCAGGTATTTAAGCCACCTGCTGCCCTCCCAGGTCAGGTGTGCACTGCTGCCCTCCCAGGTCAGGAGTGCACTGCTGCCCTCCCAGGTCAGGTGTGCACTGCTGCCCTCCCAGGTCAGGTGTGCACTGCTGCCCTCCCAGGTCAGGTGTGCACTGCTGCCCTCCCAGGTCAGGAGTGCACTGCTGCCCTCCCAGGTGTGCACTGCTGCCCTCCCAGGTGTGTACTGCTGCCCTCCCGGGTCAGGTGTGCACTGCTGCCCTCCCAGGTGTGCACTGCTGCCCTCCCAGGTCAGGTGTGCACTGCTGCCCTCCCAGGTCAGGTGTGCACTGCTGCCCTCCCAGGTCAGGTGTGCACTGCTGCCCTCCCAGGTGTGCACTGCTGCCCTCCCAGGTCAGGTGTGCACTGCTGCCCTCCCAGGTCAGGTGTGCACTGCTGCCCTCCCAGGTCAGGTGTGCACTGCTGCCCTCCCAGGTGTGCACTGCTGCCCTCCCGGGTCAGGTGTGCACTGCTGCCCTCCCGGGTGTGCATTGGTAGGAAGCTTGAATTGGAATAGAGCCAGCACTTCAACTCAGGTCCTGTGATATGGTATGTTGGCATTCCAAGTGGCATCTTAACCACTATGCCAAATGCCCACCTGTTTATTTGTTTTAAGCAGTGAATATGTGCAAGTGACTAGCACAGTTATTCCTATAAGTTTACTGCCACCACTTTGATTCATGCTATAATTCCATCATCTGTTTTTCCCATCATTGCTTTTGTACTGTCAGTGCCAATATCAACATAATAAGGAAGGCAAGTAGTATTATTCAAAATAGTTTTGAAAAAATCTAAAGTGTTCTCAGACCACACTTTGAGACTTGCTGGAATTAACTGTAAATGCATCCTTACTGAAAATATTTAATGATGTACTGGAAAGTCTAGTATTTGTAGTTGAGGGAGGCCTAACTTCACTTAACCTATAGAGACTTGGAGTCAGAGGTAGAGATAAACTTTCTCCATATTTTTTTTTATTTACTTACTTTTAAAAAAATGTGTTTTGTCTATCTGAAAGGCAGAATGAGAGGGAGAGGCAGTGAGAGAGGTCTTTCACGCATTCCTGGTTCTCTCCCCAGTGGCTGCAACAGCCAGGGCTGGGCCAGGCTGAAGCCCGGAGCCTGGAGCTCCATTCAGGTCTCCCAAGTGGGTGACAGGAGCCCAAGGACTCGGGCCATCTTCTGCTGCCTTCTCAAACACATTAGCAGGGAGCTGGATTAGAAGCATAGTAACCAGGACTGGAACCAGCACTCTATGGGATGGCAGCTTAACCCATCACGTCACACGTGCCACCACCTCTACTCTCTCGTGTATTTTTTCTTTTTTCTTTTTTTCTTTTTTTTTTTAAAGATTTGTTTGTTTAATCGAAAGGCAGAGTTACAGAGAGGCAGAGGCAGAGGTAGAGAGAGAGGTCTTCCATCTAATGGTTCACTCCCCAAATGGCTGCAATGGCTGCAACTGTGCCAATCCATAGCCAGGAGCCAGGAGCCGCCTCTGAGTCTCCTACATGGGTTCAGGGGCCCAAGGACTTGGGCCATCTTCCACTGCTTTTCCAGGTCATAGCAGAGAGCTGGATCTGAAGTGGAACAGCCGAGATTCGATGGGATGCTGGCATATGGGATGCTGGCACTGCAGACGGCAGCTTTACCTGCTACGCCACAGCACCATTCTTGCTCACGTGTTTTTTCAAATAAGTATTACAACCTTCAGAGAGGAAAATTTGATGAAATCTGGGTAAAACAGAAATCAGATTAGGAAGTATTCAAGGATGAACAATTCTTGCCAGCAACAGCTCAGCTTTCTAATGGAAAAGGAAAATATTTTTCACTTAACTAGATGTTTTTTTTTTTTTTTTTGGTGGTATACAAATGATGGTATACAAAAATTAGAATGACTTATTTGAAGGGGCAGTGGAAAGGAATAATACAGTAAGTAAGCTCAAAGAAGTTCAGAAGTTCGTGGGTTTGGGTACTTGCTTTTACCTCAGAGTTTTTTTCAGGAGCCATCATTGTGGTGTAGCAGGTTAGGCTGCCTCCTCAGAGGTTGGCATCCCATGTGAGTACCAGTTGGAGTCCTGGCTGTTCCACTTCTGACCCTGCTATTGTACCTGGGAAGGTAGCAGAAAATGGCCTAAGTAGTTGGACTCCTGCCAACCACATGGGAAATCTGGATGGAGTTCCAGGTTCCTGGCTTTGGCCTGGTCCAGCACTGGCTGTTGCAGCCATTGGAATAGTGAACCAGCGGATCAAAGATGTCTCTGTCTCTCTCTCTTTCACTAAGTAACTGCCTTTCAAATAAATAAAAAATCATTTTAAAGGTGTTTTTTTTCAATCTTTACTTGGAATTCAACAAAAGCTGCCTTAAATTTAAAAAGAAAGCCCGGGTGTCTCCTTGTCTCTGATGTCTCTCTCATTGTCTCTGACGTCTGTCTCATTGTCTCCTTCCATCTGTCGCTGCAGAACTGCTTCTGGCTTCCTGGCCCACTGAGAACTGTTAAGCAGGGGAAAGGGCAGTGTTCAAAATAGACTGAAACAAGTAATTCCTTCCTACGCTGTATTTCTCTCTTGATCTGGATTTCCTTTCTTTTGGCTAATTCATGTTGAGCTTAAGATCCACAATATTTTGCCTGTCTCACCATAGAGATACACGGACGTTTCATATTCTGTTCCCAAAAGTGTAACTCAATAGGTCCTTCCAATTTTCCTCTCTGGCTTAGTTATCGTCGCTATTATCTTCTCAATTACACAGGCTTGAAATCCTGGATTCATCCTTGATTCCTCTCCTCTGTATTCAAGAGCCAAATCCTGTGTTGATTTCTGTTCTATCTCTGTAATTGTCTTCATCCTTTTTCTTCCTTTTCTGGGTTCTCTGGTTTGTGACCCAATCATTGTGTCTTTAATGAATTATCACAGTATGCCTCTAAATGGTCTTTGCCTTTCTTCTTTCTCCATCTGAACCTCAATCAGACCCTGTTGGCAGCTGCCTCTAAAACCAGGGACAGTGCCACCTGCTGGGATGTTTGGGGATGTGTGAGGTCGTTGTTGTCTCACCTGGAAAGCATACAGTCCTTTGGTAGGCAAGGGCCAGCGATGCTTAATGTCCTGCAGTGATTGGGACAGTCCTACACACAGAGAATTGTCCTGTCCAGAATGACCAGCTGTCCCGTTGGGAAACATGACAAGGCTGGTACCAGAGCCAGCTTCCCATTCTTTTACCAAAAAGCCTCAGCCTTTCTGCACCAAGTGTTTCCAGTCTACCTGGCTTTCAGCCCCGGTTTACCTTCCCAGGGTGACTCACTGTCGCCTCCTTGCGCAACCAGTCTTTAGCCACATGAGCCTTCTCATTGTGTTTTGAACTGCTTGGCTCTGTTGGGGAACTGTGATTTCACCACTCTCCCTGCCTCCTTCCCCCTCCCTTTCCTTTGCATCCCTGGAATTTTTTCTGCTGCTTCTTTTAGCAAAAGTGTCCTCTAAAATTCATATTCAAGACAAAGCCAAAATCCACGTTCTTCATAAACTGCTCTCAAATCCCCCACCCAGAAATGAAGCTCTTCTCTCCTTCAGCTTGCCCTCCCCTGTATGCAGTTCATGCATGCCTGTTTGGATCACTCTCTGTGTAAGGGAGGCTACAAACAAAACAGGAAAGGACTTTGGACTTGGGAATCAAGTTCCTCAGCCCCTCTGACCCACAATTTCTTTATCTGTAAAATGTGTAACAAATTCTGTGTATGCCACAGGGTTGCTGAGAAATGTATTTGAGGAAGCATTGTAGAGTGTGTGTTAAGCTGTAAAATGAAGGGGTATTTTCTCCACGGGGTTGTTGTCTACTTGAGGATAAGCAGAGTGTATTTTTGACATCCTTTGTATCTTTTCATATCACTTGGTTCTTAGTTGACACGCAATAATTTTGTTAATGAATTTTGATATGTTTTGTGGACTGAAGTACAGCGGAGATGTGTGCACTGCACCATCTTTCCTGTGTAGAAGTCTGGAACTGGAAAGGCAGGGGGAATAAAAGGCCACTCTTGGATTTTTTGGTGAGTGCGTACATGGCTAATTATACACGCCTTGATTAATGGATGTTCTTTTCAGATTGATGTAGGGGTCCGCTGAGTCTCCAACATAATGCTTTCAAAAATGTGTTACTGCTTAGGCTGCACGTGCGATCAGGTATTTCCATATACGTGCTGATTGTGCTCCTGCAGGAGCCTGCAGGCCCAGGCTGGATAACCACCCTTGCTTATTCCATAGTTATGTAATTACAGACCTTATCAAATCTGTTCTGGCTTGTAGGTATGAGACACATGACAGCATAGTCTCGTTAAGTATGGGATAAATGCCTCAGGACTTTTCCCTGGAGACAGTGGAGCAACAAAAGAGAATTTAACATCTGAAAATGCAAATATTAGAGTGCTCTTCATTCAGCGAGCATTAATTGAATGTTCCACATAGTGTGTGGAAAATAGGAAACTGCTGGAAGATCTTACACTTGAGATGATTGTAATACAGAAGAGAAGCATTCAGAACTGTGAAGAACTGCTGGCTCGCTGTGTAATTAAATTGCAGATATTTGACCTTTATTTGAATAGGGATTATTAGATATTAATTTGAGATATGCTTGTAATAGTTCATGGAGCACTCAAGCCCATTGCAGAAAACTCGAAGAGATTTAACAGTTGGAATAAACATTCTTAATATTATCACTTAGCACAGTATTCATACTGTACTATGAACTATTTTACATAGCATATTCCAGTGGTCTGCATGTTTTGAAAGGAAAATATTCTATTTGGAGAACTTGGGCAAAAGAAAATGACTACTTGAACACTAAGGATTAGTTCTTAATTTTTTCTGAAAGGCCCATTTAAACATGTTGGGTGTTCCCACTAAGATCAACCTATAAGTGTCTTAAAAATAGGCAACAAACAGAGTTCACTAGGATGCTTGTCAGTTGAGTGTAATATATGTACTTGTTTCCTCATTCCATTATAGTTGAGTTCTAAATACAGCTGCCTACATGGGCTCCCTTCCTCTCCCATCGTTGCTGATACTGACTCCTGGTCATTGACAGTACAGTTGTGTATGAAACTCAGTTCCAGTCCCATTGGCTTTGCATACTTGGGGCTATGCCTTCCTCTTCCAGAAACCTTCGTTTGCTCAAAGTGAAGCAGGAAAATGCTGGTCGCCCTGTTTTAGTGCAGGATTAAAATACATGTGGTAAAGACCTGAAGGGGCTGAGCTGCTGGCTGCGTTTTCAGTCCAAATAGAGAAGATTGTTTGCTTCTTTGAAAAATAAAGGCACTGTGTTCTCTTGCTACATGAAGAAAGCTTTAGCTGCTAAGAGTTTATCTCTGGGGCCGGCGCCGTGGCTCACTTGGTTAATCCTCTGCCTGTGGCACCAACATCCCACATGGACACCAGTTGGAGTCCCAGCTTCTCCACTTCCAATCCAGCTCTCTGCTGTGGCCCGGGAGGGCAGTGGAGGATGGCCCAAGTGCTTGGGCCCCTGCACCCACAAGGGAGACCAGGAAAGAAGCACCTGGCTCCTGGCTTCGGGTCGGCACAGCTCCGGCTGTTGCGGCCATTTGGGGGGCGAACCAACAGAAGGAAGACCTTTATCTCTGTCTCTCCCTCTCACTGTCTGTAACTCTACCTGTCAAATAAATAAATAAAATCATAAAAAAAAAAAAAAAAACCACAACTTTATCTCTGAGGAGCAGGGAGACAGAAACGAGCCCTTGACTTTCAGTTGAAAATCAAGGATTTGCTAATTTAACATTGTTCCAATGGTCACTAATTTAATTATGGTTTCAGAAGCCATGGGACATTGCTAATTTCTGTTTTGGAGGTATGGAAGATTATCAAGAGGAGAAACATTTTCATTTATGCCTGGCACCAGGTGGTTCAGTTCAGAATTGCCCTAATTCTTGGCGTTTTAAGTTCAAGATTGGTGTAAATGGACCATGATATCTGATATTGGGCTTCTTTAATGAAAATTGAAATGTTCCAACCATCCTTTTGTTTGACTAATCGCCTTTGACTTGATGCCTTGTTATTTGCAGTTCTTAGCAAATATGAAACATGAATAGTGAAATTTCACTGGACTTCACTTTTTTTTTATTAAAGATTTTTTATGTATTGGAAAGTCAGAGTTATACAGAGAGATGAGAGGCAGAGAGAGAAGTCCAGGGGCCGGCGCTGTGGCGCAGCAGGTTAAAGCCCTGGCCTGAAGTGCTGGCATCCCATATGGGCGCCAGTTCTAGTTCCAACATAGCTCTCTGCTATGGCCTGGGATAGCAGTAGAAGATGGCCCAAGTACTTGGGCCCCTGCACCCACGTGAGAGGCCTGGAAGAAGGTCCTGGCTCCTGGCTTCAGCTCCAGCCATTGCGGCCATCTGGGGAGTAAACCAGCGGATGGAAGACCTCTCTCTGTGTCTCTACCTCTCTCTGTAACTCTGTCTTTCAAATAAATAAGTCTAAAAAAAAAAAAAAAAACTGATTTAGGAGCTGGCATGGCATAGTAGGCAAAGCCACACCTGTGACACCAGCCTCCCACATGGGTGCACGTTGAAGTCCCAGCTGTTCCACTTCTGATCCAGCTGCCAGCTACTGTGCCTGGCAAAGCAGCAGAAGATGGCCCAAGTCCTTGTACCCCTGCACCCTTGTGGGAGACCGGGAAGAAGCTCCTGGCTTTGCCGTGGCTTAGCCTTAGCCGTTGTGGCCATTTGGGAAATGAAGCAGTAAATGGAAGATCTCTATGTCTCTCCCTCTCTCTCTGTAACTTTGCCTTTCAGATAAATACAACTTAAAACAAACAAAAAAAGATTTAGATGTAGATTAGAAATAGGCAGGGGCCCAAGGACCTGGACCACCTTCCACTGCTTTCCCAGGCCATAGCAGAGAGCTGGATCGGAAGTAGAGCAGCTAGGACTCAAACCAGTGCCCATATGGGATGCCGGCACTACTGGTGGCTGCTTTACTTGCTGAGCCACAGCACCAGTCCCTAAATATTTATTTATTTTACACAGAGAAGGAGAGGCAGAGAGAGGGAGACAGGTCTTCTATCCTCTGGTTCAATCCCCAAGTAGCTGCAATGGCCGGAGCTGTGCCAATCTGGAGCCAGGAACTTCCTCTGGGTCTCCCACGTGAGTACAGGGGCCCAAGGACTTGGGCCACCTTCGATTCGACTGCCTTCCCAGGCCATAGCAGAGAACTGGATCGGAAGTGCAGCAGCTGGGACTGGGACTGAAACCAGAGCCCACATGGGATGCCGGTACTGCAGGTAGCGGCCTTACCCACTATGCCACAACACCAGCCCTGATGGAAGATACCTCTCTCTTTCCTTCTCCTTCTCTCTCTGTAACCCTGCCTTTCAAATTAAAAAAAAAAAAAAAGTTTAAAGGTAAAGAGAGTGGGAAATGTAAGGCCATCTAAAATTTTTTTTAAAGATTTATTTATTTATTTCAGAAGCAGAGTTACAGAGAGGAAGAGAGAGAGGTCTTCTATCCACTGGTGCACTCCCCAAATGGCTGCAGTGGTTGGAGTTGGGCTGATCTGAAGCCAGGATACGGGAGCTTCTTTCAGGTTTTCCACGTGGGTGCAGGGGCCCAAGCACTTGAGACAACTTCTGCTGCTTTTCCAGGCACATTAGCAGGAATCTGGATCAGAAGTGGAGCAGCTGGGACTCAAACTCATGCCCACATGGGATGCCTGTGCCACAGGGGGAGGCTTAACCTACCACACCGCAGGTCCAGCCCCATATAAATCTTCATATACCACTGTACATGTTTGAGTTCTGGTGATATAGTAAATGGTTTGCAGGTGTGATTAGATAGCATTTATTTTTTCACATCTCTGTTTTCCCTAATTTTTTTTTTGAAAAGAAATTTTGGAAAGCCTGAGCTCCATTACTGCACAGTGTTAGTGGTCAGATAATCTGGTTTATTCCTTACATTCAGATTATTGGTGCTGGTGTTGTGTGGCAGAGTTGGTAAAGCCGCCTCCTGCAGTGCCGGCATCCCATGTGGGTGCCAGTTTGAGTCCCAGCTGCTCCACTTCCAATCCAACTCTCTGCTATAGCCTGGGAAAGTAGTGGAAGATGGTCCAGGTCCTTGGGCCCTTGCCTGCACGTGGGAGACCCAGAGGGAACTCCTGGCTCCTGGCTTTGGATCAGCACAGCTCCAGCCATTGCAGCCATCTGGGAAGTGAACCAGCAGATGGAAGACCTTTCCCTCTCTCTCCCTCTCCCTCTCCCTCCCTCTCTCTCTCTCTGTGTAACTCTGACTTTCAAATAAATAAATAAATCTTACAAAGCAAAAAAAAAAAAAAAAGAAGAAGAAGAAGAAGAAGAAGAAAAAGATTACTGGGTGACTATACACATTGATTTTATTGCCCTTTAACTAATGCAGTTTTCTGAGCTGGCCTCCATGATGGATTCCTTAAAGGACCTAACAGGTTGGCCGGCACTGTTCTGCCCCAGATTTTAAAGCCCTGGGCTGAAGGACTGGCATTCCTTATGGGAGCAGATATGAGTCCCGGCTGCTGCACTTCTGATTCAGCTCTCTGCTATGGCTTGGGAAACAGTAGAAGATGGCCCAGGTGCTTGGGACCCTCAACCCATGTGGGAGACCCGGAAGAAACTCCTGGCTCCTGGCTTTGGATCAGCTCAGCTCCGGCCATTGCGGCTATCTGGGGAGTGAACCAGTGGATGGAAGACCTCTCTCTCTGTCTCTGCCTCTCTCTCCGTCTCTACCTCTCTCTGTAACTCTGTCTTTCAAATAAATAAGTGTTTAAAAAAAAAAAAAAAAAAGACCAACAGGTGGACTGCATTAAGATAAGAAAGTAGGTTGGGGGCCGGCACTGTGGCATAGTAGATAAAGCCACCATTTGCAGTGCCGGCATCCCATATGAATGCCAGTTCAAGTTCTGGCTGCTCAACTTCCGATCCTGCTCTCTGCTATGGCCTGGGAAAGTAGTAGAAGATGGCCCAAATACTTGGGCCCCTGCACCAACATGGGAGACCTGGAAGAAACACCAGACTCCTGGCTTTGGATCTGCCTCTACCTTTGTAACTCTGCCTTTTAAATAAATAAAATAAAATCTTGGGGGGAAAAAAAGTGAGTTATCCCCAGAGCTGGTGTAGATCACACAGGTAATTATAGCAGTGGCATTGAATAAGTCAGTAGTAGCATTTCTCTTTCTCTGACGTTAAATAAATGGAGTTAGAGTTAAGGAGATATTTTCTTCTAAGATATATTTATTTATTTATTTGAAAGAGTTATACAGAGACAGAAGAGACAGAGAAAGATCTTCCATCTGCTGGTTCACTCCCCAGTGGCTGGGGCTGGACCAAGCTGAAGGCAGGAGCAGGAGCCTCCTCTCAGGCTCAAGTACTTGACCATCCTCCACTGCTTTCCCAGACACATTAGCAGGGAGCTGGACTGGAAGTGGAGCAGCGGGGTCTTGATCTGGCACCCATGTGGGATGTAGGTGTTTCAGGTGGTGGCTTTACCCGCTATGCCACAACACTGGCCCCAGGAGAGATCTTAAAAACAGTGGTGTGCTAAACTGAACTAGGCCAACAGATACCCTGGATGATCACTGAAGGTATGTACTACTGCCTTGAATCTCTGGGTTTTTTTTACCCCCTTTCCCTGCATCAACATTGAGAGGTATTTTTACCCCTCTGGCATGCATGAAATGGATGGAAAGGAAAGCTTTGCTAAGATCTCTTCCTAAAATCCAAAATGGGGGCTGGCATTATGGTGCAACAGGTTAAGGTACCGCCTGTAATGCCAGCATCCCATATGCATGGTAGCTCATGTACTGGCTGCTCCACTTCCAGTCTAGCTAATTTGCCTGGGAAAGTAGCAGAAACAGCCCTAGAATTTGGGCCCTTGCCATCCTGGTGAAAAACTAGGTGGAATTCCAGGCTCTTGGTTTGGCCTGACCCAGCCACAGCTGTTGGCTGCCATTTGGGGAGTGAACCAAGGGATGGAAGATCCCTCTGCCTTTCACATAATTTATTGATTTATTTGAAAGAGTGATGGAGAGACAAACACAGACACATACACACAGATCTCCCATTTGCAGGGGCCTAAGTACTAGGCTATCTTCTGCTGCTTTCATAGGTATGTTAGCAGGGAGCTGACTTGGAAATGGAGCAGCTGGGAGTCTCACCAGCACTCAGGGGATTGCAGGTGTCAGAGGTGGCAACTTAAGCCACTGTGCCACAAAGCAGGTCCGAAAATGGAAAACTGTCTCACTTATTTTTTATTTGAAAGGCAAAGACAGAGAGAAAGATATCTCTATCAATTGACTGGCTCTCCTTGTCTGCAAGAATATAGTTTGGGCGAAGCTGAAGCCAAGAGCCAATAACTGAATCTAGGTAGGTCTCTCACATGAATGACAGGGACTCAGCCACTCTAGCTGTCATTACTGCCTCCCACAGTCTGCATTAGCTTGAATCTGGTGTTGGGAGCAGGTCTCAGACCTGACACTCTGATGTGGGATGCAGGCATCTTTTTTTTTTTTTTTGACAGGCAGAGTGGACAGTGAGAGAGAGAGACAGAGAGAAAGGTCTTCCTTTTGCTGTTGGTTCACCCTCCAATGGCCACCGTGGCCAGCGCGCTGCGGCTGGCGCACTGTGCTGATCCGAAGCCAGGAGCCAGGTGCTTCTCCTGGTCTCCTATGCGGGTGCAGGGCCCAAGCACTTGGGCCATCCTCCACTGCCTTCCCAGGCCACAGCAGAGAGCTGGCCTGGAAGAGGGGCAACCAGGACAGAATCCGGTGCCCTGACCGGGACTAGAACCCGGTGTGCCGGTGCCACAGGCAGAGGACTAGCCTACTGAGCTGCGGCGCTGGCCGGATGCAGGCATCTTAAAGCAGTGTCTTTACCACTTGCCCAACACCCACCTCTAAGAAACGTATTCAAGAAAGTAAGGAAAGGGGCCAGCGCGGTGGTGTAGTGGGTAGAGCCGCCGCCTGCAGTGCCGGCATCCCATATGGGCACCGGTTCAAGTCCTGGTCGCTCCATTTCTGATCCAGCTCACTGCTATGGCCTGGGAAAGCAGTGGAAGATGGCCCAAGTGCCCCTGCACCCGTGTGGGAGACCTGGAAGAAGCTCCTGGCTCCTGGCTTCATATCAGCTCAACTCTGACCGTTGCAGTCATTTAGGGAGTGAACCAGTGGATGGAAGACCTCTCTCTCTCTCCCTCTCTCTCTCTCTCCCTCTCTCCCTCTCTCCCTCTCTCCCTCTCTCCCCTCCCCTCCCCTCCCCTCCCCTCCCCTCCCCTCCTCTCTCCTCCCTCTCTCTCCTCCCTCTCCTCTCTCCTGTGTAACTTTCTGACTTTCAAGTACATAAACAAAAATCTTAAAAAAAAAAAAAAAAAGGAAGGAAATAAAAGAAAAGGCCAAGGTGGTAAATGTAGGACTGTGTGGTCACCTTTTTCAAAGGATAAAGACTGAGTCTTCCAGTGAGAGGCAAGGTAGCAGACCTTAGCTCTCGTGTCTCTCACATAGACTGTGGTTTTGGGGGAACAACACTTCTCGCAAACCTTGGCCCTTTTTCTTGGGAATGGTGCTGGTGATGTGTATATAATCATCTAATCAAAAAGACCCTTCTGAGGCGGCCACTTGGCCTACCTGTTAAGATGCTTGGTGCTGGCGCTGTGGTGCAGTGGGTTAAAGCCCACTTGCAGTGCCGGCATCCCATATGGGTGCCGGTTTGAGTGCCAGCTGCTCTTCTTCTGATCCGCTCCCTGCTTATGTGCCTGGGAAAGCAGCAGGAGTCCTTGTGCCCCTGCACTCATGTGGAGACCCAGAAGCAGCTCCTGGCTTCGGATCGGACCAGCTCTGGCTGTTGCAGTCATTTGTGGAGTGAACCAGCAGATGAAGACATCTCTCTCTCTCTCTTGCTCTCTCTAACTCTGCCTTTCAAATAAATAAATATTTTTTATTTAAAAAAAAGTACAGGGGCCGACACTGTGGCGCAGCGGGTTAATGCCCTGGCCTGAAGCGCTGGCATCCAATATGGGCACCGGTTCTAGTCCTGGCTGCCGCTCTTCCGATCCAGCTCTCTGCTGTAGCCTGGGAAAGCAGTAGAGGATGGCCCAAGTCCTTGGGCCCCTGTGCCCATGTGGAAGACCTGGAGGAAGCTCCTGGCTCCTGGCTTCAGATCAGCACAGTTCCGGCTGTTGCGGCCATCTGGGAAGTGAACCATCAGATGAAAGAACTCTCTCCCTCTCCTCTCTCTTTATAACCCTTTCAAATAAACAAATGAATAAATAAAAATTAAAAAAGTACAAAATTCTTTCCCATCGTGTTTGATATAAAGATTTGTTTATGAATTTGTGCTTCAGGTTCTTTTGAAAACAAAAACAATAAGAGGCGGACTGGAGGAGAAGAGGGGACAAAATCCATCTGTTGGTACTCTGTCTGCCTAGCTCTAGAGTAATTACGTGGCTGTGCTGAATTCCACTCACTGAGCCTTTAATTTGAATTCTTTGGTGTCCTTGCTAGGATTATACTATCTTACTTAATAATATCATTGGTTTGCTTCACATACTTTGAAATACAATTTTCCTAGCTTTACTGTGATATTGACCAACTTAAAGACAAGAGTCTGATTATAGATGAGGCTGGTGTTTGGCACAGTGGTTAAGACCCTCATCCCATATGGAGTGCCTGGGCTCCAGACCCAGCTCTGCTTCAGATTCCAGTTCTCTGGAATGAGCACTCTGGGATGGGAGGCAGTTGTTGATAACTCAAGTTCTTGGGTCCTTGCCACCCAAATGGGAAATTTATTTTTTTATTTTTTTTATTTTTTGACAGGCAGAGTGGACAGTGAGAGAGAGAGACAGAGAGAAAGGTCTTCCTTTGCCGTTGGTTCATCCTCCAATGGCCGCCGCTGCAGCCGGCGCACCGTGCTGATCCGATGGCAGGAGCCAGGATCCAGGTGCTTTTCCTGGTCTCCCATGGGGTGCAGGGCCCAAGCACCTGGGCCATCCTCCACTGCACTCCCTGGCCATAGCAGAGAGCTGGCCTGGAAGAGGGGCAACCGGGACAGAATCCGTCGCCCCGACCGGGACTAGAACCCGGTGTGCTGGCGCCGCAAGGTGGAGGATTAGCCTATTGAGCCACGGCGCCGGCTCCCAAATGGGAAATTTAGATTTAAGTTGCTGGCTTTTGGGTTTAGCCTGCCCTGCTCCAGCTGTTGTAGGCATTTAGGGAGTGAACCAGAATAAAGGCTGGTTATAAAAGTTGCTGAATGTGGGAGCTGGCACTGTGGCATATACTGTGGTGTAGTGGGTAAAGCCTCCACCTGCAGTGCTGGCATCCCATGTGGGCACTGGTTTGAATCCCAGCTGCTCCTCTTTCTATCTAGCTCTCTGCTATGGCCTGGGGAAGCAGAAGATGGTCTAAGTCTTGGGCCCCTGCACCCACATGGGAGACCTGGAAGAAGCCCCTGGCTCCTGACTTCAGATCAGCTCAGCTCCAGCCGTTGTGGCCATCTAGGGAGTGAACCAGTGGATGGAAGACCTCTCTCTCTCTCTTTGCCTCTCCTTCTCTCTCTATGTAACTCTGAATTTCAAATAAAATAAATAAAATTTAAAAAAAAGTTGCTAAATGTGTAAAATAATTGAGGTTTGAGAAATATGGAGTGTGTTTAAGTGTTGGAGGGGCCTGAGGATTAAACAGCAGGTGTTCACTTACTGTTTCCTTTCTAGGTGCATGCTATTATGATGCTAACCAGTCTATGTATGTGTTTGGAGGCTGCACCCAGAGTAGCTGCAATGCTGCTTTCAATGACCTCTGGAGACTCGACCTAAATAGCAAAGAGTGGATCCGACCTTTGGCATCAGGTAAGGGATGAAGTGGCGTCCTTTACCTTCTTACGAGATAATTCCCTTGGCATAGAAACTCTGCCAGACCCATTTTAGTGTTAGTCTCAAGGATAAGTTGCTGGAACCTCAAGTCTTTGTCAAAGCTGTGTAAATGCTAAGAATAATATGCTTTTCTAAGTCTTTGATTTTCTTTAATTACACTTTGCCGTTAGTATTGGTGTACTGCCAACATTGCTGTGCTAATGTGCGAATTCATTCACATGACCTTCTCAAGCACTTGTGCAGGGTAGTGTGCTGTTTGGTGTGAGGTTGAAGGAAGAGCAGAAACGTGGACTTGTGAGAATTGTGGTTGACTGACAGAAGCTATTGTCCCAGGACTAAGGTCTCTGAATATCTTTTGTTGTTTCCAGCTCAGATATTTGGGGAGTGTATGGAACATGCCTGTGCTAGTTACTCAACAACTCAGGGGTGTGGTTAAGATTCCATAGTAGGTACATTAATGCACAGTCCTACTATGACAGATTTCTGGGAAAAAGAAACTAGATTTTCTTCTATTTGACCCAAACGTTCCGGGGTGGGGGGGAATAAAAATATAATTGTTTCTGTACTCATGAGACAAGACAGTTTAAAGAGGCACAATTTTTTTTTTTTTTTTTTTTTTTTTTTTTTTTTTTTTGACAGGCAGAGTGGACAGTGAGGGAGAGAGACAGAGAGAAAGGTCTTCCTTTGCCGTTGGTTCACCCTCCAATGGCCGCAGCGGCCAGCGCACCGCGCTGATCCGATGGCAGGAGCCAGGAGCCAGGTGCTTTTCCTGGTCTCCCATGGGGTGCAGGGCCCAAGCACCTGGGCCATCCTCCACTGCACTCCCTGGCCACAGCAGAGAGCTGGCCTGGAAGAGGGGCAACCGGGACAGAATCCGGCGCCCTGACCAGGACTAGAACCCGGTGTGCCGGCGCCGCAAGGCGGAGGATTAGCCTAGTGAGCAGCGGCGCCGGCCTAAAGAGGCACAATTTTAAGATTGAAAGGACTGGTGTGAGGGAGAAATAGAGTGCATTGAGTATTAAATATTTTGCTAGATTTGTTGGCAAGCTTTTCCCAAAACATTCTTCGTTTGGCTTTTCAAGGCTGGAACTCAGGAATAAGGAAACTTGGGTTTTCCTTGGACAGGTTCCTTAATTATTTAGGCCTTGCCTTACCACTTTGACCACTAGGTGGGAGGCAACATGGCCTTTCAGAAAGGGCATTAGACTATAAGAGTGAGGCAATGAGAATTTCATTTCCTGGTACAATCACCAATTCTCTGCGTAACTATGAACAAGTTACTATTCCTCTTTGGGAGGCATATGGAGTGGGACTACTTTATTTTATTTTTGAATGGGCTGGAGGGCTAGCTTTTGTTTGCTTTTATTATATAACCATTGCTGAGATGTGCAGGCCAGTGACTTAAATCTACTCATGAGAAGAAGCTGCCTTCTGCTTCCCCAGTGCTACAGGCCCCTCTTCCTTTCCCTGCAAGAAATAAATCCTTCCCTCCTTCCCTCCCTCCTCTCCCTCCCTCCCTGGCAGAGTAGACAGTGAGAGAGAGAGAGAGAGAGAGAGAGACAGGGAGAAGGGTCTTCCTTTGCCATTGGTTCACCCTCCAATGGCTGCCACAGCCAGCGCACTGAGCTGATGCGAAGCCAGGAACCAGGTGCTTCTCCTGGTCTCCCACACGGATATAGGGCCCAAGGACCTGGGCCATCCTCCACTGCACTCCCAGGCCACAGCAGAGAGCTGGCCTGGAAGAGGGGCAACTGGGACAGAATCCAGCGCCCCGACCGCGACTAGAACCCGGGGTACCGGCGCCACAGGCGGAGGATTAGCCTAGTGAGCCGCGGCGACAGCCACAATTCTTTCTGTGAAATAATTGCAAAGATAAAGAAATGGTACTTATAAAAAAATTTGGAAGGTTATTTGGGGCCTGCAGAATTTTATACTTTTTTTTTTTAAGATTTATGTTTTTGAAAGAATTAGAGAGGAGGACAGAGATAATCTTACATCTGGTTCACTCCCCAGGTGACCACAGTAGGACAGGCCTAAGCCAGGAGCCAGGCATTTCATCTGGGTCTCCCACATGAGTGGCAGGGGTGCAAATACGTGGGCTTCTTCCACTGTTTTTCCCAGGCCATTAGCCGGGATCTGGATTGGAAGCGGATCAGCTGGGACAGGAACCAGTGCCAATATGTAGGTGGCACCTTTACACCTTTACCTCTGCTGTGCTACAGCTCTGGTCCCAGGATTTTGTAGTTTGAAGGGTTGGCTTTTATAGCCCTTGTCCCTATTGCACTTAGGGTACTATTGATTAATAATTGTCATCACAGATTCTAAATGTAAAAGTCATTTTAGCTTAAACCAATTGCCCATTACCACTGTGGTTGACGCTTTGTCAAGGCCCCTGTTACCTGTTGTGGAGTGGAGAGCGTTTGCTAGAGTGAGTTTTGTGGGTTCTTTCCCTCAGCTTAGTATAGAAATAAAAAGCCAGGAAATAATTTGCTGAGAAGTGGAAACTTTTATTTGATTGGCTAATGACAGAAAAGCGTCTGGTCTGAGAGGAGGCCAGGCAGAGTGCCTGAACCAGAACCTGCTTTCTAGAAGTGCGCAGAGTTTTTAAGGCATTGCTATCTTTTCATTGGGTTGTTCTATAGGGGTGCCCATTGGTTTGGGGGGGGGGTCCTCACATACTGTATGTTGATTGGCTTGGGGCTCATGGAGATAGTGGGGGTCTCTTGGAGACAGCCTCTGCTAGCTCTGGGTGGAAGATTGCAGCTAACTTGAAGATGTGATTTAAAACCACAAGGTCACACCTGCAGCCCAAGAAGCTCTAGTTGGGGAGATGCCGGCAGGTCTGGAGACAAGCTTCGCAGCCACAGCTGGCAGCCTGCTTGTGAAGGGCATTCTGCCACGTCTGAGGGGCCCACAGACCCCCAGCCCCACTGGACGGCCCCAGCCCCGTTGCAGAGAAGCTGTGAGTCCAGTCACAAAGTATTGAAGCTGCCTTTCTCTGCTGTGCCCCACACCTGATGCCTTTGCTGATTCGGCATAGGTGCTGCTCTTCTGCTAGAGGTGGAGCCCTGGGCTTTGGGATCTCCATAGCCTGCTACCAACTTTTTTGCTTATTTCTTGTAAGATGGGTAAGAAAAAAAAATTTAAGATTTATTTATTTGTTTGAAAGACAGAGGAGAGACAGAGAAATCTTCCATCCACTGATTCACTCCGTAAGTGGCCAACAGTGGCTAGGGCTGAGTCAGGTCAGAGCCAGGAGCTTTATCCAGGTCTCCCACATAGGTGGCAGGGGCCAAGCACTTGGGCCATCTTCCACTGCTTTTCCCACACCATTAGCAAGGAGCTGGTTTGGAAGTAGAGCAGCCGAAACTGGAACCAGTGCCCATGTGGGATGCTGGCATTGCAGGATTTAATACCCACCCACCCACCCCCAACCCCGCATGCAATTTTTAATCACTAAGTTTAAAGACTGCTTGGAAATCCTCAATGCAAACATAATGGAGGAAAGACAGACTTGGTAAGTTATAGTCTTAATGTTTTCAAATACAGTGTTTAGAATGTTCCCTTTTCTACAACACAGCTCCTGAAATGTTTGACCTCATTTCTAACAGAGGTCTCAGGGAGGCTGGTTGCTGTCTCTTGCTGATCTGCAGTTAGAGCCCAGTTTTAGAGGGAGGAGAAACTGAGCTTTCTGAACTGTCTACTTTAAAAAAACAAAAAACAATCAGTGATTTAATAGAGTCCTGTGAGATTCTCATTTAGGCAGAAATCCCACGGGAAGACTCCCTGAGGAAATGTTTCTGTATGCTGTCGTGAGTCCCAACCAGAATCACTTTCCACTGCACCAGCAGTGCGTCTTTCTGAACAACACAGCGCTGTTTGTGTCTTGCCATGCCTGACTCACAGACTTGTGCACTGAGCTAGGTGGGGTGGAGGGTGTCTGAAGGAGGACGATACCTATTTCTTTTTGATGCCAGTTATGAGATGTTCATCTAGCATTTAAGTATGTGTATGTGGTGCTGGTGTTTTTTTTTTTTTTAATATTTGTTTTATTTATTTGAAAGGCAGAGTCAAGAGAGTGGGAGAGACACAGAGATCTCTCATCCACAAATGGCCAGGACGGCCTTGGCCAGGCCCAAGCCAGGAACTTCATCTGGTCTCACACATGGGTGCAGGGGCCCAGGGAGTCTGGCCGTCTTTGACTGCTTTGCAGGGGGCTACACTGGAAGTGGAGTAGCCAGGATTCAAACTGGCACCCGTGTATGATGTTGTGACACCGCGACACCAGCTCTGGTGCTGGTGGCTTTAACTGTTCAGCCTTCACAAGTGTAGCTTTTGGAGAAGTAGCTGCATCAGGCAGCAGTGGAGCACTTTTGGTTCATATGTCTTACGTGCATTTTTGGTTAAGTTCCAAACAAGGTGGGAGCATTCTCATTTTACTTGGTGTCTTAGCTCAGGTTGCCATACCAAAGTATGGTAGACTGAGTGGCTTAAACAACAGACATGTATTTCTCACAGTTCTGGACGCCAGCAGTCCGAAATCAGGCTTCAGGATAGTCAGGTTCTGAAGAAGTGTCTCTTCCTGTGCTGCAGATTGCAGAATGATAGCAGTGCTCCATCGTCCCAGCCGAAAGAGACCTACAGCTGGTACTTCCTATGCATATCCAGTTAAGGTATCTCCTCCCTTTTACACCTGCTATTGTGGTTTCTCTCTTCATGGAGCTTATATTGAAATAGGGAAGAAACAAAAAGCAAGTAAGCAAATTGTTAGAAATTATGAAAGAATGTAAAATAGAGAGTTGATTCTTCTGGTTCACTCCCCAAATGGCCACATGTCTGGTGCTGGGCCAGGCTGAAGCCAAGAGCCTGGAACTTCATCTGGGCCTCCCACGTGGGTGCAGGGGCCCAGGGATGTGGACCACCTTCCAGTGCTTTCCAAAGCACATTAACAGGGTGCTGGGTATGTAGGAACAAGAAAGAAGATAATATTGTAGATGCTGGTGAGTGGGAGCTCATGGCACTTCTATCCTAATGGCTTTATCAGATAAAATAATTGAGGGAGGAACAGAACCTAGGTCATTAGAAGCCTGGCCAGTGACTATGAATGCACAGCTGGATACATTGTAGTCTTTGCCAGAATGGTTCCAGGAAGTTGAATGTTTCACCTTCTAGTATTCTAAGAAGTTAACACCTTAATTCTTAGATTTGTTTGTTCCCAAAGTAAAGGAGCAGTTCTGTGGACAAGCACTTTCAAAAACTAATGGTTGAACCACTGTTTCTGAAATAAATTACTTCTTACTCAAACTGAGACTAATGTTGGCATCTGTTTAATAGATATAATCAGTGACCATACTTTTATTGGTCTTTTTCTTTTTTAAGATTTTATTTATTTATTTGAGGGGTAGAGTTAGAGACACAGAGAGGGAGATACAGAGAGAAAGGTCTTCCATCTGCTGGTTCACTCCCCAAATTACTGCAACAGCCAATGCTGAGCTAATCCGAAGTCAGGAGCCAGGAGCTTCCTCCGGGTCTCCCACATGAGTGCTGGGGCCCATACATTTGAGCCATCTTCTACTGTTTTCTCAGGCCATCAACAGAGAGCTGGATCAGAAGAGGAACATCCAGGACTAGAACTGACGCCCACATAGGATGCCAGCATCACAGACAGAGGCTTAGCCCACTATGCCACGGTGCTGGCTCCCTTTTGATCTCTTAATTCAAGACAGAAGGGCCAGCACTATGGCATAGAGGATTGGGCCTCTGCCTGCAGTGCTGAGATCCCATATGGGCAGCGGTTAAAGTCCCAGCTGCTCCACTTGCGATCCAGCTCCCTGCTAGTGTGCCTGGGAAAGCAGTGGAGGATGGCCCTGCACCCACGTGGGAGACCTGGAGGAGGCTTCTGGCTACTGGTTTCAGCCTGGCCCAACTCCGGCTTTTGCAGCCATGTGAGGAGTGAACCAGCAGATGGAAGATCTCTCTCTGTCTATCCTCCTCTCTTTGTATTAAAAAAAAAAATAGCAATTTTCAAGTAACAGTTTTACATTTAAAATTAGGGTGTTTTGGTTTTCAAAACTTCTTAAAGATCAGCCCACATTCATTTACAAAAGAACAAATGTTAGTGTGTAGAACAAAGCTTCCATAGTTAGAAGAGTCCATAAATGTTAGATCAAGATTTAGAGCTTGGTGTCAGTACTGTGGCACAGAGGGCTAAACTGCCATTTGCATCCCATTTCCAAGTGCTGGTTCGAGTCCCGGCTGCTCTGCTTTTGATCTTCTCCCTGTTAATATGCTTGAGAAGGCAACAGAAGATGGCACACGTACTTGGGCCCTACTACTCATGTGGGGGACCCAGAGAGAGTTGCTGACTCTTGGCTTTGGCTTGGCCCAGGCCTGGCTTTGGAGTGGCTGTATACATTCTACCTTTAGAATCTTCTTTCTCCAGGGTTTTGTCTTCCCACTTTTCATCCACACAAAATCTTAAGTGATAATTTGCGTGTCCAGGCTCTTTGTTTTAAAAGAACACACTTCAGAACAGACATATACAACTTGAATGCCTGTTGTACTCTTGGCCTTGCCCCCTCAGCAACCTGCCTCTAAACTTGAATCATCCTCTGGGTCTCAATTTCCTTCTTTTTTATAAAATGAGGAAGAGATAAGATCAGTCTTCCTAAAAATCAATGTAACTTATCCTTTTTATCCAAATCACTTGGAGGCTTACTCTTAACTATAGATTCAAGTTCCAACTGCTCCAGTTGCAATCCAGCTCTCTGCTAAGGTGGCTGAGAAAGCAGCGGAAGATGGCCCAAGTCCTTGGGCCTCTGCACCCATGTGGGAAACCCAGATGAAGCTCCTGGCTCTTGCCTTTGAACTGGCTCAGCCCCAGCCATTGCAGCCATTTGGAGAGTGAACCAGCGGATGGAAGATTGATATCGCTCTCTGATTATGACTTTTTTTTTTTTTTTTTTTTGGACAGGCAGAGTGGACAGTGAGAGAGAGAGACAGAGAGAAAGGTCTTCCTTTGCTGTTGGTTCACCCTCCAATGGCCGCCGCGGCCAGCGCACTGCGCTGATCCGATGGCAGGAGCCAGGTACTTATCCTGGTCTCCCATGGGGTGCAGGGCCCAAGCACTTGGGCCATCCTCCACTGCACTCCCTGGCCACAGCAGAGAGCTGGCCTGGAAGAGGGGCAACCGGGACAGAATCCGGCGCCCCAACCGGGACTAGAACCCGGTGTGCCGGCGCCGCTAGGCGGAGGATTAGCCTAGTGAGCTGCGGCACCGGCCTGATTATGACTTTCAAATAAATAAATAAATCTTCAGCAAGAGAAAGAGAGAAAAAATGTCCCTGTTGATTATAAACATAGCTGGATTTGGAAATCTTGGCACCCTGTGGTGTCTCCTTGCTTTCTGTGTATAGTCTGGGACTCACTCAGTGTTGACCCAGTGATTAGGTCATTAGGTAATGTACTAAGCTGGTCTCCTTGGCATCATCAAGGAAGAAGCTTAGTCACTCTGCTCTCCTTAGCTGCTGCTTTGTAGAAATGGCTGCCTTTTATCCTAAATTGGTCGCAAGTAGAGATGTATGTGGACCTCAAGAGGTTTTAACCATGGCGTGTTCGCTGTCCCAGATCGTTCATGCATCCCACCTAACCTTCATTCTAAGCCAGTTAGAAGGCACCAAATTATCCCCATTGTGCATGTGAGGACACTGAAGCTCAGAATTACTTGGAAGTTGACCTAAACTCCTACAGCAGTAAGTGATGGGACACACAGCAATCCAAGATTGTCTCTATGAAATCTGTGTTTTTTCTGCTATGCTATGCTGTGAATAGCTAGATTGTCTTCTTTAATTTATTTCACGTTATTTTTTAAAACTATTTAAATAGGGCCGGCGCCGCGGCTCACTAGGCTAATCCTCCACCTAGTGGTGCCGGCACACCGGGTTCTAGTCCCGGTCGGGGCGCCGGATTCTGTCCTGGTTGCCCCTCTTCCAGGCCAGCTCTCTGCTGTGGCCCGGAGTGCAGTGGAGGATGGCCCAAGTGCTAGGGCCCTGCACCCCATGGGAGACCAGGGTAAGTACCTGGCTCCTGCCTTTGGATCAGCATGGTACGCTGGTCGTAGCACACCAGCTGTGGCGGCCATTGGAGGGTGAACCAACGGCAAAAGGAAGACCTTTCTCTCTGTCTCTCTCTCTCTCTCACTGTCCACTCTGCCTGTCAAAAAAAAAAAAAAAAAAAACTATTTAAATAGTCTTTTTTTTAAGAATTATTTTTTATTTATTTGAAAGAATTACAAAGAAAGGTAGAACCAGAGAGAGAGGTCTTCCATTCCACTGGTTCACTCCCAAAATGACCACAACAGTCAGAGCTGAACTGACCTGAAGCCTGGAACCAGGAGCTTCTTCTGGGTCTCCCACGTGGGTGCAGGGACCCAAGGACTTGGGCCATCTTCTGCTGTTATCCCAGTCCATAGCAGAGAGCTGGACTGTAAAAGGAGCAGCTGGGACTCGAAACGGCGCCCATATGGGATGCAGGTGCTGCAGGCTGGGGCTTCAACCTACTGTGCCACAGCGCCAGTCATTTAAATAGATTTAAAAAAATATATATTTATTTATTTACTTGAGAGGCATAGTCACAGACAAAGAGGGAGACAGAGAGAGAGGTCTTCATCTGCTGATTCACTCCTCAAATGGCCACAGTGGTTGGAGCTGGACTGATCTGAAGCCAGGAGCCAGGAGCTTCCTCTCGGTCTCTCATGAGGGTGAAGGGGCCCAAGCACTTGAACCATCTTCTGCTGCTTTCCCAGGCCATAGCAGAGAGCTGGATTGAAAGAGGAGTAGCCGAGATGCAAACTGGTATTCATATAGGATGCCAAAGCCGCAGGCAGAGGCTTAGCCCACTATGCCACAGCGCTGGCCTCTAAGTAGAGTTTTTTTTGGTCAGAACAGAACAGTTCTCATATACCATCCATACCCACTTTTTCCTGTTGTTAACATCTTTCATTAATGTAGTACCCACTGACAATTAATAAACCAATATTGATACATTGTTGTTTAGTTACATCTGTACTTAATTCAGATATCCTGCTTTTTTTTAACCTGATTTTGTTTTTCTGGCCTAAAATCTCGTCTTTGATGTATTACATTTTGATATGTTACATTTAGGCTTTCTGTCTCCTTAGGCTTCTTTTGGCTGTGATAGTTTCTGAGACCCCGGTTCTGTGATGATCTTGACCATTTTGAAGGAGTACATGTCAGGTATTTTGTAGACTGTCCTTCAGTTTAGCCTTTCTTACCGTTGGACGATAGTCCTGAGGTTTTGGGAGGTAGACCCGGAGGTGAAGTGCCATTCCAGCACACCAGATCGGGTATCTGTGCCGGCAGTGTGGTTTCCACCGCTGCTGTGAGCCTGGATTACCTGGTTGAGAGCACTGCTTCCTGTCCTTCCCTGTCCTTTGTTTGTAGTTGCCCTTGGTCCTTGACCCTGCATTGAGTTTTAGGGGAGTGGCCAAGCTGCCTGGCTGTTATGCTTATCCTCAGTCAGGAGAGGATAGTGAGCAGGGGGCGTGGCATGTCACTTAATTTTTTTTTTTCACAGCTTGAAGGATTTTTTAATTTAAATTTTTATTGATTTGTTTTCATTTTATTTGAAAGGCAGAGAAACTGAGGGAACCATCTTTCTTCCTCTGGTTCTGTTTTCAAATGCCTGCTGGGCCAGGCCTGAGCAGGAAGCCCAGAACTCCATTCAGGTCTCCTTTGTGGGTGGCAGGGCCTCAGGTTCTTCAGTCATCTGCTGCCTCCCAGGGTGCACATCAGCAGGAAGCCGGGCCCAAAGCAGAAGAACAAGGACCAGAGCCAGGCACTCTGATCCTGGGGTGTGGTCGTCTGAGAGCTTCACACTGCTGTCCCTTGATTTGCCTTCTTCTTCTTCTTCTTTCTTTTTTTTAATTTATTTGACAGAGTTAGAGAGAGAGAGAGAAAGGTCTTCCTTCCGTTGGTTCACCCCCCAAATGGCTGCTACGGCTGGAGTTACACCAATCCGAAGCCAGGAGCCTGGTGTTTCCTCCTGGTCTCCCATGCGAGTGCAGGTGCCCAAGGACTTGGACCGTCTGCCACTGCACTCCCGGGCCACAGCAGAGAGCTGGACTGGAAGAGAGGCAACCGGGACTAGAACCCAGTGCTTGATTTACCTTCTTAAGGTGGCTTACTGGTAATACCATGAAGAACATAGTTTTTGTGCCATGCAGACACAGGTCTGCATTTGAGTTGTCATTAACCAGGTGACCTTAGGCAGGTTATTTAACATTTGAGTTGCCTGAACTTTAAGGTAAAGATAGTAATGCCTGCCTTTCAGGTTTTCTTTAGAACACATACAATACAATACTCAGCTGGAGAGAGGGAGTGGAGACTCCTAAAGTTAGACTGCATTAGAGATGAAGAGTAGCAAATGGTCATAAATTCCCAGAGTTCTTTGGATGAGAGGTCAGGCAGAATGACTTTGTCTCCAGGGAATCTAAAAAAAAAAAAAACAGTTTAGGAGCTTTATATCCATGCAGCAGGAATACTTTTACCATTGTTCATTCTAGGAATGCTGGTTGAAATTTTCATGAGATGAAATTGTCTGCCGGCGCCGTGGCTCACTAGGCTAATCCTCCGCCTGTGGCGCTGGCACACCTGGTTCTATTCCCAGTCAGGGCACCGGATTCTGTCCCAGTTGCTCTTCTTCCAGTCCAGCTCTCTGCTGTGGCCCAGGAAGGCAGTGGACCATGGCCCAGGTCCTTGGATCCTGCACCCCATGGGAGACCAGGAGAAGCACCTGGCTCCTGCCTTCAGATCAGTGCGGTGCGCTGGCCGCAGCGGCCATTGGAGGGTGAACCAACAGTAAAGGAAGACCTTTCTCCCTGTCTCTCTCTCTCACTGTCCACTCTGCCTGTCAAAAAAAAAAAAAAAAAAAAGAGAGAGAGATGAAATTGTCACAATAAAAATTCATCAAATGCCAGACGTTGCCATGTAAAAACTGGAAGTTGTACCATCACATCAGGAAAAGCTACAAATTTTTCTGCACTCAGATTTTGATGACTGAGATCCTTTTATCCGAAGCATATTGCTTGCTGCCACCTAGGGTCTCGTTCACATCCTTGCTCCCTCAGCCAGGCCCTCCACTTCTGAAAAATTGCAGCTCGTAAGTCTTTGTGGACATCTAGTCAGGCTTCATAGCATGTTTCACACTGATCATTTCGTTAATGCAGAGGGAGAGTGGGGAGAGTGGTCCGGGAAAGGTGGTTAGGGATCACTCAGTTTGGCCCACAGGCCCCTCCCCCATCTCTCTCAGTTTCAGCCTCAGTGCTGGGCCTGGGTGCCTGGTATTTCTTCTGCCTGAAACATGATCTTCCTGTTTGTCATTATGTCTCTGTCCTGCACCTGCTAGACAGGTTGTTCATCTGTCACCCCCAGTGAGGCCTGCCCTGACTGCCTTCTGTCATTTTCCCCTTGACACTTACCTTGACCTAACATACTCTCCTGCTCCCAGCAGGTATGCTGCCTGGGATCAGGAATTTCTGTTGATTCTATTTACTGCTGACCCTAGTATCTGGCATACAGTCGGTGGTCAAAAATGGAGTGCCATTTTTATATCTTGCTAAGTAAGATATTTTGGGCCTCATCAAATTATTGTTTCTACTTAATGCTGCCCAACTCCATCCAACAGAGGTCCTGAACTGGATATGGGGCTCATGACAGAATGTCCACCTAGCTTTTGTTACAGTCCAGGGACCAAGTCCAGGTTGCAGAGGAGCCTGCCCACGGGGAGGCAGGCAGTCTCCTAAAGAGTGGCACCACAAAGTGTCCGTGCCCAGCCTGGCGTCAGGTACCTGTGTGTGAGCTGGCTGCTGACAGTCCTTCCTGGTACTGATAGGGGGATGAGCCCTTGGTGAGGAGAAAGCAAGTTCGTATTTTTTTTCCTCTCTGTTTGTGTACAAGAACAGGACAGTCAGAGAAAGTGTGAGCAGGTAATCAATGGAAAGTTCAATCTAGTTAAAACGAGGCTTCTCCACAGTTTTCATCAGCCAGTGTCTGGATTATTTATTTTTTTACTTTGAAGTTGTAGCTTAGTGGCATTACTAATGGGAATCCATTCTAAGTAGATGTATGGATATGTTATCACTCTTGAGACAGCCCCAGCATACATAACTGCACACTGTAGTCATATGACATTAAGATTTTAGCATTTGGGAGCTGGGGTTTGGCACAGCAAGTATACCTACCACTTGCAATTCTGGCATCCCATATGGGCACTGGTTCATGTCCCAGCTGTTCCACTTCCAATCCAGCTTCTTGCTGGTGGCCTGGGAAGGGCAGCAGAGGATGGCCCAAACACGTAGGCCCTTACCACGCATTTGGGAGACCTAGATGAAGTTCCTGGCTCCTGGGTTTAGCCCTGTTGCAGCCACTTGGGGAGTGAACCAGTAAATGGAAGACCCCTTCTCTTTGCCTGTCAGTCTGTCTCCCTCTCTCTTTCAAGTAAATAAATCTTTTTTTTACAAAAGATTTTGGGGCTGGCACTGTGACATAGTGGGTAAAGCCTCCACCTGCAGTGCCAGCATCCCATAGGGGCAGTGATTCAAGACTTCTGATCCAGCTCTCTGCTATGGCCTCGGAAAGCAGTAGAAGATGGCCCAAGTCCTTGGACCCCTGCACCTGTGTGGAAGACCTGGAGGGCTCCTGGCTTCAGATAGGCCCAGCTTCAGCTTTTGTGACCATTTGGGGAGTGAACCAGCAGATGAAAGACCTCTCTCTCTCTGCTTCTGCCTCTCTGTAAATCTGGCAAATAAATAAATAAATATTTAAAAAGATTTTAGCATTTATTTTTCCTTTCACCTATGAGAAAAGGTTTTCTTGATACTCTGACTGAAACAGGCCAGTGAGGCTAGTATTTCAGCAGGCTGCTGGTGGCATATAGTTCAAACACATTGATTCACAAGTATCTGAAATGCCCTTGGCTCGTGTCCATTCTTTTCTTTTTTAAAATTTATTTATTTACTTGATAGGCAGAGTTACAAAGAGAGGTCTTCCATCCGTTAGTTCACTCCCTAAATAGCTGCAATGGCCGGAGCTGGATTGTGCAGGAGCCAGGAGCTTCTTCCCGGTCTCCCATGTGGGTGCAGGGGCCCAAGGACTTGGGCCATCTTCCACTGCTTTCCCAGGCAACAGCAGAGAGCTGGATTGGAAGTGAAACAGCCAGGGTCGGACCAGTGCCCATATGGGATGCCAGTGCTGCAGACAGATGCTTAACCTACCGTACCAACAGCGTCGGCCCCCATGTGTCCATTCTTATGCTCACATTTGATGTCATAGAAAAAGAAGATTCAGGAGCTAACTGGTACAGCCTTCTAGTTCAAGTCCTGGCTGCCCTGCTTCTGATCCAGCCCCCCTGCTAATGTGTCTGGAAAAGCAGCAGATGATGCCCTAAGTATTTTGGCCTCTGCACCCCATGTGGGAGACCCAAATGGGTTCCTGGCTCCTGGCTTCATCCTGGTTCAGCCCTGGCTGTTTCAGCCATTTGGGGAGTGAACCAGCAGATAGAATCTCTGTCTCTTCTTTCTTTTCTCTCTCTCTGTCACCCTGCCTTTCAAATACATGTTTTGTTTTGTTTTGTTTTGTTTTTTAAGTTCATTTCCCTTCACTTATTTAAGGATCATGAATAACAAGAACTGATGATTTTGATAAACTCCTTCCCTAGTTCAGCAGAATCCTTAATCATTACTGCTGATTTGAAGCCCGGCAACTTGTTCCATCGATGACAACTTAGTGTGTGGCCCGTGAACGAGCAAAGAAGAGGAGAGGGCGATTAGCAAAGAATTTTATTGAAAACAGTAAAGAGACAGAAATTCCTCCAGGCCTGGTAGACCAGGCAGGCGTCTCATTGAGGGACTGAGAGCACACTCTGCATTCAGACTGGATTCTTTATGGATGTGAGTCTGGGTCCTCTAGTTCTTCTCTCCTCCCTCTTCTGGGAAAGTAGGGGTGGGGGGTTCCAGATGTAGAATCCCCCAAACAAACCCCTCTGGACAGTACTGGCCACCAAGCTTCTATCTATTGGACAAGCAAATGAGCCCTTCAGGCCAGTGATTCTGACTTTGTTGGATCAGCTGTCTCACTCCCTCAAGTCAGTGAATTCCTTTTGATAAAGGACAGGCGTGGGGAGACAGACAAGAAGCTGGGTCCTGCTTTCAAGACTTGTTTCCTCGTTCTATTGCACATAAATTTGTTTTCTTTAAAACTTCTAATTTTCTTTGGCCCCTCTTATGTACATAGGCTAATATCTACCTAGCTGCCTTAGCATTAATGATCCCAGGAGAGTCAGTATGTGCAGGCTTCCCTGTCACTCATGGTGCCGGAACTCTGCAGAGGATTCTCAGAGATTAACTGAAATGAGTGGCAGGAGGCTGGGAAAAAAGTTGGTCTTTTTGGGAAGGTGGGCATGAGGAGAAATTCAGCCTACCACTGCCAACTGTAGGCAGCTTAATTTCACAGCAGCATGTACGTGTGTTGCTAACTCGATTCATTGGAAATTAGTATTAGTAATGAAATCTTCTCATGAGAGGAGCCTTGAGGAGCCTTGAGTTCCCCAGAGTTTGAAAAGTAACTGTGTAATTCCTTTGTTTATTTTCATTCCTTTAGCTATTGTTTATATATGTCCAAACTATTTTAGGTATTACAGATACAGTGTGAACAAGAAACAGAGTCTACCCCAGAAAATACAATAAACAGATCAATGCAAAGAAAATATAAATAAGAAGAAAATAACTAGGTGATTTGAGAGAGTAGATGGAGATATTTAAAATAAGTTGTAAAATATTTTAGAGCCGGCCGGCGCCACGGCTCACTAGGCTAATCCTCCGCCTTGTGGCGCCGGCACACTGGGTTCTAGTCCCGGTCGGGGCGCCGGATTCTGTCCTGCTTGCCCCTCTTCCAGGCCAGCTCTCTGCTGTGGCCAGGAGTGCAGTGGAGGATGGCCCAAGTGCTTGGGCCCTGCACCCCATGGGAGACCAGGGTAAGCACCTGGTTCCTGCCATCGGATCAGTGCGGTGCGCTGGCCGCAGCGCGCTGGCCGCAGCGCGCCGGCCGCGGCGGCCATTGGAGGGTGAACCAACGGCAAAAAAAAAAAAAAAAAAAGGAAGACCTTTCTCTCTGTCTCTCTCTCTCTCTCTCACTGTCCACTCTGCCTGTCAAAAAATAATAATAATAAAAAATTTTAAAAAAAATATTTTAGAGCCAGGACTTAAATTTGTAATTAAAATTTTTTTTTCATTTTATTTGAAAGGCAGAGAGAGATCTTCCATCTGCTGGTTCACTTTCCAAATGTCTGTGACAGACAGGGCTGTGCCAGGCTAGAGCCAGGAGCCAGGAACTGTATCCAGGTCTCCCTGTGAGTGGCAGGAACCCAAGCACTGGGCCATCCTCTGCTGCCTCCCAGAATGCACTTTAGCAGGAAGCTGGACCAGAAACAAAAGCTGGGGTTCAAACCAGGCACTCCAGTATGGGATGCAGACATCCCAAGAGGTAACTTAACTGCCTAACACCCACCCTGGAGGGATAGATTTTTAAAAGAAATCTAACATATGTGGGGAAAAGGTAGCAAACTATTGAGTTAAAATTCTGTTCACTGTTTTTAAGGCCTATTTAACTATTATTTGTTCTTATTAAGATGATGTGCTTTTGATTAAAATGACTGCAGAATATTTGGATATCCATCTACGTTTTTCTGTTTTCATAGAAGGGAAGCACTCGAAGTCTAGACACCACCTTTATGAGGTAATCTCTGTTTTAAAAAAAGACGTAGGGTGTATTTAAGTTCCTTAGAGCTCTCTGCTGAATCAATTCCTATGTGATCTCTCTGAGGTAGTGATTTTTCCTTGTTTCCTCTAGCCCTGTGCAGTCCTGCAGCTGCCTGGACCTGTGGTGGTCTTGGGACACTGAATGAGAGCAGAGCCAGTGGGTTCCCCTAGCAAAGGAAGAAATCCTTCCTGTTTTTTATAAAGTCCAAATCCTGGGATTTTTCCAGAATATGTGTTTTTCTAAGGTGGGTACACATTCTCTCCTGCTGGAGAGAAGAGTGGGAAAGTTTGCATAGCCCAGATCTGGGTAACCTTAGGTTCTCTAGAGGAGAGAATAAATAAGACTGTACTATATTCCAGTTTGGCTCTCACCCCCTGCTTACTGGGATTTTCCTGTTTTGACACCAAGCCAGGAATTTTGTGACTAGCAACATTGTTTTCACTTCTAAGTGGAGCCACTTGAAAGAGGCCTCCCTGATTAAGACCACAATTAACAAGTTATCAGGTTAAACTGAGGCTCTAGACCTCCTCTCCTCCTCAGAAGTGGCATCAAAAGACCTCTTGAAATGGCAACAAGGAACTATTACTGGCTTTCCTGTGAAGGGTTAGTGATAAGTGCTGCCCTATTCCTCAAGTGGTTTTTGATGTGGGTTTGTTTATTGCCACTGAAAGCAATGCCAAGAGAGAATTACTTACTGCTCATGCCTGTGGTATATATAGTTTTATAGGATACAAACATTTCTCATGCCCATTACAAAAATTCCTCTTGTTTGGATATTTTGAGCAGATGATTCAGGGAGTGATTTTTTTAAAACTATGTAAAGATTTATTGGTTTGAAAGGCAGAACAACAGGGAGGGAGGAAAAGGGGGAGGGAGGGAGAGATTGGAGATTGATCTTCCATCCATTGGCTCATTCCCCAAATGGCCACAACTGCTGGGGTTGGGCCAGGCCAGGATGGAGCCAGGAGCCAGGAGCCAGTAATTTTCATTCAGATCTCTTGTGTTGATGCAGAGACCCAAGCACTTGAACCATTCTCCACTGCTTTCCTAGGTGTATTAGCTGAGAGCTGGATCAGACTCCAGCCAGCACCCATATGGGATGCCCGTGTTGCAGGCAACAGCTTAACCCACTACACCACAACATTACACCCCTGTAATATTTTATAAAGGTGTGTGGATATAATTATAATAATAAAAATGTATACCTTAGAGCCTGAGATCCAGATAAGCTCTGTATATTATCAGTAAGGTGTTTTTTTTGTTTGTTTGTTGGTTTGGTTTTTTGGACAGAGTGGATAGAGAGAGAGAGAAAGGTCTTCCTTTTGCCGTTGGTTCACCCTCCAATGGCCGCCGCGGCCGGCGCGCCGCGGCTGGCGCACCGTGCTGATCCGAAGGCAGGAGCCAGGTGCTTATCCTGGTCTCCCATGGGGTGCAGGGCCGAAGCACTTGGGCCATCCTCCACTGCCTTCCCGGGCCACAGCAGAGAGCTGGCCTGGAAGAGGGGCAAGCAGGACAGAATCCGGCGCCCCGACCGGGACTAGAACCCGGTGTGCCAGCGCCGCTAGGTGGAGGGTTAGCCTATTGAGCCGCAGCGCTGGCTATCAGTAAGTTTTTATATTAATCAAGTACTTGATGTGGCCAGCATTATAGTACAGTGGGTTAAATTGGTGCCTTATGTTGGCATCCCATATCATAGAGCAACAGTTCGAATCCCAGCTACATCACTTTTTTTTTTTTTTTAAGATTTATTTATTTATTTGAAAGAGTTCCACAGAGAGAGGTGTCTTCCATCAGCTGGTTCGCTCCCCAACTGGCTGCAGTGGCTGCAACTGGGCAGATCTGAAGCCAGGAGCCAGGAGCTTCCTCTGGGTCTCCCACATGGGTGCAGGGGCCCAAGGACTTGGGGCATCTTCTGCTTTCCCAGGCCACAGCAGAGAGCTGGATTGGAAGTGAAGCATCCAGGACCTGAACTGGTGCCCATAGGAGATGCCAGCACTGCAGGCAGTGGCTTTACCCACTACGCCACAGCACCAGCCCTACATCACCTCTGATCCAGCTCCCTCATAATGTCCCTGGGAAAGTAGTAGAAGATGACCCAGGTGCTTTGGGCCCCTGCCACCCATGTGGGAGACCTAGATGGAGTTCCGTGCAACTGAGCAATAAAATATGAAAAGATAAAAAGGAAGAAGAATTTGGGGTGAAGAGAGGAGGACCGCCAAAGAAATGCTTAGATTTAACCGTGCAACTCCAAGATGTGTTTTCATTAGTTGGAGCCAGTTCTGATCTCATCTTCAGACAGAGCTAAAACTATTCGACTTCCATGATTGGGTTCAATTCAGCAAACATTTTCATAAAAAAATAATCCTTGCCTTCTACTGGGAAACTCTTAATGGATAATTTCAGTACAACCTGCCAAATGCTAGGATTAAGATAGATTCAGGATGCTTCCTCGCCACCTACTTTTGTCTCCCAGAAGAGCCTTTAGACCGCACAGGAAGGGGTTTACTGGCAGAGTTCCCAAAGGCCATGCAGAGGGTTATAACTTTTTTTGTATCCAGCACCATGCCTTTGGTGGCTAACTTAAATCCCAGATTGAATTAAAGAGCATTCTTGGGTATAACCAAGCCTTGGAAAATAGGAGTTTAGTTAGGCGTTCTGCAACTTTGTATTTGCCGTCTTCTTTCTTCATTAAGGCATTATATTTTTGTATCTTCTGTGAGCAGCTGTATAGATGCGAAGGTTTATTTATTATTCTTTGCCATGCTGATGTCATCTTGGAAACATTTTTTTACCAGGAGAAATGGATTCTGTTTGAGACAGAAGCCTGTGGTCTTTGAGCTGTCTACTTTGGAAATGATTCTGAATACTTACTGGTCTTTAAGGTGTTTATTGTCGAAACAGAATTTATACTCACAAATTTTAAAGCTTTTTTTTTATTCCTGTTACAAAGTATTACATATAACATTAAAACAGTGTTTTTACAAAAAAAAAAAAAAAAAAAAAGGCAGTTGGGCCAACGCTGTTGCACAGATTAATTGTCCGCCTGTGGCTCTGGCATCCCATATAGGTGCTGGTTCTGGCTCTTGGCTTCAGATCAGCTCAGCTCTGGCTGTTGCGGCCATTTTGGGAGTGAACTGGGGATGGAAGACCTCTCTCTCTGTCTATAACTCTACCTCTCAAATAAATAAAAATCTTTAAAAAAAAAATAAAAAACAAACTTGTCTGCACAAAATACTTGTACATGGATGTTCAGAGCAGCATTATAAAAAAAAAAGGCAGTTTGCAAAAAGCAGCTAAATTGTAGCTCTAGGAGTTTTCTTTTTTAAAGGAGTCTGTTGCCTCCTACATTGTAAGAGCCAGCCTGTGCTCTGTGCTCTCTAGGTTTTCTGAGTCTGATGCTTGCGTGTTGCTGTGGGAAATGCCTCTCCACGTTAGCCCTCCTCCTGGCCTCTGCACCCTTGCCATCCCTGTCAGTTACTTTACACGCTGCCGTGATTCTATCTCTAACCAAGTCCAAAGCTTCATCAGAGTTCTCTAAAAAACCCAGCTTTGACTTTCTTCATCTCTCCCACTCCCATACACACACCAATTTGAGGCTCCTCTCACCACAATCAAGTACCCACATAAAAGAATTCTTGAGGTAGGGTGTTGGTTAATCTGGTCCTCTGGTTTTATTTGCCCTCAGTACTGCATACAGAGCTGCAAATAAATGTCTTTCATTGGTCCTACCCTGAGAAAGTATGTTTGCAAAGGTTTTGTTTGTTTGTTTGTTTTGACAGGCAGAGTTAGAGAGAGACAGAGAGAAAGGTCTTCCTTTTTCCATTTGTTTACCCCACAAGTGGCCGCTATGGCAGGCACACTGCGCCGCCGATCCGAAGCCAGGAACCAGGTGCTTCCTCTTGGTCTTCCATGCGGGTTCAGGTCCCAAGGACCTGGCCCATCCTTCACTGCCTTCCTGGGCCACAGCAGAGAGCTAGACTGGAAGAGGAGCAACCGGGACAGAATCCGGCGCCCCAACCAGGACTAGAACCCAGTGTGCCAGCGCCACAGGTGGAGAATTAGCCTAGTGAGCTGCGGCGCCAGCCGTGCAAATGTTCTAAGATGAGATAGGAAATGTGACCCAAACCTCAGTACCATTCATTATTCATTCTTTACTGACCCTTTTACATCATAACTACAAAATAAAATAACTTGAAAGCATTCAAGAATAGCTTTTTTGACTGCCAGTTCAAAGCAGTTTAGACTTGGGTTGGGCCTTGTGGCACAGAGGGTTTAGCAATTGCTTGGAATACTCACATCCCTTATCAGAGTGCCATTTGAAGTCTCGACTGTCCAACTTCTAGTCCAGCTCCTGCAGATGCATCCTGGGAGGCAGCAGATGATGGCCTTAGTGCTGGGCCCCATGTGGGAGACCTTGATTGAGTTATTGGCTCCTGGCTGCTGCCTGGCTCAGCCCTTGTTGTGGCATTTGGGGAGTGAACCAGCAGATGGAAAATAATCAAGCAATCCTTGTTTTCTCCCAAGCAAATAAAAATAAACAAAAGTTAGACCATGCCTCCTTTAAAAAGCAAATCATGGGGCGACATTGTGGTGATTCTGGCTTCCCATCAGAGCACTGGTTCAAGTCCTGGCTGCTCCACTTCCAGTCCAGTTGCCTGCTGATGCACCTGGGAAAGCTAATGCACCAAGGATTTTGACCATTCTCCACTGCTCCCCAGGCACACCAGCAGGGAGCTGGACCAGAAATGGAGCAGCCAGGACTCCAACCAGCACCCATATGGGATGCTGGTGCTGCAGACCACGGCTTTAACCTGCTTAGCCACAGCACCGACCCTAAGGTTAAATTTTTCATACTCATAATTTTTGTCTTCAAACTTTATCTCTTTTAAGTCCCTAATTCCTGATTGTGGATCTTTCTGTTTTCAGAGTCATAGAGAACTATTATTAGCAAATTAGTTATGCTTTTAGAATTAAGTCTTAGAAGCAATTTGCTTGAAAAACAGTAGTTTTTTTTTTTTTTAAGTTTTAATTATTTGTAAGGCATAGTGACAGAGAAAGAGAGACAAAAAAATAAATCTTCCATCTGCTGATTAACTCCCCAAATGATCACAGTGGTCAGGGCTGGACCAGGCCAAAGCTAGGTGCCTGGCAGAGCCCAAGTACTTGGGCCATCTTCTCCTGCTTTCCCAGGCACATTAGCAGGGAGCTGGATTGGAAGCAGAGCAGCCAGGACTTGAACTAGCATTCTCTTATGGGATGCTGGCATCACACAGAGCCCCTTAACACACCACACCACAACACAGTGCCAGCCCCAAAAACCAGTAGTTTGAACCATTTTTCCTTTTATTTATTTTGCAATCTATGTTCAAGGACCCATAAATGATGATGACCAGGGGAATTTTTAAAAATACATTAAGCCACTTATATAAAATTCAAAAACATACAAAAATTAACGTTGCATTTAGGGATATGTATATTGTGAAACTATAACAACTAGCAAAAGAATGACCAACAAAATCCAGAGTAATAATTACTGGAGAATATGAGGGCACACAGGGGACTTGTAAAATGTAGGTGTTAGTCTGTTTCTTAAGCTGTCTGATGGGTACACAGATATTCACATTTATTGTTCCTTATGCCTCAAGGGAAGTGTTTGTATATTGAAAATGTTAAAGTAGTACCTTTCAGCCCCCTTTATAGCATTTGTCAAGTAAAATCCATTTTGACCCTTGTGTCCTTGACTCTACCAAAATGAGGGGGTTCATGGTGAGACAGCCAGTGTTAGGAGAAAACATCCGCATTTGGAAATGAGGTAAAAGGATGACCACGTGCCCTTTTAACGTGATCCTGGGGCATAGTCTAATAGGCTTATTTTAGGTTTATTAAACTCTCAGAGCATGGTTCTCAAAGTCCAGTCCCCAGGCCATCAGTGTCTCCTCGAAACCTGTCAGAAATGCGGCTTTTCAGGTCCCTCCCAGATCTCCTAACTCGGCAAGTCAAGTGGGCCCAGGAGTCTGTGCTTCCATAAATCCCCTAGTTGTTTCTCAAGCAGCTGAAGTTTGACAACTACTACTCTAGAGGAGTGCTTTACTGTTTATAATATTTCGGGCCGAGCCTTTTTATGACGTTGCACATTGTTAAGATTTTGAAACGCAGAGAGAGAGAGACAAGACAAATCTTCCATCTGCTGGTCCACTTCTCAGATACTTGCCACAGGTCTGGGTCGGTCCAGAGGCAGGAGCCTGGAACCCAGTCTGGCTCTTCCACATGGTTGGCAGGGACACAGATACTTGTCATCAACTGCTGCCTCCCAGGGTACACATTAGCAAGAAACTGAAATCAAGCTAGGACCCAAACCCAGGCACTCCAGTACCAGATGCGAGTGCCCCAGGCAGCAGTGACTTAACCACGTGCCAAATGTACAATCTAAAGTTGCATGTTAATTGTATATTTTTGTCTGTAAAATGCAAATTCCTGTAATGCCTGCAGAAAAGAAGGTGCTGGGGAGGGCGTTTAGCTTAGCAGTTACAATAACCGTGTCCCATTTTAAAGTAGCTGGGTTCAGTGCATAGCTCCAGCTCATGACTCCAGCTTCCTGCTAATGTTCACCCTGGGAGGCAGCAGGGTTGGTTCAAGTGGTTGGGTTCCTGCCACTCACGTTATGGGAGACCTAGATTGAATTTGCAGCTCCTATTTGTTGAGACCATACATGTTACCACGAAAGTGATAGCATTGTGAATTTGCTTCTCATCGGGTGACGTTTGGCTGTTGGTGCCCTGACCTCCGGCACTCAGAGCCACCCGTGTGGGTCAGAGAATGGGAGGGAGAAGAGGCACTGTGAGCCTCAGAGTTCTTCCTGGAGGCCCTGAAACATCTTCTCTCCTCCCTCCTCCCTCCTCCCTCCTCCCTCCTCCCTCCTCCCTCCTCCCTCCTCCCTCCTCCCTCCTCCCCTCTCCTCCCCTCTCCTCTCCTCTCCTCTCCTCTCCTCTCCTCTCCTCTCCTCTCCTCTCCTCTCCTCTCCTCTCCTCTCCTCTCTTCTCTTCTCTTCTCTTTTTTTTTGACAGGCAGAGTGGACAGTGAGAGAGAGAGAGAAAGGTCTTCCTTTTGCCGTTGGTTCACCCTCCAACGGCCACCACAGCTGGCACGCTACGACCAGCGTACCGCACTGATCTGAAGGCAGGAGCCAGGTGCTTCTCCTGGTCTCCCATGGGGTGCAGGGCCCAAGCACTTGGGCCATCCTCCACTGCCTTCCCGGGCCACAGCAGAGAGCTGGCCTGGAAGAGGGGCAACCGGGAAAGAATCCGGCGCCCCAACCGGGACTAGAACCTGGTGTGCCGGCGCCGCTAGGTGAAACATCTTTTCTTGTGGAGACTCTGACCTAAACCTTGCACTAATTGATCCTGCGGTTACTACACCCTTTATTTTTTCTTTTTTGGTTTCTGGAGGCACGTGGAACAGTATCTTGTCCCTAGTAAGCATTATGCGTTAGCTTTTCCTGTTGCTGTTATGCATCTGTTAGGTGGGGCAAGTAATAACACACACATCGTGGGCTGGCATTGTGGTGCGGGGGGCTATGCCACAGCTTGGGACGTCCACATCCCGTATCAGAGTGCTGGTTCAAGTTCTGGCTACTCCACTTCTGGTCCAGCTTCCTGCTAATGTGTCCTGGGAAGCATGGGAGGATGGCTCAAGTACTTGAGCCCATGCCACCCATGTGGGAAACCTGGATGGAGTTCTAACTTCAGCCTAACCCAGCCCTGGCTATTGGGAGCATTTGGGAAGTGAACCCAGCAGACAATTGCTCTTGCCCTGCCTTTCAAGTAAATTAAAATAAGTAAACATTAAAAACAAACAAACCAAAAAAAAAACTACATTGTAAGGTTATAATGACTAAATGAAGTAAGACATATAAAATGCTTAACTCTTAATAGTACTTGATAAGTAGTCAAATAGGAAGTATCATTTATATCTCCTTAATAAATCAACAGTATTAACAAATAATGACCATAGTGTGGAGATGTAAAAATAGTTTTACAGGCATTCCCCATTTAACACAGATGTTTTACCTTGTCATCAGTTAAGCTGTTCTGGCCCTGGGTTCTGTGAGAATAGAAACTGTGATTATGGAAAAGTGGCATAGAAACCAAACTAGAATTTGAAATGCTTCACTTTTTACCAGCTTCTTTGCAAAACTAAACAAAAATGCCATGTAATTCTACCACTGTCTGTCTGGTTTTTTTTGTTTTTTGTTTTTTTTTTTTTTTACTATTTATTTTATTTGAAAGAGTTGTAGAGAGAGGTAAAGACAGAGAAATAGGTCTTCCCTCCTCTGGTTCACTCCCCAGATGGCTGCAACAGCTAGAGCTGCTCCGATCCGAAACCAGGAGCCAGGAGCTTCTTCCGGGTCTCCCACGTGGGTGCAGGGGCCCAACGACTTGGGCCATCTTCTACTGCTTTCCCAGGCTATAGCAGAGAGCTAGATGGGAAGAGCAGAATCCGGGACTAGAACTGGAGCCAATTTGGGGTGCTGGCGCTTCAGGCCAGGGCTTTAACCCACTGCACCACAGTGCTGGCCCCTCTACCACTGTCTTTCACATATAAAATTTTCTTCTGGTTTCATAGGAACCTTGGGAAACATCTGAACCAATTAGCAATGTCAGAGAATGTTATTTCTGTCATACAGGGTGCTCATCTGCCCAGTTTCCCACAGCTGTTTTTTGGTCTTGTGCCTTGTTTTGAAATTTGCTCTATTGATCACATCTGCCCTCTGATGAGGCAACCTGTGGAGTGTTTGGGAAATGATGCCTTCTGAGAATGGCCGTAGGTTCCAGGGGAGCAGGCTCGGATTCCACGTCTGTCCTTTCAGCCAGGGCGCCTACGATCCTGTGCTGCTTCATGAGTTGTCCAATGGGAGTGACACCCTCCTGCCTCAATAGTGACACTTGTACTACATGTAGAACCCACTGGCCTCAGTATTTTGAAGACAGGCCAAGAAAGGTCCTAATGAGTATAAAACCTTCATTTTATGTTTTCTTAGGGGAAGGGTGTTTATATTTGGTACTAATCATCATCCCAAAAGACCAAAACCCAAAATGTTGGAGTGGGCATTTTGGCACAGCAATTAAGAAGCCTTTGGATCAGGACCGGTGCTATGGTACAGCAGGTTAAAGCCATGGCCTGCAGTGCTGGCCTCCCGTTTGGGCGCCAGCTTGAGTCCTGGCTACTTCACTTTTTTTTTTTTTTTTTTTTTTGACAGGCAGAGTGGACAGTGAGAGAGACAGAGAGAAAGGTCTTTCTTTTGCGATTGGTTTACCCTCCAATGGCCACCGCGACCGGCGCACCACGCTGATCTGATGGCAGGAGCCAGGTACTTATCCTGGTCTCCCATGGGGTGCAGGGCCTGAGCACTTGGGCCATCCTCCACTGCACTCCCTGGCCACAGCAGAGAGCTGGCCTGGAAAAGGGGCAACCCGGCGCCCCGACCGGGACTAGAACCTGGTGTGCCAGCACCGCAAGGCGGAGGATTAGCCTAGTGAGCCGCGGTGGTGGCTTACTTCACTTCTGATCCAGCTCCCTGCTAAGGCACCTGGGAAAGGCACTTGGTACACAGGATGGTCCCAAGTCCTTGGACCCTTGCACCCAGGTGGGAGACCCAGAAGATTCTCCTGGCTCCTGGGTTCATCCTGGTCCAGCCCTGGCTGTTGTGGCCATTTGGGAAATGAACCAGCATGTGGGAGAAATCTCTGTTCGTATCTCTTTCTCTGACTCTCCCTTTCAAATAAATACATATTAAAAAAAAAAAAAAGATGGGCTGGCGCTGTGGTCCCATTTGGGTGCCAGTTCTAGTCCCGACTGCTCCAGTTCTAATTCAGCTCTCTGCCAGGGCCTAGGATAGCAGTAGAAGATGGTCCCTGCACCCACATGGGAGACTGGAAGACGTTCCAGGCTCCTGGCTTAGTATTGGCCTGGCTCCAGCCATTGCAGCCATTTGGGGAGTGAACCAGTGGATGGAAGACCTCTCTCTCTGCCTCTGCCTCTCTGTAACTCTGCCTCTCAGATAAATAAATATTTTTACAAAAGAAAATAAACCTTTGGATGTATCCTGTATTGAAATGCCTGTGTTCAAATCCCAGCTCTGTTTTCTATTCCAGATTCTGCTAATGCACACCCTGGGAGGCAGTGGTGATAAGCCAAATACTTGGATTCCTGCACCCACGTGGGAGACTGCACTGATTTCATGGTTACTGGCTTCCACCTGGCCCAGCCCTGGCTGTTGCAGGCATTTGGAAAGTGGACCAGCAGATGAAGACATTTTTGTCTCTGCCTTTCAAATACGTAAAAATAAAATAGTATGTTTTTAAGTCCCAAAGTGTTGAAATCCTGAAAACCGCAATTCATATTATTTTATTTATTTGAAAGATAGAGTTACATAGAAAGGTAGAGACAGAGAGGAAGGTCTTCCATCCGCTGGTTCACTCCCTAGATGGCTGCAACAGCTGGAGCTGCGCCGATCCGAAGCCAGGAGCCAGGAGCTTCTTCTGGGTCTCCCACGGGGGTACAGGACCTAAGTGCATGGGCCATCTTCTGCTGCTGTCCCAGGCCACAGCAGAGAGCTGGATTGGAAGAGGAGCAGCCGGGACTAGAACCAGCGCCCATATGAGATGGCGGTGCTTCAGGCCAGGGCTTTAACCCACTGTGCCACAGCACCAGCCCCCACAATTCATATTTTTAAAAGCTGTTTGTGGGGCAGGTGTTTGATGCAGGGACACCTACTTCCCATATCAGTTCCTGGTTTGAGTCCTGGCTTCTCTACTTCACTCCAGCTTCCTGCAGTGGCATATCCTGGAGGCAGCAGATGATGGTTCAGACACTTCGGTTCCTGCCATCCACATGGGAGATCCGGACTGAGTTCCTGGTTTCTGGCTTAGCCTATCTGTTATGGGCATTTGGGGAGTAAACCACCTGATGGAAGATCTCTCTTTGTGTCCCTACCTTTACAATAAAATATAAGCAAATATTTTTTTAAAGTTACATAAGAGACGTAAAAAGCTGATTTCTGAACAGAGGATTAGTGAGTTTTGGGTACTACACAGGATAAATGCATCATGTTAAGCAGAACAAAACTCTTGAACCCTGGTACAGCATTATTTTACATGTATCTGTGAGGGTGTTTCAGAAGAAATTAGTATGTGAGTCTCAGCGGACTAGGTGGGGGCGGGCACTGCCCAGCTGGCTGAGTCTGGTGGGAACAGATACAGAAGATGAATTGGCCTCTCTCTCAGAGCTGGGATGGAGTTTTCTGTTGCTGCCTGACTCGAGATCTCCAAGGTCACTGGCTTTTGGAATCGGACGTAGGCAGATGCGCTCCCCGCCCCGCCCCTCCCTGCCTCAGGCCCAGAGTTTGCCTGTCTGCGTGCAGTGTGGACTGTAGAGCTGGGTGAGTTCGCCTGTCTGCGTGCAGTGTGGACTGTAGAGCTGGGTGAGTTCGCCTGTCTGCGTGCAGTGTGGACTGTAGAGCTGGGTGAAAAGGTCCTTTTTTGTACAGCTGCAGTTGTGGAGGTGACATTTCTCAGCCCTGTGCGCAGCCGTATATGTGGTTTGCTGTCACCCAAAACTTTTATCCATCCCAAGGTTTCATGTGACCACGGTTATGAAGCTGTGTGCACCTAGTTACCAACTGGAGTGACAGGCACTTAAACATTTTAATTTTTGACCTATCACTTTATGAATATGTTTCTTCTGCTTCTAGATGTTGTACTATGCAGCTGTCATTACTACACCTGAGTATTTATACTTGCAAAAATAATGTGTGTTATCTTATTATTATTTAATGAGGCTTATAAACCATTCTCTCAAGTTTTTATATGTTCCCCAAATAAATCCTCTTTTAAGAATGTAAATGTCTTTTAAAGAATTTTAAATTATTTTTTCCAGGATTATATTTTTGGAATTTTGATCTTTTGAGATTTTAAACTTTAGGGATTCTGATCTGTTGGAATTTTAACAGTTTGGATTTTGGCGTTCAAAGCTATATTTTTCTCAGGTGGGCATTATGGCTTGGTTAAGTGGCCACCTGGCACCTCAGCATACCATATCAGAGTGCTTGGTTTGAGTCCCAGCTACTCAGCTTTCAATCTACCCTTCTGCTAATGTGCCTGGGAAGGCAGCCGATGATGGTTCAAGTACTTGAGTCTCTGCCATCCGTGTGGGAGATCTGGCGGAGTTCTTGGCCTCTTGCTTCAGTTTGGCCTGTTGTAGGCATGTAGGGAATGAACCAGCAAATGTAAGCTCTCTCTCTCTCTCCCTCACTCTCTCTTTTTTTAAAGATTGATTTATTTATTTGAAAGAGATACACAGAGAAGGAGAGAGAGAGGTCTTCCATCTGCTAGTTCACTCCCCAACTGGCCACCGAGGCTGGGGCTCTGCCAGTCCAAAGCCAGGAGCCAGGAGCTTCTTCCAGGTCTCCCAAATGGGGGCAGGGGCCCAAGCACTGCTTTCCCATGCCACAGCAGAGAGCTGGATCGGAAGTGGAGCAGCCAGGACTGGAACTGATGCCCATATAGGGTGCCTGCACTGCAGGCAGTGGCTTTACCTGTTATACCACAGTGCTGGCCCCAATCTTTTTTCTTTTAAAAAAGATTATATCTTTCAGGATTGTGTCCCACATCCCAAATTGCTATATAGTTCATAGATTCCTTTAGTCTCTGATCTCACCATAAATTTAATCCATTTAGTCCGGTGCCACAGCTCATTTAGCTAATCCTCCACATCCGGTGCCGGCACCTCAGGTTCTAGTCCCGGTTGGGGAGCCAAATTCTGTCCTGGTCGCTCCTCTTCTAGTCCTGCTCTCTGCTGTGGGCCAGGAGGGCAGTGCAGGATGGCCCAAGTGCTTGGGTTCTGCACTCGCATGGGAGACCAGGAGGAAGCACCTGGCTCCTGGCTCCTGGCTCCTGGCTCCTGGCTCCTGGCTTCGGATTGGTGCAGCCGCCGCAGCGCACCAGCTGTAGCGGCCATTTGGGGGGGGGGGTGAACCAACGGAAAGGAAGACCTTTCTCTCTGGCTCTCTCTCACTGTCTAAATCTGCCTGTCCAAAAAAATAATAATAATAATCCATTTGATGTGTGGGCCTTGCATTAAGATAATTGGGAGGAAAGTAAAGACCCTCACTTTAAGCAAATTCAAAATATATAGGTATTTAGAAATTATAAAGTTAGGGGCTGGTGCTGTGGTGTAGCGGATAAGGCTGCCACTTACTATTCTGGCATCTCATATGAGCAGTGGTTCAGGTCCCTGCTGCCCCACCTCCAGTCCAGCTCCCTGCTAATGCACCTAGGAAAGCAGTGGAGGATGGCCCAAGTATTTGGCCACGCGTCTGGGACACTGGAAAGAGGCTCCAAGCTCCTGGCTTTGGCCTGGCCCAGCCTTGACCACTGTAGCCATTTGGGGAATGAACCAACAGATGGATGACCTGTCTCTCTCTGTCTCTCTCTCTCTCTCTTTCTCTGTAACTTTGCATTTCAAATAAATAAAACAAATCTTTTTCTTTAAATTTTTTTTTTTTTGACAGGCAGAGTGGACAGTGAGAGAGAGAGACAGAGAGAAAGGTCTTCCTTCCTTTGCCGTTGGTTCACCCTCCAATGGCCGCCGCGGCCAGCGCACCGCGCTGATCCGAAGGCAGGAGCCAGGTGCTTCTCCTGGTCTCCCATGGGGTGCAGGGCCCAAGTACTTGGGCCATCCTCCACTGCACTCCCTGGCCACAGCAGAGAGCTGGCCTGGAAGAGGGGCAACCGGGACAGAATCCGGCGCCCCGACCGGGAATAGAACCCGGTGTCCCGGCGCCGCAGGAAGAGGATTAGCCTAGTGAGCCACGGCGCCGGCCCCAAATCTTTTTCTTTAAAAAAAAAAAAAAAAAAAAAAAAGAAATGATAAAGTAAAGGGCTCTTTTACAAAAGCTTTACAATATTGGTTCTTAAATTATAAGCAAGAATTTTTAAATATCCAATTTGCAACAAATAATCTGTACATTAAATGCTTAATTGGGTCACATAAATTGGTCAAATCAGTATCTTTGACCTCTTCTTGCTGAAACTAACTGTATAAAGGGTATGTGTTGAATTCTGTGCCCCCCCCCCAATTTGTTCTTATGTGGTAATTCCCCCAATATCGACAGTTTCAGATGAGAAAGCACAGTCAATTTTTGGTGTGCCCCTTCTTAATCTTCCAAATATTTGAAACTAAAGCATCAACTCTGTAACATAAAACAGGTATTGAAAATGCTGAGTGGGGCATTCTCCCATTCCCTGGACTAAGAAATAAGAGGGAAAGATTTTGGCTTTCTGAAAGTTCAAGGTACTTGAGATGTCATTTTGGAAAGCCCTTACTTAATATAAGCCTAAAGGATCTCTTATTGCTTTATTGTGTCACTGGCATCAGTTTACTTTCCCTTGGGGAGTCCAAAGAACAAACAAAAGGTCCTATATTGGAGGTCGACTGTGCCCCCAGAGCTTTGTGTAAAAAGGTTCCAAGAGGAGTCTCCTGTTCCATTTCCTTCTCTCTGGCTGCGCTAGGTCTTCGCCTTCCCTAATGAGGACTTAGGAAAGCACTTCTTCAGCCGTGAAACACGTGGACCCTTTGAGGTGTCAGACTTGTTTGTGGCAACTCCTCAGAAGGGTGTGTGCATGAAGAGCAGCACGGTCTAACAGTCAGACTGGATTTCAAAGCCAGACTAAACGGATTGGAATCCTGGCTTTGCCAATTATCAATTCTGTGACCTTGGACAAGTTATTTAAATAAGTTGTGCCTTGGTTTTTCATCTGCAAAATGGGAACAAAATCATATTTGGAAGAATTATATTAGTTAATATACCCAAAGCACTTAGTTGCCCAGCATGTAGTAAATCCTGAATATCATAATTGCTATCGTGGTGGTGGTGGTGGTGGTGGTGGTGATAGTGGTAGTAGCTATGGTTCCAGTAGCTGTAATTTCTCTTCAAGTTGGTCAAATCGCCAGTCCGTCTGTGCTGCGTTCCTGGTACCCCCAAACACAGGCACACTGTTTAAAAAGTTAAAATCTTTAGTCTAATGTAGTGCTAGCCAAGGTGAGTGTTTGGCACAGTGGTTGGCATGCCTGTATCCCATGTTGGAGTGCCTGGGTTCAATTCCTGGCCCTAGCTTCCAATTCCAGTTTCCTGCTAGTGCAGCAGAACCTGAGAGACAGCAGATGATGCCCAAGTAATTGGGTCCTGGCCACCCATGTGGGAGACCTGAATTGAGTTCCTAGTTTCAACCCAGCCCAGCCTCAGCTGTTGTGGGCATTTTGGAACCAGCAGATAAGAACTTTCTCTGTCTCTCTGCCTCTTAAGTAAGAAAATAAAAACTGAACTAGCTTTGCTTTTCTTCAGTCACAGGAACCACTTTTTGACCTTCTAGACTTTGTTTTATGTGTCAGAACACATATAAGGGGACTTCAAAAAAGAGTTGCAAAAAATAAAATTAAAAGTTTTTTTTTTCTTTTGACAGGCAGAGTTAGACAGTGAGAGAGAAAGACAGAAAGAAAGGTCTTCCTTTCCATTGGTTCACCCCCCAGATGGCCGCTACGGCTGGCGCGCTGTGCTGATCTGAAGCCAAGAGCTTCTTCTGGGTCTCCCATGGGGGTGCAGGGGCCCAAGGACTTGGGCCATCTTCTACTGCTTTCCCAGGCCATAGCAGGGAGCTGGATTGGAAGTAGAGCAGCCTGGACTTGAACTGGCACCCATATGGGATGCCAGCACTGCAGGCGGTGGCTTTACCTGCTACGCCACAGCACTGCCCCGATGGTGTTTGTTTGGTGTTTTTTTTTTGTTTTTTTTTTTTTTTTTTTTTTTTTTTTGGACAGGCAGAGTGGATAGTGAGAGAGAGAGACAGAGAGAAAGGTCTTCCTTTTGCCGTTGGTTCACCCTCCAATGGCCACCACGGCTGGCGTGCTGCGGCCAGCGCTGTGGCTCAGTAGGCTAATCCTCTGTCTGTGTCGCCGGCACACCGGGTTCTAGTCCCAGTCGGGGCGCCGGATTCTGTCCCGGTTGCCCCTCTTCCAGGCCAGCTCTCTGCTGTGGCCTGGGAGTGCAGTGGAGGATGGCCCAAGTGCTTGGGCCCTGCACCCCATGGGAGACCAGGAGAAGCACCTGGCTCCTGCCACGGGATCAGCGCAGTGCGCCGGCCGCAGTGCGCCAGCCGCGGCAGCCATTGGAGGGTGAACCAACGGCAAAGGAAGACCTTTCTCTCTGTCTCTCTCTCTCACAGTCCACTCTGCCTGTCCAAAAAAAAAAAAAAAAAAAGTGTTTATTTTCATCTACTTAAAAAACTGGGTGACACACAGAAACAGATCTTACATCTACTGATTCATTCCCCAAATGCCCAAAACTCCATCCTTGTCTCCCACATGGGTGGCAGGGACCCAAGTCATCATCCAGTGCCTCTTAGGATGCGTTAGTAAGAAGTTGGATCAGAAATGGAGAAACTGAGATCCAAACCGGCATTCTGATATGGGGTGCAGGCGCTCCACACAGCAGCTTAACGTGCTGCACCACCACACCTGCCCACCAGTGGCGTTTTAGCCGTTAGTTCGGTCTGTAGCCGGCTTAGGCACGATTCCTGTGGGATATGAGGTAGAGGAGTAACTCAGCGTCTCCTTAGCCCACGTGTCACGTCAGTTGACACCAGTGTGTTCATGGAGAAGACTCATTGCTGTCTGGGTTTGTGTGTGTTGTATTAGGAAATTATCTGGAATAGCTGAGGCCATGTTGTTCTCAGTCATCTCTTGTGAGGACTGGTGCCTGTTTCAGTCACATTAAGTTGCCTGGTGAGAGTGTGAGGTGCATAGTCCTGTCTCCACCTGAAGCTCCGTAAGGGACGTCATGGGGGCAGTCCGAGCAGGGCTCTCTGAACAGGCTCCCATGGCCCCTCCTGAAGGGGAAGCCCATCTGTCCACCTACATGGGAACTCCTCAGTGCCGATAACAGTGTCAGACTGGTAACAGTGTTGGGGCTCCTTCTACTCAGGACTTCCTTGAGAAATGGGGCCTGCCACTTTATTAAAAATAGTGATCATAATAAAAGTGACATCTGGAGATTGAGATAAATTACTTCGGTCTTGAATAAACTAAAAATGACAGGTGGAATGAGGGGTTGGGTGACATTTTTTGTCCCTAAAGTTTTCTAGCATAAACTGAATTTCCATTTTTTCTAAATTGGCTCAGCATAGCCCAGGGGCCCGGCTCGGGAAGCCTTGGCAGCCACTGTGGTGAGGCTGACAGTCTCACTGGTGCTCCATCGCATCAGGCAAGCCTGGAAGTCTGCCCCGTTTGTGTTAGTCTGAGACTGTCTGGCTGTGTGAGTCTGCAGGCCTAGAGGTCTCTGTGTTAATGTTTACTCATAGGACAAATAAGCACTGTGTTCCTGCCTTGTTTTTTTTTTTTAACCTGTGATTGTCAGCGGCAGTTAACTCTCCGTTGCATCCAGGTGTCTAGCCTCTATGCATGCTTCTTATGGTCTTTCCTTCGTGACCTCTATTAAGCTTGGTAAAGCGGGGGCAGCCGCTGTGGCGTAGAAGCTTAAGCCTCTGTCCACAGTGCTGGTGTCCCGGATGGGCACCTTGAGTTCCGGCTGCTCTGCTTCTACTCTATCTCCCTGCTAATGTGCTTGGGGAAAAACAAAGGAAGATGGCCCAAGTACTTGGGCCCCTGTACCCACATAGGAGACCCAGAAGAAGCTCCTGGCTTCAGCCTGGCCCAGTCCTGGCCCCGGCCGTCGTGGCCATTTGGGAAGTGAACCAGTAAACCAGTGGATGGAAGATCGATCTGTGTGTGTGTGTGTGTGTGTGTGTGTGTGTGTCTACCTTTCAAATAAGTAAGTAAATAGACAAATAAAAAGCTTGGTAAAGGATAGGAGCTTCAGCATCTATTAGCATCCACAGTGGGCCAGGCACTGTGCTAGATGCTCTGACTGTATCGCAGATGCTCTTTAGCTCACAGTGAGGGGGTTTTCTGATGAGCATATTAGAAGTTGAAAATGCATTTGCACAACAGTTAAGTTGCCTCTTGGGCTGCCCATACCCTGTATCAGAGTGCCTGGTTCAAATCCTGGCTGCTCCACTTCTGATCCAGCTTCCTGCTGATGAGCACCCTAAGGGACAGCAAGATGATGGCTTAAGTGTTAGTGTTTTTGTCACCCACACGGGAGACTCTGATGGAGTTCTAAGTTCCTCGCTCCAGCCTGGCTCTTGATGGTATATGAGAAGTGAACCAGCAAATGAAAGATCTTTGTCTCTGCCTCTCTTTGTCTCTCTGCCTGTCACATAAAAGTTTAAAAACAATTTTAAAAATTTAAAAGAAAATGGCATTTATTGCACAGAACCGGCCAAACAGCATCACCTGGCACCGAGGACATTGTGGAGTCCTGGTTGTTGACTGTTGGGGTCTGGTGGCAGACTAGGAGCTAATGCTCATTGCAACTGCCCAGCATCTCAAGACAATACTGTACCTCACGTTGCTAGCCCAGGAAAATATCAGACATTGTAACAGTTTCTACTGTCTGCTTTGGCACCATTGTAAAGTCAAACCAGCCTGAGCCTAAGTGCCTTATACTCGTAACAGCCTTATGAAACAGGTACTATTTTTCCTAATTTCGGGTGAGCAAATTAAACCCGAAGTACGCTGAATAACTTTCTTCTAACTCAGGTTTCTCTTTGTTAATTGTAACAGATATTTAAATCAGTGATTTTCTCTCAGATCTATAAACCCAGTTGTTTTTTTTTTTTTTTCCAAAAAAGATTTCTTGATCTATCTGAAAGAATGACAGAGAAGGAAAGAGAGAAAAATCTTATATGCTGGTTCACTCCCCAGATGTCTGCAGCAGCCAGAGCTGAGCCAGGTAGAAGCCAGAAGCCAGGAACAGCATCCAGCTCTCCCACATGGATGGCAGGAACCCAAGCACTTGGCCGTTATCCATTGCCTTCCCAGGCACGTTAGCAGGAATGCTGGATTGGAAGCAGCACTCAGATGTTGAATGTTGATGTCTCGAGCCGTGGCTTAACCCACTGTACCAGAACACCAGCCCGATGAACCCTTTTTTGAATCACCCTTTTCCCCATGCTTTGTGTTATTGTTTCCCATCTTGTCGTTCTTCTTGAAAAAGAGGATCTGTAGATAACCTACCTTTGGGTTGTTGTGAGATCCTAAATCTTAACCATGGTGTTCTTGACTTCTTTTAGGGTCCTATCCTTCCCCAAAAGCTGGAGCGACTCTGGTCGTGTACAAGGACTTGCTAGTGCTGTTTGGTGGCTGGACACGGCCAAGCCCTTACCCACTGCACCAACCAGAGAGGTTCTTTGATGAAATACATACTTACTCTCCCTCTAAAAACTGGTAAGTGACAAAAATAAGCTCCTTTAAGCCTAGAAGAAATCTGTTGATTATCTTTTTTGATAAAGAACCCCTTTAAGAATTTGATAAAATTTTCCCAGGGAGGAAAAAAACATACTTACACCCAGATTTTGCCTGCAATTTCAGAGTGCTTAGAACCTCAAGGACCAGTTCTCTTAGAACCCTAAGTTAAGAATGCCTATTCCAGGGGCTGGCACTGTGGCGTAGTGGGTAAAGCCTCCGCCTGCAGTGCTGGCATCCCATATGGGCGCCAGTTCAAATCTTGGCTGCTCTACTTCCGATCCAGCTCTCTGCTATGGCCTGGGAAAGCAGTAGAAGATGGCCCAAATCCTTGGGCCCCTGCACCCGCGTGGGAGACCTGGAAGAAGCTCCTGGCTCCTGGCTTTGGATAGGCACAGCTCCAGCCATTGTGGCCAATTGGGGAGTGAACCAGAGGTTGGAAGAACTAACTCTCTCTCTCTCTCTCCCTACTTCTCTTTCTCTCTCTCTCTCTCTCCTCTCTCTCTCTAACTCCAACTTTCAAATAAGTAAATAAATAAATCTTTAAAAAATACTTAAAAAAAAAAAAAAGAAGAAGAAGAACCTGTATTCCAGGGCAGCATTGTGATATGGTGGGTAAGCTGCCTTCTTGTGCTATACCAGCATCCCACACAGGTGCCAGTTCCTGTCCTGGCTGCTCCACTTCCAATCCAGCTCCTTGCTAATGGCCTGAGAAAAGCAACATAAGATGGCACAAATGTTTGGGTCCCTGCCACCCATGGATGAAGCTCCTAGCTCCTTGCTTCAGCCTGGCGCAGCACTGACTGTTGCGGCCATGTAGGGAGTGAACCAGCAGATGGAAGATTTCTCATTTTCTCCCTCTACTCTGGAACTCTTTCTTTCAAATAAATAAATAAATCCTTTAAAAAAACTATTGAAAAAAGTTAAAGTATAAGAGATTTATTCCTTTTCAAAATAAATAAAAGCCAGTTGAAGAACAGGGAGTTTTTCAGCTCCGGCTGCTAATTCCCTAGGACTGCTGTAGATCCAGATAATTTGTTATTCCCTGCTGTGTCCTCCAAACCAGCTCCCAGTAGCTTTTCAAACGTGTATTTTTTAAAATGACACCAATATCCTGTCCCTTGCAATGGAATGCTTAGTACATGGCTCTTGGCAGATGCTACTGATCAGAACCATAAAATTTTTTTAAAAATTAAAAAAAAAAACAAAAACAAAAACAAAAAAAGCCTAGTGGTGCTCTTTCAACAAACCAGGCTGACACAGACAACAAAGATCTTATCCTTTGTCATTGTCTTCTTATCTCTTTCCTCTGCCTGCAAGGACTAAGGACTTGAAAGTGCATTCATTGACTTTGAACAAGTTTGAAGGAAAGGCATGAATACCTTAGGCCATCCTGCATTTATTATCCTGTCTCTGCTTAAGGTGATGGGTTGATATTTGAAATGGATACCTATTTACTGTTTTCACTTAACATGTAAATGTTCTTTAACGCTTACACACAGATTTTGCCTGCAGTTCTAGAGTGCTTATAGGATCCTGCTAACAGATCCCTATACTTTTAGGATCAGGAGCATGCTGCTGACTTCCTGGCTTCCTCTTTTTACATTAGGTGGAATTGCATTGTGACCACCCACGGACCACCTCCCATGGCTGGCCACTCCTCCTGTGTGATTGATGATAAAATGATTGTCTTTGGTGGCTCTTTAGGGTCCCGGCAAATGTAAGTATATTTCACTTGCTGCATATTAACTTGGAGATCAGAAAGTTAACTTAGGGTCGGTATTTCTGAGCTTAGTTCTGATGAATCCAACTAGTTACCTACCCAAGCATTTGCTCTTCTAGTCACAGGCTATTCAGTTGAAAAACTTGATATAAAAAATTAAGATTGTGTGGAATCTTTTTGTTTGATGATAGTAGGACCAGATTTCGATGGAGCCTCCACCTTGTTGTGGTAGCCGGCCTCCAGAAAGCCACCTTCAAGAAGCAGAGTGGTTTTCCTTGCTCCACTTTATCACCCAGCTTGTGCCCCTTGGAGTTTTGGAGAAGGAGAGAGGCAGTTAGGACAGGTTTGGAATTGTGGAGTCGCCAAATGGGATGGCTTGGGGAGCAGGTAGAAGCGAGAAAAGTGTCAGCTGCTACGCACTTCTCTTAGGCTCTTTTCTGCACCCACTGTTTGCTCTACCTCTGGCCATAACTGGCCAGTGCAGGCCAGAGACAAGAGCCAGCGCAGTGCTTGTGTGTTGTCATTTATGTGACTCAGCAGTGGCAGCAGTGGGCACTTCTCCTGTGCTCTGAAATGGAACTTGTGGAGAGAGGCCGTAGGAGCTGCCATCCACGTGAGAGGGCCTCGGGTTTCAGGAATTGGCTCAATTATTCCTGGATGCTTATGTGTGATGACCTTCAAGAAGTGACTGTAAAATAGAGACTACCATCCAGGAGCCTGTCCCTGGTGAACTGGACCTTGAGGGCTGGAGACGCCAGTTTGTCCTTGATAAAACTTGGCTTTCGTTAGTCATCATGGAATCACAGAATCAATGAAGCCTTTAACTCATGGACGATGTTAGAGTGGCCTTTTGGATCACTCTTTCTCTTTCTTGTGGTTTTGCTTTTGAAAGATTTGACCAGTAGCTGTTTCCTGCTGTCACCGGTTAACTTGTACTTTGGGTAGTAGTGTGTGGCTACTGACAGAACTCAAATGAGGTCTGTCAGTGCTTGGAAAGAGCTCAGGTTTCAAGGTCTTGAAATGAGTTCAGGGAAAACAAAGGAAGAAGAATATAGCTTAAATGTGAACTCAGCATGGCGCTTTGCTGAGTGTTTTTATAAATGTCACACGTCGCTCACTTCAGCCCTTTAGAGTAGCAGTATTTCCATTCTACAGATAGGGAAGACAGAGTCAGAATTAAGTGACTTGGCTGCAACAAGGCTGCCTGGTTCTGCAGCCCCTGTTCTCCCAGGCCAACCCTGAAACCTCTGCCCGGGGCTGTGAAGGTGCAGATGAAACTCTTCCACCCCTAGCCGGTTCCTGGGAGCTCCCAACTTCCTGTCCTTCTGTCCTTATCTCACAGGAGCAGCGATGTCTGGGTCCTTGACCTCGAACAGTGGGCGTGGTCCAAGCCGAACATCTCGGGCCCCAGTCCTCATCCTCGAGGTGGCCAATCTCAGGTGCTCAGGAATTAAATAACTATTCCACAGACACTGTAGCATCTTTCAGTTAGAGCGGGAGAGGGAGGAGGGAGTCAGGTAAGATGCCAGTGTGCGCCAAGCCAACAAGAACTTATTCTTTTCTGCTATTATTTATTTTTCACCTTCTGATGGGTCATTATTTACAGTGGCTTTACATTATGCCTCTCCCCAAAGCATTTACTTTGCTGTTTCATTTTTCAAAAGAACTCTGCATTTTCTGTGGGTGACACTCTCACGTTAATATATGATCAGCAAAGCACATATGCATTCAGGTGAATGACTGTCATTTGTTCAGTCAGAACTGACATTTGGGGAAAATGGAGAGCCTGTGTTCCCAGGACACTCTAGGTTGGGAGCTGGGGGTGGCTGTTTGCACCTAACACCGAGGCATGTGAAGTCAGAAACCTGACTTTGTGTGTCCTTGTAGGTTTATTTTACATTTCTTCCCTCCCCAGATTGTCATAGATGATGCGACTATCTTAATCCTTGGAGGGTGTGGTGGTCCCAATGCTGTGAGTATCGCACATGTGACATTCCAAGCAGGTGCTAAGTGTTCACAACTTGCTTCCCTTGGGGCACCCACCTGGGAGACCTGGAAGAAGCTCCTGGCTCCCAGCTCTGGATCGGCGCAGCTCCGGCCTATGTGGCCATCTGGGGAGTGAACTGGCAGAATAAATACCTTTCTCTCTGTCTCTCCCTAACTATCTCTCAAATAAATAATTAAAAAAAAAAAAAACTTAAAAGCAATCCTTGCTTCCCTATCTAATTCTGTAAAAGTATAGACTATTTGCATGACATTTTTTCTTTCTTTTATTTATTTATTTAAAGATTTATTTATTTATTTATTTGAAAGGCAGAGTTGCAGAGGCAGAGAGGTCTTCCATTTGCTGTTTCACTCCCCAAATGGCCACAACAGCTAGAACTGGGCTGATCTGAAGCCAGGAGCTTCTTCTGGGTCTCCCATGTGGGTGCAGGGGCCCAAGCACTTGGACCATCCTCTACTGCTTTCCCAGACCATAGCAGAGAGCTGGATCTGAAGTGGAGCAGCTGGGACTTGAACTGCCACCCATATGGGAAGATGGCGCTGCAGGCAGAGGCTTTACCCACTACACCACAGCGCTGGCCCCATATATATTACTTTAAAGATTTAGAGGAGAGAGACAGAGATCTTCCATCTGCTGGTTCACTTCCCAAGTGGCCAAAGGGCTGAGTCAGGCTGAAGCCAGGAGACAGAAATTCCATTCATGTCTCCCATGTGGGTGACAGAACTCAAGTACTTGAAACATTATCTGCTGCTTCCCAAGCCCATTCATAAGGAGCTGGATCAGAAGCAAAGTAGCTGGAACTCAGTTCAGCACTCCAACATGGGCTGCTTGTGTACCAAGAAGTGGCTCAACCCACTGCTCCATAGTGCCGCCCCTCCCCACCTTTTTTTTTTTTTTTTTTTTTTTTCATCTTTAAGCTTTATTATGAAGAACAAAGAGTGTTCCATCTACTGGCCCACTCCTCAAAAGCCCATAACAGCCAGGGCTGGGGCCAGTGGAGCTGGGAATGCAATCCAGGTCTCCTGTGTGGGTTGCAGAAACCCCATCACCACTGCCTCCCAGGGTCTGCGTGCTCAGGAAGCTGCTGTCAGGAGCCAGATCTGGGTTTCAAGTCCAGGTACTGTAGTGTGGGATGCAGGTGCCCCAACTGTGCCTTAACTGCTAGGCTAAACACCCGCCCGCCGTGACCTTTCCATTAGAGACATTTGTCTCTTGAATATTTATATTCTTCCCATTCCTTCTTCTTAAGGCTACAAGACTTCCTGCTATCATGTTTTCAAAGGAGAGGTGGCAGTGGGACAGAAAAACAAGTTGATAATTGCCACATCTAATTTATTTTAGAATGGGGCTTGCACTGTAGCATAGTAAGCTAAACCTCTGCCTGCAGTGCTAGTCACACACGGCTGCCAGTTCATATTCCAGCTGCTCCTCTTCCGATCCAGCTCTCTGCTATGGCCTGGGAAAGCAGTAGATGACCCAAGGCCTTGGGCCCCTCCACCTATGTGGGAGACCCGGAAGAAGCTTCTGGCTTTAGATTGGCCCAGCTCCAGCCATTGTGGCCATTTGGGGAGTGAACCAGCCAATGGAAGACCTTTCTCTCTGTCTCTCCCTATCTCTGTAACTCTACCTCTCAAATAAATAAATAAAATCTTAAAAAAAAAAAAAAAAAAAAAAAAAAAACAGAATGCAGGTCCATTGGTGGGTGTTTGGTTCAGCTTCCCACATCCCTCATCAGAGAGCCTGGGCTCAATTCCTGGTTCTGGTTCTTGATTCCTGACTCCAAACTTCAGTTTCCCCCTAGTATGGACCCAGCGATGATAAGCTCAAGTTGTCACATTCCTGTCACCCATGTGGAAGACCTGGATTTTGTTCCCAGCTCCTAGCTTTGGCCTCAGCCATTGCAGCATTTGGGGAATGAACCAGTGGATGGGGTGTCTCTCCCTCCTTCCCTCTCCCTCCCTCTCTCTCTCTCTCCTTCTTTCTCCCTCTTTCCTCACTCTCTCTCTCCCTCCTTATCTCTCTTTGTCTCTCAGCTTCTCAAATAAATAAGAAAGCAGATTCACAAGGTTGTGGATATGTCTTATCTGTCCTCTCCTCTTCCCCCTAGTGTGGACAACTCAGACACAAAACCATGGACAAGATTCTTGGGTTACAAGCACAACTCCATGAGGCAGGCCAGTGGTAATACATGAGTGACCAAGGGCGTGAGTGAGTGCACGCACACCTGCATAGCTGAGTGACCAGCTGATAGATCGTGGAGTTTTATTTCTGAAACGCCCACACACTGTCCAACCCGCGAGGCACAACTCGAGCTTGCAACTCTGTGTTCTGTAACGTGTCCCACACAAGTCCCGCTGTCGGTCCTTCTCTTACAGCTGTTCAAGGATGCTTGGTTGCTGCACATGCACTCGGGTCCCTGGGCCTGGCAGCCACTCAAGGTGGAAAATGAAGACCACGGGGCTCCGGAACTGTGGTGCCACCCAGCTTGCCGGGTAAGCAGGGGCCGACAGGCCAGCAGCAGGCGTCCTCGGCTGGAAAGCCAAATTAATGTGCCAGATTCCAAAGGAAATTTGTGCAGAAGTAGGAAACACCTTGGTGTTTCAGAAGCGGTAGATGTGAACCATAGTTCCTCTGACATTTCTCACATATGTGAGCCACTAGTTGGAAAACCACTAGATGTGGACTCTCCTCTCATCCTTTAAGAACCTGCTTGAAACGCCTTTTTGTCTTGAAACTGCCCAAAGTCTCTCAAACAAAAACTGGTCCCTTCCTCCTCCTCCCCTGTTCCACAGACGTAACTGTGATAACGGTACGTGTCACACGAAAGCAGCAGTTGTTCCCGCGTTGTCTCCCCTCCTACCCTAGAGAGTAGACTGCTGCTTTCACCTTTGTAGCTCAGCCACCTAAAAGTGCCTGGCACACATGCCAGGCTCGTGCTGAAGTGTTTGATCGTCGGATGAGTAGTCAGAACGGTAGCTGCATCTGAGCACAGGTCCTTTGTCTTCCAGGTGGGACAGTGTGTGGTGGTCTTCAGCCAGGCTCCTAGTGGGAGAGCCCCACTTAGCCCCAGTTTGAATTCTCGCCCCTCACCTATCAGTGCCACTCCTCCGGCCCTGGTCCCAGAGACTCGCGAGTACCGCTCCCAGTCTCCAGTAAGGAGTATGGACGAAGCACCTTGTGTTAATGGCCGCTGGGGAACCCTGAGGCCCAGGGCTCAACGGCAGACTCCCTCAGGTTCCCGTGAAGGGAGCCTTTCCCCCGCCCGAGGAGACGGCTCTCCCGTGCTCAACGGTGGGAGTCTGTCTCCAGGAACAGCTGCTGTCGGTGGCTCTTCCCTGGACAGCCCTACTCAGGCCGTGTCTCCAAGCACTCCATCTGCTGCTGAAGGCTATGACCTAAAGATGGGACTCTCTGTGGCCCCCCGACGAGGGTCGCTACCAGATCAGAAAGATCTGAGATTAGGATCAGTCGATCTGAATTGGGACCTGAAACCTGCCTCTGGTGGCAATCACATGGATGGTGTGGACAACAGGACAGCTGGGGGAGGTCTGAGACACCCTCCGGAACAGACCAATGGTGTGCACACCCCGCCACACGTGGCCAGCGCCCTCGCAGGGGCCGTCTCTCCAGGTACCCTGCGTCGGAGCCTGGAAGCCATCAAAGCAATGTCACCCAAAGGCTCCTCGGCCTCCGCGGCACCAAGCCCTCCTCTGGGGTCTTCTCCAGGCTCCCCTGGGAGCCAGAGCCTGAGCAGTGGTGAAGTGGTGCCCATTGCCCGCCCAGGGCCTGCGCAAGGAGACGGACATTCCCTACCTCCCATTGCCCGCCGTCTGGGCCACCACCCTCCCCAGTCCCTGAATGTCGGCAAACCGCTGTACCAGAGTATGAACTGCAAGCCCATGCAGATGTACGTGCTGGACATCAAAGACACCAAGGAGAAGGGCCGGGTGAAGTGGAAAGTGTTCCACAGCACCTCCGTGGTCGGGCCTCCGGAAACCAGCCTGCACACGGTGGTCCAGGGCAGGGGGGAGCTCATCATCTTTGGAGGACTCATGGACAAGAAGCAGAATGTGAAGTACTACCCAAAAACAAACGCCTTGTACTTCGTGCGAGCAAAGAGATAATGCGCTCTCACCCCCCCCCCCCCCCGCCCTGGCTTTCAGCGTGGAGTTTTCCAGCGTGCAAGCATTGGACTGAGAATTGGGAAAACGATGAAATTACTCCCATAAGCCAAACTCCAGTTCCCAACCCAGCCCACTCTGGGCTGGGAGCAAATCTCCATTAAGAAAAAATTATATATAAATATATACATATATATATTATATAACCAACTCTGTTTACAAAAAGGGAGAGCTCTCCATCCTGATTCAGATAAAATTATTGCTGTGTTTTAGCAGAGGCTCTGCTGCCTTTTTCTACTTTGCTGGTAACCAGACCAAGAAGTTCGGGAACAGACTAACTCACTACTAGCAGTAACTTCCCAAAAGAACCTGAAGAGCCCCTTGTAGACTTCCGTGGCCTTCTCAGAAGACGACTGGGCAGGCGTGAGATGCGAAGGTGAGGCTTTCAGACGCCAGCCTCGGGTGCTGGCAGGGGAAGAGGGACTCAGAGAAAACTGTTCTTCGCTCTGGGCTCCAGCCCGAGCCTGTGACGGCTCTGCGGAATGCCCCGCGCAGGCCCCTTCTGCTCTTGTGACTGGGGACAGCCGCCCGACGAGGCTTTGTTCCGTGTGTGTGTGCCAGGATCATTGTGAACGAATAATGTCCGTGCAGCCAGCATCGATCCGCTGCTGCCCATTGGTCTTTTGAGTGCTTCCTACATGGCTCAGAAAACATTTCCGTGTCTGATTGTGGGATTTTTCTGACCCTTTTTTTTTTTTTTTTGGTTGCAAGTTGCCAAAAACTAGACTTGTTTTCGTTTTCCTTCCTTTAGAATTTGGTCTTCCGAAGCTGCCTGTTCTGTTTATAAGCTGATTTTTCCCTTGCATATGTAGATTTTGTAAAGCTCTAAAACTTTTCTCACTTTCTGTTTCTTTTACAAACTCAGGTGCCTAGAGAACTCAGATGTTTCTTAGAAATCTTCTTGGAACCTTTCCCGTGTGCCTGGGGGGCCGGTAGGGAATTCCCAGGTTGCCCTGTCCGAGCAGTCCTTGCAGCATGGAAAGACAGCGCTTTGCCTTCTGGGCTGCTTGTGACAGTGCAGAGCCCTGGGCACACCCACCCATGCCTGCTGGGTGTGGAGATCGGTCCTGGGGGGATTCCTGACACTTCCTTCCAGAAATGCTTTTCCCCTATGTCAGGGGGTGGGTTGCGGATCACGTGCTGCACGGGGCTGACCGCGGCGGCAGCTCCGCCTTTCCTGCTTGTCTCGTTCACGTGGCGCCCAAACAGAGCTTGGGTTCTTTCTTTATTTGTTTTCTGAGTCGAGGTGCAACCAAGGGCTCCCCCCACCCCGCCCCATGTCTTTGGTCAATATAGAAGGTTGTAAGTTCTTAAGACTCAAAACTGTGGCCTAGACATATGAGATATCCAACTAAGTTTATATCCAGTGGCACTGTTTAAACATGGATTACTGGTGATTTCTTACCAGTGGAGAGAGGATTTTCTGTTTTGCCTTTAGGATTTAAATTTCCAAACATCACATTTCCCACCCCCACTTTCCCCTTTGTCTTTCTAACGTTTCCCAGGCTTGCCTGCTTGCAGCTGGCCCAGGCTCCTGGCTTGGAGCCCACGCTTAGCAGCCTGTCTGGTCCCCAATCCGTGTGTTTCCGCCTGTTACATCATGCTGGATCCTTCCCCTCACCACTGGCTTTCACACATGGTCTGGTGGGAAAGCCCAGGAAAGGGCAGCTCACGAGGGTTCTGTGCTCCAGAAGCGGCTCCCCACGCCCTGGTGCGTGAAGTGACCACGTGCCTGCCTCCTCTGGCATCCCCTGCTTGCGGCTGTGCGCTTGGTTTTCCAGACTCCCTGCTCTGGGCTGCTGCCAGTCTGTTTTTGGCCAAAAAAACTGTTCAATCATGTGGGTCCTGATCTACAAGGAAAAGCCCGGAAGATTAGCAATTTAGGCATTGTTGCTATTGCTGAACCTTGTGTTTGACCTGGCGGATGTGCATGGACGGTGCCTCCAAGCTGGTTTCCTACAGAAACAAAGTATCAGAATGTCAACCTTGTAACCTTTCCCTTGGTCCCCTGGCCTTCCGAGCCAGCTGTTAACCTGTTGATCCCTTCTCCGTCCCCTGCGTGGGCAGGCAGTGGAGGTGCTCCTTATAGAAAGTACCGCAGTTCCTCTGAGCTCTGGCGTCCCAGTGTTACCCATACCGCCCAGAACCAAACCGTCCGAGAAAGCCTGCCTTGTCTGCACCCGGTGGTGTTGGTCCTGGTGGCCCCAGGCACTGTGGCTGTGCCCCCCTTTGGCAAAGCAACCGGACTTGGTCCTGGTGATGGTCACCCCAGGCCTTCGCAAAGCTGCAGGTGCAGTGGACTCCAGTTCCACGAGGTGCTCCCTCGTGTCCGAGCCAGCCGCAACTCTGTTTCTGACATACCAGTTTTGTCTTAAAATTCGCTGAGAAGAATGAGACAAAATGTTGTTTTTAAACCCTCAGGAGCACCTACAGCAAATGTTTATCAGTATTTAAGTATTTAAGATACCTTTTGTTTCTACTTGAAGCTTTAACCCCTTCCATTCCTGCAAGTGTGCCTTGAGAGCCCCTGTGTCCTACCGATGTCCCCGGCCACCTCCTCGTTGGCCCCGTGTGAGGATTCGCATCCCTTCCTGCCCTCCCCTCCTGGACAGAGCTTCCTGCTCCCCCGTCCCACGGTCACGCTGCAGAGGCTTCCCTGTTCTTGTTCACACTTCCGCCTGTCTTCCACGGCCCCGCCCAGCCCACGTGTAGGTGTCAGAACGAGCTTCAATGTCTTCAGAATTGCCCGGCGCACTCTCCCGGCGCCTCCGTCTGTGTTCCATGAACTGTCCTAAGAGCTGTGCTGCGCTCTCTACCCTCCAAGAAAGAACAGAAGACGAGGAGGAAGAAGCAAAACCGGCTTCAGAAGTCTCGGCTTTGGAGAGCAGAAAGCCCCAGCCAGCAGGGTCAAGGACGCTTCCTCTCCTTTCACCTGGCCTGCTCCGCTCTGTTCCTCCCCTGAAAGTAACTCTCTCGGTCGGTCTGTCTGTCCTTGTCCTTGTGATCCTGGCATGGTGGTGTGTTCTGCTTTGCATTATCTGTGGTCTCTTCCAGTGCCCAGGTCAGTGGGGAGGGGCTGGACACACCCAGGGCCGAGGAGGAGGAGACCTGTGCGGCCTGTGGACTGGGGACCGCGGAAGGCGCGTCCTGCAGGTGGCGGTTAGCGGCCCCTCCCACCGCGGTCCTTGTCGTCAGCGGGAGCAGACTTCGACTCTTGGCTCTGCTGCCCTCCCACCAACCAGGGTTCATGCCGGTGCACAGCCATCGTGCCCTGGCCACGCCGGTGCTGCGAGTGAGGTTTCCCATCCAACTCAGGGCCGCCAGGCGGCTTACCCTGAGCTAGTCATTTTAGGCACATAACAGTGTAGGAATGAAAATGGATTTCATTGATATTTAAATCTCTGTCGATTTCATTTTTTGTTAATGTTTTCCCCAATGACTTTTTAGCAGTTTAACAAATAAAATGGACAGAATTGTCTTAGCCCTTTTGTTAGTAACAACAAAAAGAAAAATGGCTGTGCTAGAAACTGAGCTTGGAAATTGAAGTTAGAAGTGTGGGAAGGGAGGAGTTGCCCGGCCAGGGGACAGTGCGGTTTCAGGAGCAGCTGCTTCCGTCCTGCTGGGAAGACTGGCGGCGTGTCGTTGTCTCGGGGCCCCTGCAGCGGAGACATCCCGGAGCAGAGGCCAAGGCCTCCTAAGCCCGAGTGAGGACGCAGGGCCCAGGGGCTTTCTGCTCAACCTTGCGGGCAGGTTTCCTCGCCTACAGATGTCATTGCTCTGCCTGCCGGAATCGTGAGGATGGAGGTGGTGTGTGATAAGCACCAGCAGTGCCTGGCTCCCAGGCGCCAGGCAGGCCTTCCCAGGCAGGCCGAACACAGCGTTCCCTGCCAGAGGTCCTGCTTGTCTGGTGCAGAAGGCCAGGGGCCTCCTGAAGGGGGCCGGTGCAGGAGGCACCGATGCTGCCTTGAGCCTGAGCCTGCTCCCCAGCCCAGGGCTTCGCCTGACATCACACCTGGAGAGCTGAGGAAGTTCCTGGGAAGAGGTGGGCTTTGAGCACCCTTGGGCCCAGGCTGGATGGGAGGCTGACCTGCTGCCTGTGGCTGGGGCCTTGCTTCTCTGTGCCCTTTCTCCTCCCTTAGCCAAGGTCTGCCTTCTGTTCCCAAAGGCCATTACTGTCCCCTTGTCCTACAGCACTGCCAGCGACAGGCTGCGTGAGGTGGGGACTTCGCCACTGCTGGAGTGGTCAGGCAGAGGCTGATCGCTGATGTGGGAGGGAGATGACCGCTGGTCTGCACATGAGACGCAGTTCTGCGCATTCAGCCAGGGTCTGGAAGAGAGGTAACAGGTCAGCGAAATGGGCACAAGCTTTGGCCCAGAGCAGACCCACGAGGCACAGTGGATAAGCAGGTGCTTGTGAGACTGAATGTCCCATAGCACAGTGCCTGTTTTGAGTCCTGGCTACTCTGCCTTGGATCCAGCTTCCTGCTTATGTGCCTGGGAAGGCAGCAGGTGATTGAAGTATTTGGGCCCCTGCAACCCACATGGGAGACCTGGATGGAGCTGCTGGTTCCTGACTTGCCTGGCCCAGCCTTCATCGTCATGGCCATTTGGGGTGTGAACCAGCGGATGGAAGATCTCTGTCACTCTTAATTAAATAAGTAAATATTTCAAAACTAACAAAACCTGGTTCAGTCATCCCACTTCAATTTTATAAGTGAAACGGCAGTGTTGGAACCAGCCTCAAAGATGGGCGGTTCAGCAGGAGCAGCCAAGAATTGTCCACCGGTTGAATGGGTGTGATTCCCCCACAGGCCACATGGGGGCACCCTGTGGAAGGCTTTGAGTCCGCAGCGTTTCAGATCTTGAGAAGGCAATGGAAGGACTGAAGAGTGTGTGCCCGTTTCTTCTGCCCTCTGCAACCTGGGTGGTGCCCCCTCCCTGGCCTCTGACTCCCAAGCACGGTCCCCCCAGGCTGGCTCTCCTGCCTTCTCTGCCCCAGCCCCCAGCTGTGGGAAAGTCAATGCGTTCCCCACAAGCTGGGCTCTGGGCCCAGACCCTGTCAGCGTGCACAAAGCAAAGCTGATGTCTTAAGTAGATGCCTAAAAGTCCTAGCAAAGTGCTCCTCCCCCCGGGCAGCCCTGGAAGGAAGGGGGCGGGCAGTCACAGCAGCGCATGGGCAGTGGGGTCTGCAAAGCCAGGGCAGTGGGGACTGGCCTGGGGATCGCTTCCAGTGCATCTGCTGAGCCCCGAGGCACTGGGACACAGGGAGGGCATTCCTGGAGGAGCCCACCACCTCATCCCAAAGCAGAGACGTGCCACGTTGGCCAAACAAGAATGGCAGATCCTGGGGCCTGCCTTGTGACACAGCAGGTCAAGCCGGCATCCCAGAGGAGCCGGTTCAAGTCCTGGCCACTCCAGTTCCTATCCAGCTCCCTGCCAGTGCTCCTGGGAAGCACTGAAGGTGGCCCAAGAGTTTGGACCTCTCCCACCTGTGTGTGAAACCCAAATGGAGTTACAGGATCTGGCTTCTGCCTGGCCCGGCCCCTGCTGTTGTGGCCATTTGGGGAATGAACCAGCAACTGAAAGATATTTAAGATTTCTCTCTGTCTTTCCGTAACTATTTAAAATAAATATTTAAAAAAATTTCCTGAGCTGCTCAGGAAAGATGGAGTTGCACCCGTGTACAGCCGGCACAGCCAGCCAGGGGCAGGAGGGTTGTTGCGGAAGCCGGAGAGCTAAGTCCGCCCCTTGCGTGGGCGTCTCAGTCCAGCACCACAGACAGGGTAATTCACGAGCGGCAGATGCATTTCTTACCGTTCGAGAGGGCAGGGGCTCCAGGATCAAGGCGCCAGCAGCTCTGAAGTCCACTGAGGGCCCTGTCTGTTTCCAAGGTGGCACCTTGGTGCTGCTGCGTCAGGGGCCCTGTGTGTGTGTGTGTGTGTGTGTGTGTGTGTGTGTGTGTGTGTGTGGAGGGGACAGAAGAGGCAAACCTGTCCCCGCCAGCCTTTTTATAAGGTCACTAATCCCAATCGCCTCGAAGACCCTACCTCTTAAAACTGTCACACTGGAGATTCAGTTTCTTTTTTTTCTTTTTTTCTTTTTTTTTTTTTAAGATTTATTTATTTGAAAGAGTTACAGAGAGAGAGGAGAGGCAGAGAGAGAGAGAGCTTCCATCTGCTGGTTCACTCCCCAAATGGCTGCAACGGCCAGAGCTGCGCCCATCCGAAGCCAGGAGCTTCTTCCAGATCTCTCACATGGGTGCAGGGGCCCAAGCACTTGGGCCATCTTCTACTGCTTTCCCAGGCCACAGCAGAGAGCTGGATTGGAAGTGGAGCAGCCGGGACTCAAACCAGCACCCACATGGGATGCCAGCACTGCAGGCAGTGGCTTTATCCACTACGCCACAGTGCCAGCCCTGATTCAGTTTCAACCGACGGATTTATAGTTTTATTAAGACAAAAACTGACAGTGTGATATGAAGTTTACATTTAAGCAGACTTTTCACAGAAACCTAACACATGCCTACAGAGATTTACAGTGTCGCTCCCAATAGGTCTAGACCATGTCCTCACAGATTTGTGAGGACATCAGATCATAGCCACACCTTGCTAAACTGGTAGGGGCAGATGAGGGCGGCTTTTCTTGGGGGTCCCTGGTGGGCACCACCCAGGCCTCGCCTTCCAGTCAGCGATGCAGGATGTTGATGGCTTCGTGGCATCAGGAAAGACAGACTTCCCATGTTCCAGGCAGAGGGTTGTGGGAGGCGCAGCACACCCAAGGCAGCCTGTGGCCGGGGTCGATGGCACTGTCGAGTGACCTGTGCCGGTGTGATGGCCAGAGGTCATCTGCTCAGATGTAGCCAGGGGAAGAAGCCCATCAGAACCTGCGGTGGGGGGAGAGACCAGCGCAGCCAGGGCCATGGCAGAAGGGAGAGTTCTCTGTGGAGCCAAGGCACTGAGAGGCGGCATCCAAGGAGGGCTGACCTCCGCACCTGTGCGTCCCGGGCAGGGGTGCGTCTCCCCGAGGGGGAGAGGAAAGGAAACAACCCTGAGGACACTGTTGGAATTGTGGAGCAGCAGTTGTGGCACAGCGGGCCACACTGCTGGGGATGCCCCTGTCCCACGCTGAAATTCCTGGCTTGAGTCCAGGTTTTTCTGCTTCAGGTCGAGCTTCCTGCGAATGCGCACCCTGGGAGGCGGCAGGTGATGGCTCAAGTGCTTGGGTCCCTGCCGCCCACGTCGGGGACCAGGATGGAGGTCCTGGCTCCTGACTTTGTCCTGACCCAGCCCTGGCTGTTGAGGCCATTTGGGGAGTGACCCAGTGGGTGGAAGGTCTGTGAATAACCCTGCCTCTGAGTGAATGGGCTATAAGAGCCGTGCAGGTGAGCCGGGCGTCTGGGCGAGGAATGGCTCCTTGCGCCTCTGCCTCGCTGTGGGGCAAGCAGGATGGGGGACAGCACCCTGTCTTCGCATCCTTGTCCCCTCCCACCCCCCCGGTGGGCCTCCATGATTTGTGGGTTGCTGGCCCCCTGGCTGATTCCAGCCTCACTGGGAACAGCCCTTCTGGTGGCTGGGGCAAAGTTTTTGGTTTTCTTTTTAAAAAAGATCTATTTTAGTTATTTGGAAGGCAGAGTTACTGAGAGGGAGAGACACAGATCTGCTGGTTCACTCCCCAGATGGCCACAATGGCTGCGGCTGGGCCTGAGCCAGGCAGAAGCCAGGAGCTTCTTCTGGGTCTCCCACATGGGTGCAGGGGCCCAAGCACCTGGGCCATCCTCCACTGCTTTCCCAGGCATATTAGCAGGGAGCTGAATTGGAAGTGGAGCAGCCAGGACTTGAACCAGCACCCTTATTGATACTGGCATCGCAGGCAGTGGCTTCACCTACTATGCCACAGCACTCGCCCTGGGGCAAAGTTTTGTGTTTTTTTTTTTTTTTTTTTTTTTTAATTATTTATTTGAAAGGCAGAGTTGTAGAGAGGCAGAGGCAGAGAGAGAGAGGTCTTCCCTCTGCTGGTTCACTCCCCAAATGGCTGCAACGGCCGGAGCTGCGCCGATCTGAAGCCAGGAGCCAGGAGCTTCCGCCGGGTCTCCCACGCAGGTGCAGGGACCCAAGCATTTGATCCATCTTCCACTGCTTTCCCAGGCCACAGAAGAGAGCTGGATCAGAAGTGGAGCAGCCGGGACCCGAACCGGCGCCATATGGGATGCCGACACTCAGACGGCGGCTTTCCCCACTGCGCCACAGCGCCGGTCCCGGCAAAGTTTTTAAAAACCTGAAACCCAGTATGGGGAAACAGACATGGACTGCTACGTGACTGAGGGAGAATGCCATTGCTCCAGGCTGCTTTATAAATGAGGCGACCTCTACAGCCCTCGCTGCTGGCACAGCCCTTCAGTGAACGGGAACTCCTAGGTCAGGCTTAGCAAGGCAGGCACACGCGCGACTCGAAGGCACTGCAGGAAATCGACGACAAACTGATGGACAGCGTTCGCCGAGCGGCCCCTCCGCAGCCGGTGCACCCAGCGGGCGTTGGCGCCGCCGGCCCACTGCCCGGCGTCCAGCAGTGGCGCGGGGCCGCAGGCTGGGAGCTGGGAGGTCCGCCGCAGGCGGGCAGGCGCTGGTCCGCGCTGGCGTTCCCAGCTTCGGAGCGGCAAGGAAGGGCCCTGGGCGGAGGCCCCGACCTGACGTCACCGCCCGCGGGCTCGGGCGCCCAACCGCCGCGCAGCGGCCGGCGTTAGCGGGCCCCGCCCCGGCGTCCCCATGGCAACGGCCTCTGCACATGCGTCCTGAGCCCCGGCGCCTGGCCGGGCGGCGCGCGCGCCGAAGCCGGACGCAGGCCTGGCGGAAGCGGACCCGGCGGGCCGGGCAGGGAGCTCAGCGCAAGGCTTTTAAAGAGACCGTCGCCACCGAGGCGTTCTCGCCAGCGCGTGTGGCTGACGGTGAGAGCTGGGGGGTGGCTCCCGGAGTCGGAACCCAGGAGGGAGAGGAGCAGGGCTGTGTGACCCCCGAAAACGGCTCCCGCTCCCCCTGCCCAGGGAAATAAAGGGATGACTCCCCGGGGCGGGGTGCGGGGTGACACGGAGGAGGGGGCGCTCGGAACTGCGCCCTCTGCGCTGGGAGAGGCGGAGGGGACTAAGAGGGGTCCCGGGTCCCCTCTCCCCCCCTGCCCGCTCTCAGCACCCTGCCGCCCCCTCCCACCCACCCCCGCCAGGGTGCCCAGCATGGCTCGCCCGCCCGCGCCCGGCTCGGCCATTGTCCCAGACTGGCACGAGAGCCCCGAGGGCAAGGAGTTCCTGGCCTGCGTCCTGCGCAGGAGCCGCCGGCGGCTGTTCGGTGAGTGCCCGCGGCCGCGCGTCCCTCCGTGGGGAGCCTGCGCCCTCGCGTGCTCAGCCGTGGGCCCCCGGGACCCTGATCCCTCAGCGGATTCCACCGTCGGGGCCAGGAGCACGGGAACAGCCCAAATCCCGCCCAGCGCGGCGGCCGCGGCGGACACGCTGACCGCGGGGGCACCTCGCGCTCCCCGCGCGGATCGCGCCCCGACCCCTGGTCTGTGTCTGTGGGAGAAGACGCAGCTCCCCAGGACGGAGCCAGCGCCAGCGCGCCCCAAGGTCTGGGCCCGCACGTTAGAAGCTGCCAGCCCTTAGCCCGCAGAGCTGCGTGCACACATCCGGGGCTCTGCGCGGCTGATTGGTGGTAACTGAGACACTTTCGTAAGGAAGGCGTCGTGGAAGGCCGTGCTCTTCTATCGAGGAATTCCAACACGTGTGTTAGTGGTGCCAGCGAGAACCATCTCATGCATCACTCTTCAAATAGGGGTTAAAGCCCTGGCCTGAAGCGCCGGCATCCCATATGGGCGCTGGTTCTAGTCCCCGCTGCTCCTCTTCCAGTCCAGCTCTCTGCTGTGGCCCGGGAAGGCAGTGGAGGATGGCCCAAGACCTTGGGCCCTGCACCCACCCACATGGGAGACCAGGAGGAAGCACCTGGCTCCTGGCTTCGGATCGGCGCAGCTCCGACCGTAGTGGCCATTTGGGGGGTGAACCAATGGAAGGAAGACCTTTCTCTCTCTCTCACTGTCTAACTCTGCCTGTAAAAAAAAAAAAAAAAAAAAAAAAAAAACACCTGGGTATTACTTGGAGTGGGCCAAGGCCCAGCCTGTAGCGCTAGTGTGGGGGCAGACCCTGTCCTCCAGGGTCCTGTTCAAGGGCAGAGTCTGCCCCAGGGGCCTCTGGACAGCAGGAGATGCCAGTGCTGCAGTGCAGGGGCCGCACTGAGTGGCAAAGGACCAGAGTCCTCTGAGCCTTTGTGTCCAAGCTCCAGGGTTTCCAAACCAGACCTTGAGCGGCTGATGGGCTGTCCTGATCCTAGGAACCTCAGGTGGTGATCCTTGTGCCTTTGGTCGCTGGGCTTAAGCCCTTTGCTACACGTGATAGGTAATGAACCGAAGTTTGTGGGTAAGGGTAACTCTTATTTATTAATTTTTTTAGAAGTTGGTCAAATTCAAAGTATGACTTTCGCCTGTGGCCACTGAAACTTTACTTCCTGTGGGCTGGGCTGGAGGGAGGGTCACCCAGACCCCACCACTGCCTAGCCCTGCGACCATGAATAACTCAGGTCTGTCCTCTGTAAAGTGGGTGTCCACAGTGTTTGCCCCATAGAGCACCCGAGGAAGGGAAGGAGGCACACGTGGACGCCGCCCCGAGCAGGGCCCACCGAGGGTCACCTGTCACTGCCCCTGCGGCTGTGTGCGAGTAGGTGGAGCCGATGTCCTGGGAGTAACACAGAGCCACTGTTTCCTGGACCACAGTCAGGGTCAAGTTGCTGGACTGGCGGAAAGTGGTGACTTTGCAGTGTTTTCACCAGCAAATGCCATGAGGGTTTTTTTTTTTTTTTTTTTTAAGATTTTACTTATTTATTTGAGAGGTAGAGTTACATACAGTGAGAGGAAGAGACAGAGACAAAGGTCTTCCATCCACTGGTTTACTCCCCAAATGACCGCAATGGCCAGAGCTGAGCCAATCCAAAGCCAGGAGCTTCCTCCAGGCCCACGCAGGTGCAGGGGCCAAGTGCTTGGGCCATCTTCTGCTGCTTTCCCAGGCCATAGCAGAGAGCTGGATCAGAAGAGGAGCAGCCGGGACTGGAACCGGCGCCCACATGGGATGCTGGCGCTTCAGGCAGAGGATGAACCTCCTGCGCCACAGCGCCTAAGGTCCTTAACCGCTGAGCATACCCACCTGAGTGTGTCATTATGACCCCTGACCCCTGACCCCCGCCCAGAAAGGTCGAGAACAGCGAAGAACTACCAGCGGATCCACTGCAGGAACGGAGGCCGGTCTCTTCGTGTCTCAGGCTTCCGTAAAGCTGGCGTGAGAGCGTCTGGCCTAGAAGTGGTGCCGGGTTAGGACACCTGCGTCCCAGCCTGCAGTGCCTGAGTTTCATCCCCAGCTCAGCGCAGGGAGGCAGCAGATGAGGCACAGGGAGGCTCAGGCAGTGGGGTCCCTGGTCCCTGCCACGGGCTGAGCCTTCAGTTCCTGACCCCGGCCCCGGCCCGGCCGCAGCAGATGCTTAGAGAGGAGTCGAGGGGGTCTCTCTCCTTGCCTGTCTCTCACTGGGATAAATGTTGACACCCACGAAAGGGGGGTCAGCCCTGAAGACGCCCGTGGAGGTGCGGTTGTCCGTCCTGGGGTCCCAGGCGGCAGGTGCACGGTTGGCCCTCTGACCCTCTGCTGCCCTCCGTACACCAGGGCTGCTTGAACGGCCAGTGCTGCCCCCGTCTGTGGCCATTGACACTGCCAGCTACAAGGTCTTCGTGTCTGGGAAGAGTGGCGTGGGCAAGACAGCGCTGGTGGCCAAGCTGGCCGGCCTGGAGGTGCCGACGGCGCACCACGAGACCATCGGTGAGTGAGTGCGGCCCCACCCTTTGCCCACCTTCCAGGCCTCCTGGGGTGGACGAAGTGACCTGGTCCTGGGCCGAGTGAGCCAGGCTTCATCGCCTTCACGGCCGCCCTGAGCGCCGCTTTTCCTCTCTGACAGAGCCTTCCTTGGCTCCTCTGTCCCCAGCGGGTAGCGGTACCAAGCCCGTGGGCTGCTGCTGGAGACGCGGCGGGCACCCCGGAAAGGCCCAGCTTCCTTGTGTCTTCCCGCTGGAGGCTGCACGGCCCCTGGTGCCCCGGGTGTGGGCCCTGTGCAGGCAGGGACGCTGCTTCGGCACAGCCAGGGCTCCCAGGCCGGAATTCTCCCAGGTCAGGGGCTGTGCCTGCCCCCATCAGACCAGGGCTACCCCCGCGGGGAGGTATCTCCTTCTTCCTCCTTCCTGGTCCCCCTCCCCCCTCCCCCCTCCCCATGCTGAACAGCCGACCTCTGCCCTCCTCAGGGATCCAGACCACCGTGGTGTTTTGGCCGGCCAAGCTGCAGGCCAGTGACCGTGTCGTCATGTTCCGCTTTGAGTTCTGGGACTGCGGCGAGGCGGCGCTCAGAAAGTTCGACCACATGCTGCCGGTGAGCGGGGGCGCCCTGGGCAAGCTGCTGAGTCAGGGGCAGGAGCGAGCAGGCCAGGGACTGGGTCCCCGCCGGCGCTCTGCCCTGGGCCAGCCGCTCCCTGCTCCCGGCCTCGGCTTCCCTCCTGTGCAGGGAGGATTGCTAGTCAGGGCCCTGCCACGGGTGGAGGGCTCGGCGCTGTGGCGCGCGGCCTGTGAGTCGGCCTCTCCACCCCCAGGCCTGCAAGGAGAACACAGACGCCTTCCTCTTCCTCTTCTCCTTCACCGACCGTGCCTCCTTCGAAGACCTCCCGGGCCAGCTGGCCCGTGTCGCGGGCGAGGCCCCTGCTGTTGTCAGGATGGTCATTGGCTCCAAGTATCCTCTGGGCGGCCCCTGGGACTATCAGGCTGTCCTTGGCCGGGCGCCGGGCAGAGGGTCAGGGACCTTGGCTCCGCCCTGCCATGGGCTTTTCCTTCCCACGTGCAGCAGGGGTAGGGGTGGGGCTCCGGGAGGAGGCAGGCTGGGGGGCTGGCGCAGAGCCCCCCGGGTGGATTCCTTGACCCTCCTGCAGGTTTGACCAGTACATGCACACAGACGTGCCCGAGCGCGACCTCACGGCCTTCCGGCAGGCCTGGGAGCTGCCCCTGTTGCGGGTGAAGAGTGTGCCCGGGCGGCGACTGGCCGACGGGCGCACGCTGGACGGCTGGGCCGGGCTGGCTGACGTCGCCCACGTGCTCAACGGGCTCGCCGAGCAGCTGTGGCACCAGGATCAGGTGGCTGCCGGCCTGCTTCCCAACCCGCAGAGAGCGCCGCCGGCTGAGGAGGGTGGCATCACGAGTGGGCACCCGTGACCCCACTCCCGACCCTGACCCACGAGGGAGGACAGGGCCCGGCGGCTAAGGCCGGACAACAGTGTGACCTCATCCTCAGGACTGGCCCGGGAGGCCTGGGCGGGGAGGGCGGGGCCTGAGAAGGCGCCCGCCCCAGAGGGCCCTCCTTGCAGGATTCAGGGTGACAGCGAGGTGGGGGCTACCCTGGAGCTCAGACTCCTCCCCCAGCCACCCCCACCCTTTCCCATGGGCCAGCACCCACGGACCACGGGGAGGGCACAGCAGGGTCCTGGACCTCAAGTGGCTTTGACCAAGAGCCTGGATTGGGGTGGGCTCAGCAGGTGAGTCGCCACCTGGGACAGCCGCATCCCGAAATGGAGTGCGCGGCTTCAAGTTTCACTCCACTTCCGCCTCAGCTTCCCGCTGATGTGATGGCCCAGGTACTTGGGTCCCTGCCACCCCCATGGGAGACCCCTATTGAGTTCCAGTTTCCTGGCTCCAGTCTGGGCCAACCTCAGCTTCTGCCAGTGTTTGGGGAGTGAACAAGCAGATGGATACGTCTCTGTCTCTCTTTCCCTATCTTTATGGCTCTGCCTTTCAAATAAATATGAACAGATAACATCAGGGGCCGGGTTGGGCCACCGTCTAGGATGCCAACATCCCATATGAGTGCCGGGTCAAGTCCCGGCCGCTCCACTTCCCACCCAGCTCCCTGCTAATGCACCTGAGAAAGCAGCAGAAGATGGCCCAGATAATTGGGCCTGCCACCCACGGGGAGACCCGGGTGAAGCTCCAGGCTCCTGACTTTGGCCTAGCACAGCCTTGGCTGCTGTGGCCATTTGGGGAGTGAACCAATGGGTAGAAGATCTCTCTGTCTCTCCCTCTCCCCCTCTCTCACTGTAACTCTGACTTTAACACACACACACACACACAAAACTTCACATCAATAAAGACTTTTGAGAAAGAGCCTGTTTTAGCTGAGGTTCGAGTAACACACCACCTGCTGCAGCAGAGGAACCCTGAGATCTCTGGGCCCCACTCTGTGGGGGCCCAGGAGAGGGGAGGGTGTGGGAATCCTGCTCCATGCGCGCCCTCAGAGCCCCAGGCCCGGAGATCTCAGTCTGCCCAGGGCATCAGCCGGAGTGAGGGCAGCTGGGAGGTCGCCCACAGCGGGGGTCCTCGTTGGCCAGCACCCAGGAGCACCCGGGGGGCGAGCCCTTCACGCTGCGCTGCGGTCCTTGGTCATGAAGCTGTTGAGCCAGGCTTAGGACAGGGCCAAGGACCTTCCCACCAGGGGTCAGGTGTGGGTTGGTCTTTCGAGCAGGTCTGGCCGGTGGGAGGCCAGGAAGATCAATGAGCAGGCCCATCCTTAGCAGCCTGAGACGCTGATGCCCATGCTAACGCCGGGGGTGGGGTGCGGTGCCTTGGAAGGGGCCGTTAGCCTCTCTCGGGCCCTGTAGATAGACCCCTGGCCTGGGTCTGACCCACAGAGGCCCTGCTGAGAAGGCGGCCCCCTGGGGGCGGCTCTGAGGCACTGCAGTTTGAAGCTGCAGCCTGCAGCACCAGCATCCCATATGGACGCCGGCTCAAGTCCCGGCTGCTCCACTTCCAGTCTCCCTGCTAGCCACGCCCTTGGGCCCTGCTCCTGGAAGAAGCTCCTGGCTTCAGGTTAGCCCCGGCCCAGTCATCACCGCCATTCGGGAGTGAAGCAGTGAGTGGACGATCTCTGTGTCTCTCCTTTTCTTTCTCTAAAACACTGCCTTTCAAATAAATCATGAATCTTAAAAAAAAAAAAAAAAAAAAAAGGCAGCCCCGGCAGTTCCTCACCTGCGTGGTCGTGGCTTACGTGGGCCAACTGGGCCCTCAAATGCTCCTCCAGGTGGGCGCTGGGAGCTGTGGTTAAGCTGTCACGTGGGACACCTGCATCTAATTTCGGGTGCCAGGGTTCGAGTCCCAACCCCACTGTGAGTTCCCACTTCCTGCCAGCGCGCGCCCTGGGAGGCAGCAGGTGGCGGCTCGTGTACTTGTGTTTAAGGTAGCCAGGTGGATGTTAGCCTGTATGTGGAAGAGGGGCCAAAGACAATGAGAAGTTTTAAAGAAAATTGATTTTTGTGCAGTGGAGCGAGGAAGGCCTAAGCGCAGACCAGCGACTCCACCAGCAGTGACTGCTCCTGTTCAGGCCCCTGTTAATGGGTTCAGCTCTCTCCCTGGGGCACCTGGGGAGTCCCCCTGCCCTGCACCCAGGGGGCCTGGGAGGTTCCAGAACTCCACATCCAGAAACTGCCCCCACCCTCAGTTTCCCAGAGGAGGGAGGAGGCAGAAGAAACGGGACCACACTCACGTCGGGAAAGCTGCCGTCCGAACGGTCCTTTCTCCCATGGCGCCTGCCCTGTCAGCTGTGCCCTCTTCATTGTTTGTTTTCATCAGACTTGACTCGGAAGCTGGCCACTACTCCCTGGCTCAACCTCCAAGCAGCCATCTCCGTGAACACTCGGGCCCGGGGCTGGCACTGTGGCACAGTGGCGGTTAAGCCAGCACTTGCTACGCCAGCTTCCCACATTGGACTTTCAATTACGGGGTCCTGCTGTTCCGTTTCCAATCCAGCCCCCTGCTATGGCCTGGAAAAGCAGAGGAAGATGACCCGAGTCCTCGGGCCCCTGGCCCTTGTGTGAGAGACTGGGTAGAGTGTCTGGCGTCCGACTTCCAGGCTGTCGCGGCCATCTGGGGAGTGGACCAGCAGATGGAAGACCTCTCTGTGTCTCTCCCTCTCTCTCTCTGTTGCTCTTTCAAATAGAAAAGTACTTTTATGTCCCTGCCACTGACATGGGAAACTCAGATTGGAAACACCCGGCTTTTGCCAGGCCTAGCCCTGGCTGTTGTGAGTGTCTGGGGAGTGAACCAGCAGATGGCCTTGCTCTCTCTGCCTTTTAAATAAATAAATATATATATATATAATTTTTAAAAGATTATTTTTTATTTGAAAGGCAGTTAGCGAGAGAGAGAGAGAGAGAGAGAGATCTTCCATCCGCTGCTGGTTCACCCCCCCTCCCCCACCAGAGCTGGGCCACATTGAAGCTGGAGCCAGGACCTTCTTGGGCCATCTGCTGCTTTCCCAGGTGCTTAGCAAGGAGCTGGATCAGAAGTGAAGCAGCCAGGAATGAAGCCAGTGTCCATATGGGATGCTAGCACTGCAGGCAGTGGCTTAACTTGCTGTGCCACAGCACTGGCCCCTAAATAATTTTTTTTAAGATTTTATTTATTTGAGAGGTAGAGTTATAGACCATGAGAGAGAGGTCTTCCTTCTGCTGGTTCACTCCCCAGACGGCTGGAATGGCCAGCGCTGCACTGATCTGAAGCCAGGAGCTTCTCCCTCGTGGGCGCAGGGGCCCAAGCACTTGGGTCATCCTCTGCTGGCTTTCCAGGAGCATTAGCAGGGGCTAGATTGGAAGTGGAGCAGCCGGGACTGGAACCGGCTCCCATATGGGATGCCACAGTGCCGGCCCCACCCTGCGTGACTTCTAGCCGCCCACAGAGGGACCACGTGGGCGGTCCCTGGGGAGCCCTGCAGACGGGGGTAAAGAATGTGTATACTGACCTCAGGGGCCTCTGGCCTGCGCTGCCGCACGGAGCAGCCCCACACCTGGCTGGATGCTCTGCGCTTACCATTGTAACGTGCTTAGTTTTCTTTTCATTTTTCTCTAGTATGTATGTGTGAGAGAGCGAGAGCAAACGAGAGCGAGAGCCCTCTCATCCACTGGTTCACTCATCAAATGCCCATAATGGCTGGGACTGGGCCACTGAAGCCAGAAGCCAGGAATATAATCCAGGTCTCCCACACGGGTGGCAGGAACCCAACTCCTTGAGGCAACAGCACTGCCTGCAATGTAGACGTTAGCAGGAAGCTGGAGTCTGGAGCCAGAGCTGGGTGTCGAGCCCGGCATCCCAGCAATGAGACACGGGCGTCTTCACTGACACTGGGCTGCCAGACCAGACGCCTGTCCCCAAATCCCCAGAACATTGCCCAAGGGCCCTCATTTGCATTTTGCCCTGAAGCCCACAGACATGTAGCAAGTCCTGCACACGTGTTCCAGGGACAGTGGGCCCCAGATGGATCTCCTGTTCTGCAGACAGGCCACAAGGGCAAGACCTGAGCCGCTCCGAAGCCAGGAGCCAGGAGCTTCTTCTGGGTCTCCCATGTGGGTGCAGGGGCCCAAGGACCTGGGCCATCTTCTACTGCTTTCCCAGGCCATAGCAGGAGTGGAGCAGCCGGGACTTGAACCAGCGCTCGTATGAGACCCCGGCGCCACAGCACTGGCCTTGGAGCTCCTTTTCTCAGAGCAGCCTCCGGGGGCTGTCACAGGCCACTAGGGGGTCGCTTTCCTGCCATCTGGGTGCCAGAAATCCCGTAGGCCAAGCCTTTATGACAGCGAATAAACATTCTCCTTGCCTCCCCCTGGGCCCCTCCCTGGAGGGACGCAGTGGGCACCCTGCCTACAGGCTGACCGAAGGGGGCACCCTGGCTTGGAGGGGACTTTCGGCAATAGGGCAGCTGTGCTGACTCCCCAGGGCCCTGAAGCCTCTGGCCTTTGGGGCCAAGGAGCCCGCGGGAGGAAGGTTATCTGCCTCCGGGTAGGAGTGGGAGGGGTGCAGCTGGCCCAGCCTTCCCCTCCCTCCACAGAGGGCTCTTCCCTGCATACAGGGAGGCTGGGGTCCAGAGAGGGACAGGCCTGTGCCCCAGGGTGCAGAGCCAGGAAGCATCTCGGGTGCTCTGGCCCTCCGTACCCCCCATCCTCCTCCTAGTGCTGTCATCTGGACCCAGCCCCTCCCCTGGTCTCCCTGCTCTTCCTTCCCAAAGCCCCGGGCTGCCTGTAGGGTGGGGACACACAGCTCCTCCCTCTGCCCCTTCCTCCTCCCCCCAGCCCTTCCCAGGCCACCCTGGGAGTAAAGCTCCTGCCTGCTTGCTGCCCACAAGGGAGGTCCCCAGGCCAGGTCTGGAGCAGGACACGGAGTGAGCGCGGGAGCCAGACCTGCCGAGGCTGGGCGGGCCAGCGGGGCCTGGGTGAGACCAGGGTGGAGCTGTACCTCCTGGTCAGGCCCTAAATCTCCTCACCCCCGGGGACCCTGGTGTCAGTTGGGAGCCCCGTGTGCCAGGGCCAGGGTGAGGGGCCGGGCGTGTGTGTCTCCGGGGTGGGGGAGAGCGCCTAGTGAGAGTGCGGAGGTTGTCGGGCCAGTTCCCTGCGGAGCAGGCTGCAGGGTGGGAGGACGTCAGACCCACAGGCTGGGAGAGGGGACCGGGGAACTGGGTCTTTTTTCTTTTTCTTTTCTTTTTCTTTTTAGAGATTTATTTTATTTATTTGAAGGAGTTACAGAGAGAGGTAGAGCCAGAGAGAGATCCTCCATCCGCTAGTTCACCCCCCAAATGGCTGCAACGGCCAGAGCTGCGCCGATCTGAAGCCAGGAGCCAGGAGCTTCTTCCGGGTCTCCCACACAGGTGCAGGGGCCCGAGGACTTGGGCCATCCTCCACTGCTTTCCCAGGCCACAGCAGAGAGCTGGATCGGAAGCGGAGCAGCCGGGATGCCGGTGCTGTAGGCCAGGGCTTTAACTCTCTGCGCCACAGCGCCAGCCCCACTTCTTTTTTCCTTTTAATTTTTTTTGTAAGAGATTTGTTTTATTTATTTGAAAGGCAGAGTTACAGAGAGATCTTCCATCTACCGGTTCACTCTCCAAATGGCCACAAGAGCCAGGGCTTGGCCAGGCCAAAGCCAGGAGCCTGGAGCTCTATCCGGGTCTCCCTTGTGGGTGGCAGGGCCACTCGGGGGAATCATTTGCTGCTCCTGCAGGTGCATTAGCAGGGAGCTGGGTCAGAAGTGGTGCGGGGCCAGCGCTGTGGCACAGCGGGTAAAGCCGCCGCCTGCAGTGGGGACATCCCGTACAGGCGCCGGTTCAAGTCCCGGCTGCTCCACTTCCGATCCAGCTCTCTGCTATGGCCCACGTCCTTGGGCCCCTGCACCCGGGTAGGAGACCTGGCAAAAGCTCCTGGCTTCAGATCGGCACAGCTCCGGCTGTTGTGGCCATCTGGGGAGGAACCAGCGGATGGAAGACCTCTCTCTCTCTCTCTCTCTCTCTCTCTCTGCCTCTGCTTCTCTGTAACTCTGCCTTTCTCATAAATAAATCTTTTTTTTTTTTTTTTTTTTTTGACAGGCAGAGTGGACAGTGAGAGAGAGAGACAGAGAGAAAGGTCTTCCTTTTTTGCCGTTGGTTCACCCTCCAGTGGCCGCCGCTGCAGCCGGCGCACCGCGCTGATCCTGGCAGGAGCCAGGAGCCAGGTGCTTTTCCTGGTCTCCCATGGGGTGCAGGGCCCAAGCACCTGGGCCATCCTCCACTGCACTCCCTGGCCATAGCAGAGAGCTGGCCTGGAAGAGGGGCAACCGGGACAGAATCCGGCGCCCCAACCGGGACTCGAACCCGGTGTGCCGGCGCCGCAAGGTGGAGGATTAGCCTATTGAGCCACGGCGCCGGCTCAGTCATAAATAAATCTTAAAAAAAAAAAAAAAAAGAGGAAGAAGAAGAAGTTGTTGGAGAGAAGTAGAAAAGGAGGAGTGGTGCGGGACCCAAGAACTTGAGCCGCAAACCTGCTGCCTCCCAGGCCGCGCTCGCAGGAAGCTGGCTGGGAAACCGCAGCAGCTGCAGCCCAGGCCTCGGACGGGAACTGGCCCCGGGTGTCGGGTCACTGCCGCAGCGCGGCTCTGCGCCTCCGGTTCTCATCAGGAAAGAAGGGGTGCGTCGGGGAAGCAAAGGGCGGGGCTGAGGCGCAGGGGGTGCAAGGAGGGCGAGGGGGAACGAGTGCACCTGGGGCCGCTCAGGGTGGTTCCCAGGAGCTCGGCTGTCGCCCCTGCAGAATGGAGGTGGCGCGGCGGGAAGCGTTCAGCACAGTGCCGCGCACCGAGGGCCCCGGGAATGCCACCTCGTCCGTCACCTGATTCCCGCAGTCGTGGCCGTGGACTTGAAGACGGGGCCTCCCTCGTCACACTCTCGATTTCCTGCCTGGGCTGCAGGGCGCTTGGGCTCCTCGCTGGGCTCAGCAAGGCTCCTGGCACCTGCTACTGCTTCCCAGTGCCCTCACCTCACCCCTGTGTTTGTTGTGCCAGGCCAGGGACAAGGACCTGGATGACAAGGACCTAGATGTCCCAGGCAGCGTTCTCTGCAGAGAATACCACGGTCAGTAGATTGGGTCAGGCAAGACTCCTGCCCCTCTTTCCTCCCTGAGGATTCCTGCGTCTGTCTTGTCCCTTTCTTGCAACAGGCAGTTCCTCCTTTGAGATAACTCTAATCCCTCTTGCTGCAGTGCCATTTTTTCTTTAATTGTGGCCATAGTGGGACTGAAGAACCCAGACCCTGCTCTCCGCCCAGGATGGAAGCAGGACAGGTTGGCGCAGACCGTCCCTCACTGCCCCCTCCCCGCCGCCAAGGGACAGACTTGGTGCTCCTGTGGCCGGCTCAGGGCCCTGGAGGCCAAGAAGGGACTCTGCAAGTGACGTCACACCTCATTCGCAAGATGGGCTGACAGTGGCACCTGCTGGGTAGAGGGGCTGTGATGACTGCGCGTAGCCAGTGAGCCCAAGGCCTAAGACGCTCAGCCCAGGGACACGTAGGAGACTGCCCTCCGAGGGGAAGACCGGTCGCTAGTCATGGCTGGCCACTCGGCGGATCAGAATGATGGCTCCAATTGGATTTCAATCGAGGAAGCGCCTTTGATGCGACAAGAGTGCACCTCGCGGGCCGGATGGCAAGCGGAGGGGCTTGAGGGTCTGACCCACCTCGAGACCCCTGCTGGACGGCGTAGCCCAGCTGGGCGCCGAGCCCCGCGTGCGGTTAGCAGGCAACCCTGCGAGTCTGCGCGCGCCGCTACAGGTGAAAGGGGGAGACCGTCAGCGTCAGCCCTGGGGCGGGGGCTCCGCAGGAGCTGAGCACCCAGCCCTGGACCCCCAGGCCGGGCCCCACCCACGCGGACTCGGCCGGCTCCCTAGAGCGCTGCAGCGCCTGCGCAACCCCTCAGCGCCCGCACGCGCCCGCGCTCTCCTAGAACGGCGGGGCGGGGCGGGTTCCGGAGGAGTGGGGCGGGGGCAGCAGCCGCGGGGGGCGGAGCGACCCCGGGACTCCTCCCTAGCAGGTGGCAGAGAGCCTGGCCTGCTGGCAGGAGTGGGGAACCTTTGTTCTGCGAGGGCCATTTGAATATTAATAGCATCGTCCCCCAGGCGTACACAATGACCAGCTTACGAGTTAGCCTGCTATGGATGTATTGGCCTGTGGCTGCCTTGGCAGTGCCAGACCCGGTGGTTTCGCGGGCCTCATACATCCTGCCTCCAGCGTGGCCCTCACCCTTGACTGGGAAGCAGAGACGTGCGGAGATGGACGTCGCCTGCCTGCCCGCTGAGGGAGCCTGCAGGAGGTAGGGATGTCCCAAACTCAGCCTGACAGCCTGGCACGGCTGGCACACCCGCCTCGGGCCCATGGAGCCGCCTGGGTGCAGGTGCCTGGTGCGGATCTCGGGCCTTGCCAGCTGCTATGTTCATGTGGCCTTGCGGTGGGTGCTGGCACAGATACAGCTCCGGGTCCCGTAGGAGAGTGTTTGGGGGACAGGTCAGCCAGCGCCTTTGCCTGGCTCTGCACGTGGGGGCTGGCGGCTGGCCTTGCGTCCAGAGGTGGGCGTGGGTGACGCATGAGCTGCCCCTCACCCTTCAGCCTTCCCAGGGCCTGGCCGCTGCCCACCGCCCTCATGGGCACCCTGGTCTTTAACTCTGGCTCTGTTACCGTGGGCACCAACATCCAGGGTGAGTCCACTTTCTGGTTGAGGATCAGCCCTCCCAGGGTGGCCCCCTCTTGTCACAGGGAAGTCTGTGCCGGTGGGGAGGGCTTCCTCCTGCACCCACTCTGTGCCGCGTGGAGTCTTTCGGAGACCTGCCCCACGGCCACGGCGAGCCAGGGAAGAGGGCAAGGGAATGGCTGGCTGCTAGGCGGGGCTGTGCTGGCCGTGCTGGGCTGGCTGCGCCCTGCAGCTGTGGCCTCCAACCAGCCGGGACCCCGGCTTCTCCCCGGCCGCCGCCTGCCCGGAGCCCTGGAAGCAGGAAGCGCCACTTTGGCCACTGAAACTGCAGCGACTCCAGGTCCAGGAGATGCTGATGCCCAGCTCAGTGCCACAGCTCCACTTCCCAGAGTTCTCAGCGGCCACAAAGCATGCTGGGAAGGGCTCAGACTTCGGAGTCCAGTGTTGCATGACCCAAACCTGGCTTCTCCCCACACTTTTCCTGGGTGACTTGTACTCTGCCCTGGTGTGGGGGTGATTCGGGGCTCGGGCAGGGGAGGCGCGGGGAGGGTTGGGGGTTCCAGCTGCGCCTCAGAGAGACACCTGCCTGGGACAAGGAAGAAGGGGGAAGCATGTCACGCTCACGCTGCCACGCGTGCTCCATCCAACATCAAATCAGTGAGCCCAGGGGCAGCGCTGTGGCGTAGTAGGTTAAGCCTCCGCCTGCAGCCCCGGCGTAAGGAAAGGCCACCACAAAACACAGCAAACACCAGAGGAAGGGAGTGGCTTATTGTCAGGTGGGGGACACCCGACACGCGGCCTCCCTTGCAGCCTGCCCCAGGAGAACAGGTCTTCCGTAGCCTTGCAGAGGTGAGGAAGTGGAGTAGCGAACCCTTTGGGGGGGAGGGGAGCTCATGCTTGTGGTTGGGCCATTTGGTCACCTGACTTCTAGTAACCAGGCTGAGCTTAGGACGGAAGCTTATTGACCAAGATGGCAACGGGGCCAGAGCCCAACATGGCTTCCGGGGTTTAGATGGCACCACAGATAAGACGACATTTTACTAACAACTGGCATCTCATATGGGTGCTGGTTCGTGTCCCGGCTGCTCCTCTTCGGATCCAGCTCCCTGTTAATGCTCCTGGGAAAGCAGTGGAAGACGGCCAAGTGCTTGGGCCCCTGCACCTGTATGGGTGACCTAGAAGAAGCTCCTGGCTCCTGGCTTCCTCCTGGCCCAGCCCTGGCCGTTGTGGCCATCTGGGGAGTGAACTGGTGGATGGAGGCTCTCTCTCTCTGTCTCTGATTCTTTCAATTAAACAGATTTTTTTTTTAAAGAGGCCAGAGTCTTCCTTGGCCAGAGTCTCCCTGTTCCACTCCCTGTTTTGATCTCATCGCTCTGTTTTCGTGTTTGTTGTCTGTCTTCTGCCACTAGACTCTGAGCTGCACGGGAGCAGGGACCCTGTGGTGATGTTGGCTGCTGAATCCCGGCACCCAGAAGGTTCTCTAGCACATACAGTAAGTGTATGTCAAATGTCCAGCCATCCTCACGGAATCCGTGCACCAGGGTTACAGGAAAATAGAATTCATGCAAGGCCTTTCCACCCAGAGACTTTAACATTAGACATTGGTTAAACAGGTGTTGGAAGACCAAAAAATCAGAAAGGAAAGACTGAGATGGCAAAGTCGGCGTCAGTGGTACCCACTGGAGAATCCAGGACAGGATTCATGGGACTCCAAGGAGTGGCCCTGCATGCTGTCCCTCCCTGGACGGCCTTCTTGCCAGCGTCCTCTTCCTTAGCACCGTTTTACCTTGTAGGTTTCAGCTAAAAGTCCTCTCCTCAGGTTGGCCATCCCTGCCAAAGCTTTCCTCCCTTGGCCTGGCTCCCAGCTGCATCCGGGGTTCCTCCGCCGGACGTCTGTCTCCCCAGGCCGTCTGCCGGTTCTGCCTGGGCTTTGTCTAGTGCATGCATACCCAGGTGCACCACTGCGCCTGGCGCACAGTCAGCTCACACTGACTGCGCGCAGTAGATCCATGTGTCTATTCATCCGCCCACCCGCCTACTGCCTGTCCATCAGCCCAGCCCGCTGCCCGCCAACCGACCCCCTCGTGCCCTCTCTCAGGGAAAGGGAGATTGTTGGCTTGTTCCGCTCCTTCACCCATCTGTCGGCGTAGCCAGCCCTCTCTATCCATGTGTTGCTTGCTTCGCTGTCCGCCCACCCATTCAACCACCCTCCATCCACTCACCCATACATCCACCTGTCCGTTCATTCATTAATCCAGTGCTGGGAGAAAAGACAGCAAAACCAGCAAGGAACCAGACCTCATTGCTGGACTTCTGCAGCTCCCTGTGTAGGCAGGGAAAGCCCCTTGGCCCCTGCGACAGGAATGCTCACATCCGAAGTTTGCTGCCCTAGCTAAGCAGGTGGCCCAGGACCCAGGGACAGACCTGAAAGAGCCCAGCTTCTCACCCCAAGTCAGCCCACCCTTCTAGGCCCCAGCTCTGCCCACGGCGGGGGCTTCGAGCTCTTGCTCTAGGAGCCGGCCCAGACTCTCAGCTCCGACAGCGTCCCCTGCTGGCCCACAGCTCTACACCGTGATGATTTTCCTGGCGCTGCTATGCAGGAATGCCCCTGGGGCAATGGAGGGTGCAGCCACTGCTCCAGGCTCAGGCCCGACTGACTGGGCTTACTGAGGTTTCTCCTGCCCTCGGGGCCTTGCCCATCACTGCCCAGGTTGCCTGGCAGCATTGCCAACATCAGTAGCCCTGAGCTTAGCCTGGCGCTGATCCTCCTCTTGGGCCAGGTCTGCACTTTGCTGGCTGAGCAGCTCACCAGATGGGGGAGTGAAGGCAGAGGGCTGCAGGCCTGTTTCGCTGGGGTCGGGGACCCTGAGGCAGGGCTACCTGCATCTGAGTGCCCTCACGTGAGTGGCCAGGGGCACGTGGCTGGCGCAGGGCCTGATGGGTTGGGCATGGGGGTGTAGGACGGACCTGATGGGCTGTGCCTGAGTCCCTGCACCTCGTGGGGCTCCGCTCAGCTCTGCCCTTTCTCAGGGATGCACAGAACCCAGACTCTCCGTGAAGACGCCTTTGCTCTCACAGTCATTTCTCCAGCTTGTCCATTTCTATTCCTCTCTCTTCCACGTGGCCTGCCCCAAAGGCAGGTGAGCGCCAGTTCCCACCCGGCTTGCTGGGCTGTTGCAGGGCTGTTTGTTTGCCTCTTACCCAGGTCTTGCTGTTGGCCTTGAAGCTGGTTCGTCATAGCCCTCGGCTAGAATTTCCTCCGCTGTCATGGGGCAGCTGTGAGGCATCCGACCTCAGCATTCGCTCACTGGCCCCAGACCTCACGCCGCCGCCCCCCGCCCCCCACAGCCAGGACTACAGTTTAAGTTCCTGAGCATTTGGGGGGGGACCCTCCTGCTGCACACCCTGGGTTCAACGTGGGGACATAGGAGTCACTCAGCTGGGTCTTCCCCAGGAGCCGGGCCCCATGGAGGTGGCACTATTGTGTGACCGCTGTCAGTGGGGGCAGTGGGAGGGGGGATCACCAGCGGAGCCCACTGGCCAGCATGGCCACTTCATCTCCCTGGAGCAGTGGAACATGGGGACAGGGGGCTCGGTGGGTGGGAGGGGCCAGTTAGTGGGGTCAGCGTCCACCGGAGGGAGGCCCGGAGGGTCGGGGTAGGGTGTGGAGGGTGGGCCCCAGGTTGGAGTTAGGCTGGCCTTGGCTCCAGAGAGGGAGGGCACACTGGGAGCAGAGGGAAGGCAGCCGCTCACGCCTTACAGGTCTGTCTTTGCCGTGCCTTCCTGCTCCAGCCCCTGTTTGTGCAGCCACTGGGTGGACATGGGACTGGGTGTCCACGTGCACGCGTGCCGGTGACCGCCGCAGGACATCGGGGTCT